>NW_028148745.1:0-312334 GCF_965112155.1 Podarcis liolepis | reverse complement strand
TTCCATCGCCTAAGCTTTCAGGGGAGCATTTGCAAGCTTCTGGCACCATTTTTGAGTGAATTGCCAAAAGTCAGATTTTTGCTGAAATTGTGACCCCGGGGCTTAGGGATTTTTTCAAAAAAATATTTTCTGCCGGTGAAGTTTTTGAGGGCTGATTTCTTGTCCTGTGATAAAAAGCCTTCTGTTTCGAGTGCCAAACCTTTCAGGGGAGCATTTTCAAGCTTCTGGCACCATTTTTGAGTGAATTGCCAAAAGTGAGATTTTTGCTGAAATTGTGACCCCGGGGCTTAGGGATTTTTTCAAAAAAAATTTTTTTCTGCCGGTTAAGTTTTTGAGAGCTGATTTCTTGTCCTGTGATAAAAAGCCTTCTGTTTCCATCGCCAAAGCTTTCAGGGGAGCATTTGCAAGCTTCTGGCACCATTTTTGAGTGAATTGCCAAAAGTCAGATTTTTGCTGAAATTGTGACCCCGGGGCTTAGGGATTTTTTCAAAAAAATATTTTCTGCCGGTTAAGTTTTTGAGGGCTGATTTCTTGTCCTGTGATAAAAAGCCTTCTGTTTCCATCGCCAAAGCTTTCAGGGAAGCATTTTCAAGCTTCTGGCACCATTTTTGAGTGAATTGCCAAAAGTCAGATTTTTGCTGAAATTGTGACCCCGGGGCTTAGGGATTTTTTCAAAAAAATATTTTCTGTCGGTTAAGTTTTTGAGGGCTGATTTCTTGTTCTGTGATAAAAACCTTTCTTTTTCGAGTGGCAAACCTTTCAGGGGAGCATTTTCAAGCTTCTGGCACCATTTTTGAGTCAATTGCCAAAAGTCAGATTTTTGCTGAAATTGTGACCCCGGGGCTTAGGGATTTTTTCAAAAAAATATTTTCTGCCGGTGAAGTTTTTGAGGGCTGATTTCTTGTCCTGTGATAAAAAGCCTTCTGTTTCGAGTGCCAAACCTTTCAGGGGAGCATTTGCAAGCTTCTGGCACCATTTTTGAGTGAATTGCCAAAAGTCAGATTTTTGCTGAAATTGTGACCCCGGGGCTTAGGGATTTTTTCAAAAAAATTTTTTTTCTGCCGGTTAAGTTTTTGAGAGCTGATTTCTTGTCCTGTGATAAAAAGCCTTCTGTTTCCATCGCCAAAGCTTTCAGGGGAGCATTTTCAAGCTTCTGGCACCATTTTTGAGTGAATTGCCAAAAGTCAGATTTTTGCTGAAATTGTGACCCCGGGGCTTAGGGATTTTTTCAAAAAAATATTTTCTGTCGGTTAAGTTTTTGAGGGCTGATTTCTTGTTCTGTGATAAAAACCTTTCTTTTTCGAGTGGCAAACCTTTCAGGGGAGCATTTGCAAGCTTCTGGCACCATTTTTGAGTGAATTGCCAAAAGTCAGATTTTTGCTGAAATTGTGACCCCGGGGCTTAGGGATTTTTTCAAAAAAATATTTTCTGCCGGTGAAGTTTTTGAGGGCTGATTTCTTGTCCTGTGATAAAAAGCCTTCTGTTTCCATCGCCAAAGCTTTCAGGGGAGCATTTTCAAGCTTTTGGCACCATTTTTGAGTGAATTGCCAAAAGTCAGATTTTTGCTGAAATTGTGACCCCGGGGCTTAGGGATTTTTTCAAAAAAATATTTAATGTCGGTTAAGTTTTTGAGGGCTGATTTCGTGTCCTGTGATAAAAAGCCTTCTGTTTCGAGTGCCAAACCTTTCAGGGGAGCATTTTCAAGCTTTAGGCACCATTTTTGAGTGAATTGCCAAAAGTCAGATTTTTGCTGAAATTGTGACCCCGGGGCTTAGGGATTTTTTCAAAAAAATATTTTCTGCCGGTGAAGTTTTTGAGGGCTGATTTCTTGTCCTGTGATAAAAAGCCTTCTGTTTCGAGTGCCAAAGCTTTCAGGGGAGCATTTTCAAGCTTCTGGCACCATTTTTGAGTGAATTGCCAAAAGTCAGATTTTTGCTGAAATTGTGACCCCGGGGCTTAGGGATTTTTTCAAAAAAATATTTTCTGCCGGTGAAGTTTTTGAGGGCTGATTTCTTGTTCTGTGATAAAAAGCCTTCTGTTTCGAGTGCCAAAGCTTTCAGGGGAGCATTTGCAAGCTTCTGGCACCATTTTTGAGTGAATTGCCAAAAGTCAGATTTTTGCTGAAATTGTGACCCCGGGGCTTAGGGATTTTTTCAAAAAAATATTTTCTGCCAGTTAAGTCTTTGAGGGCTGATTTCTTGTTCTGTGATAAAAAGCCTTCTGTTTCCATCGCCAAAGCTTTCAGGGGAGCATTTTCAAGCTTCTGGCACCATTTTTGAGTGAATTGCCAAAAGTCAGATTTTTGCTGAAATTGTGACCCCGGGGCTTAGGGATTTTTTCAAAAAAATATTTTCTGCCGGTGAAGTTTTTGAGGGCTGATTTCTTGTCCTGTGATAAAAAGCCTTCTGTTTCCATCGCCAAAGCTTTCAGGGGAGCATTTTCAAGCTTTTGGCACCATTTTTGAGTGAATTGCCAAAAGTCAGATTTTTGCTGAAATTGTGACCCCGGGGCTTAGGGATTTTTTCAAAAAAAAATTTTTTCTGCCGGTTAAGTTTTTGAGAGCTGATTTCTTGTCCTGTGATAAAAAGCCTTCTGTTTCCATCGCCAAAGCTTTCAGGGGAGCATTTGCAAGCTTCTGGCACCATTTTTGAGTGAATTGCCAAAAGTCAGATTTTTGCTGAAATTGTGACCCCGGGGCTTAGGGATTTTTTCAAAAAAATATTTTCTGCCAGTTAAGTTTTTGAGGGCTGATTTCTTGTTCTGTGATAAAAAGCCTTCTGTTTCCATCGCCAAAGCTTTCAGGGGAGCATTTTCAAGCTTCTGGCACCATTTTTGAGTGAATTGCCAAAAGTCAGATTTTTGCTGAAATTGTGACCCCGGGGCTTAGGGATTTTTTCAAAAAAATATTTTCTGTCGGTTAAGTTTTTGAGGGCTGATTTCTTGTTCTGTGATAAAAAGCCTTCTGTTTCGAGTGCCAAACCTTTTAGGAGAGCATTTTCAAGCTTTAGGCACCATTTTTGAGTGAATTGCCAAAAGTCAGATTTTTGCTGAAATTGTGACCCCGGGGCTTAGGGATTTTTTCAAAAAAATATTTTCTGCCGGTGAAGTTTTTGAGGGCTGATTTCTTGTCCTGTGATAAAAAGCCTTCTGTTTCGAGTGCCAAAGCTTTCAGGGGAGCATTTGGAAGCTTCTGGCACCATTTTTGAGTGAATTGCCAAAAGTCAGATTTTTGCTGAAATTGTGACCCCGGGGCTTAGGGATTTTTTCAAAAAAAATTTTTTTCTGCCGGTGAAGTTTTTGAGAGCTGATTTCTTGTCCTATGATAAAAACCTTTCTTTTTCGAGTGGCAAACCTTTCAGGGGAGCATTTTCAAGCTTCTGGCACCATTTTTGAGTCAATTGCCAAAAGTCAGATTTTTGCTGAAATTGTGACCCCGGGGCTTAGGGATTTTTTCAAAAAAATATTTTCTGCCGGTGAAGTTTTTGAGGGCTGATTTCTTGTCCTGTGATAAAAAGCCTTCTGTTTCGAGTGCCAAAGCTTTCAGGGGAGCATTTGCAAGCTTCTGGCACCATTTTTGAGTGAATTGCCAAAAGTCAGATTTTTGCTGAAATTGTGACCCCGGGGCTTAGGGATTTTTTCAAAAAAATATTTTCTGCCGGTGAAGTTTTTGAGGGCTGATTTCTTGTCCTGTGATAAAAAGCCTTCTGTTTCCATCGCCAAAGCTTTCAGGGGAGCATTTTCAAGCTTTTGGCACCATTTTTGAGTGAATTGCCAAAAGTCAGATTTTTGCTGAAATTGTGACCCCGGGGCTTAGGGATTTTTTCAAAAAAATATTTTCTGCCGGTGAAGTTTTTGAGGGCTGATTTCTTGTCCTGTGATAAAAAGCCTTCTGTTTCCATCGCCAAAGCTTTCAGGGGAGCATTTGCAAGCTTCTGGCACCATTTTTGAGTGAATTGCCAAAAGTCAGATTTTTGCTAAAATTGTGACCCCGGGGCTTAGGGATTTTTTCAAAAAAAAAATTTCTGCCGGTTAAGTTTTTGAGAGCTGATTTCTTGTCCTGTGATAAAAAGCCTTCTGTTTCCATCGCCAAAGCTTTCAGGGGAGCATTTGCAAGCTTCTGGCACCATTTTTGAGTGAATTGCCAAAAGTCAGATTTTTGCTGAAATTGTGACCCCGGGGCTTGGGGATTTTTTCAAAAAAATATTTTCTGCCGGTGAAGTTTTTGAGGGCTGATTTCTTGTCCTGTGATAAAAAGCCTTCTGTTTCGAGTGCCAAACCTTTCAGGGGAGCATTTTCAAGCTTCTGGCACCATTTTTGAGTGAATTGCCAAAAGTCAGATTTTTGCTGAAATTGTGACCCCGGGGCTTAGTGATTTTTTCAAAAAAAAAAATTTTCTGCCGGTTAAGTTTTTGAGAGCTGATTTCTTGTCCTGTGATAAAAAGCCTTCTGTTTCCATCGCCAAAGCTTTCAGGGGAGCATTTGCAAGCTTCTGGCACCATTTTTGAGTGAATTGCCAAAAGTCAGATTTTTGCTGAAATTGTGACCCCGGGGCTTAGGGATTTTTTCAAAAAAATATTTTCTGCCGGTGAAGTTTTTGAGGGCTGATTTCTTGTCCTGTGATAAAAAGCCTTCTGTTTCGAGTGCCAAACCTTTCAGGGGAGCATTTTCAAGCTTCTGGCACCATTTTTGAGTGAATTGCCAAAAGTCAGATTTTTGCTGAAATTGTGACCCCGGGGCTTAGGGATTTTTTCAAAAAAAAATTTTTTCTGCCGGTGAAGTTTTTGAGAGCTGATTTCTTGTCCTATGATAAAAACCTTTCTTTTTCGAGTGGCAAACCTTTCAGGGGAGCATTTTCAAGCTTCTGGCACCATTTTTGAGTCAATTGCCAAAAGTCAGATTTTTGCTGAAATTGTGACCCCGGGGCTTAGGGATTTTTTCAAAAAAATATTTTCTGCCGGTGAAGTTTTTGAGGGCTGATTTCTTGTCCTGTGATAAAAAGCCTTCTGTTTCCATCGCCAAAGCTTTCAGGGGAGCATTTTCAAGCTTTTGGCACCATTTTTGAGTGAATTGCCAAAAGTCAGATTTTTGCTGAAATTGTGACCCCGGGGCTTAGGGATTTTTTCAAAAAAATATTTAATGTCGGTTAAGTTTTTGAGGGCTGATTTCGTGTCCTGTGATAAAAAGCCTTCTGTTTCGAGTGCCAAACCTTTCAGGGGAGCATTTTCAAGCTTTAGGCACCATTTTTGAGTGAATTGCCAAAAGTCAGATTTTTGCTGAAATTGTGACCCCGGGGCTTAGGGATTTTTTCAAAAAAATATTTTCTGCCGGTGAAGTTTTTGAGGGCTGATTTCTTGTCCTGTGATAAAAAGCCTTCTGTTTCGAGTGCCAAAGCTTTCAGGGGAGCATTTTCAAGCTTCTGGCACCATTTTTGAGTGAATTGCCAAAAGTCAGATTTTTGCTGAAATTGTGACCCCGGGGCTTAGGGATTTTTTCAAAAAAAAAAAAATTCTGCCGGTTAAGTTTTTGAGGGCTGATTTCTTGTCCTGTGATAAAAAGCCTTCTGTTTCGAGTGCTAAACCTTTCAGGGGAGCATTTTCAAGCTTCTGGCACCATTTTTGAGTGAATTGCCAAAAGTCAGATTTTTGCTGAAATTGTGACCCCGGGGCTTAGGGATTTTTTCAAAAAAATATTTTCTGCCGGTTAAGTTTTTGAGAGCTGATTTCTTGTCCTGTGATAAAAAGCCTTCTGTTTCCATCGCCAAAGCTTTCAGGGGAGCATTTTCAAGCTTTTGGCACCATTTTTGAGTGAATTGCCAAAAGTCAGATTTTTGCTGAAATTGTGACCCCGGGGCTTAGGGATTTTTTCAAAAAAATATTTTCTGCCGGTGAAGTTTTTGAGGGCTGATTTCTTGTCCTGTGATAAAAAGCCTTCTGTTTCGAGTGCCAAACCTTTCAGGGGAGCATTTTCAAGCTTCTGGCACCATTTTTGAGTGAATTGCCAAAAGTCAGATTTTTGCTGAAATTGTGACCCCGGGGCTTAGGGATTTTTTCAAAAAAAAAAATTTTCTGCCGGTTAAGTTTTTGAGAGCTGATTTCTTGTCCTGTGATAAAAAGCCTTCTGTTTCCATCGCCAAAGCTTTCAGGGGAGCATTTGCAAGCTTCTGGCACCATTTTTGAGTGAATTGCCAAAAGTCAGATTTTTGCTGAAATTGTGACCCCGGGGCTTAGGGATTTTTTCAAAAAAATATTTTCTGCCGGTGAAGTTTTTGAGGGCTGATTTCTTGTCCTGTGATAAAAAGCCTTCTGTTTCGAGTGCCAAACCTTTCAGGGGAGCATTTTCAAGCTTCTGGCACCATTTTTGAGTGAATTGCCAAAAGTCAGATTTTTGCTGAAATTGTGACCCCGGGGCTTAGGGATTTTTTTAAAAAAAATTTTTTTCTGCCGGTGAAGTTTTTGAGAGCTGATTTCTTGTCCTATGATAAAAACCTTTCTTTTTCGAGTGGCAAACCTTTCAGGGGAGCATTTTCAAGCTTCTGGCACCATTTTTGAGTCAATTGCCAAAAGTCAGATTTTTGCTGAAATTGTGACCCCGGGGCTTAGGGATTTTTTCAAAAAAATATTTTCTGCCGGTGAAGTTTTTGAGGGCTGATTTCTTGTCCTGTGATAAAAAGCCTTCTGTTTCGAGTGCCAAACCTTTCAGGGGAGCATTTTCAAGCTTCTGGCACCATTTTTGAGTGAATTGCCAAAAGTCAGATTTTTGCTGAAATTGTGACCCCGGGGCTTAGGGATTTTTTCAAAAAAAAAAAAATTCTGCCGGTTAAGTTTTTGAGAGCTGATTTCTTGTCCTGTGATAAAAAGCCTTCTGTTTCCATCGCCAAAGCTTTCAGGGGAGCATTTTCAAGCTTCTGGCACCATTTTTGAGTGAATTGCCAAAAGTCAGATTTTTGCTGAAATTGTGACCCCGGGGCTTAGGGATTTTTTCAAAAAAAAAATTTCTGCCGGTTAAGTTTTTGAGAGCTGATTTCTTGTCCTGTGATAAAAAGCCTTCTGTTTCCATCGCCAAAGCTTTCAGGGGAGCATTTGCAAGCTTCTGGCACCATTTTTGAGTGAATTGCCAAAAGTCAGATTTTTGCTGAAATTGTGACCCCGGGGCTTAGGGATTTTTTCAAAAAAATATTTTCTGCCGGTGAAGTTTTTGAGGGCTGATTTCTTGTCCTGTGATAAAAAGCCTTCTGTTTCGAGTGCCAAACCTTTCAGGGGAGCATTTTCAAGCTTCTGGCACCATTTTTGAGTGAATTGCCAAAAGTCAGATTTTTGCTGAAATTGTGACCCCGGGGCTTAGGGATTTTTTCAAAAAAAAATATTTTCTGCCGGTTAAGTTTTTGAGAGCTGATTTCTTGTCCTGTGATAAAAAGCCTTCTGTTTCCATCGCCAAAGCTTTCAGGGGAGCATTTGCAAGCTTCTGGCACCATTTTTGAGTGAATTGCCAAAAGTCAGATTTTTGCTGAAATTGTGACCCCGGGGCTTAGGGATTTTTTCAAAAAAATATTTTCTGCCGGTGAAGTTTTTGAGGGCTGATTTCTTGTCCTGTGATAAAAAGCCTTCTGTTTCGAGTGCCAAAGCTTTCAGGGGAGCATTTTCAAGCTTCTGGCACCATTTTTGAGTGAATTGCCAAAAGTCAGATTTTTGCTGAAATTGTGACCCCGGGGCTTAGGGATTTTTTCAAAAAAAAAAAAATTCTGCCGGTTAAGTTTTTGAGAGCTGATTCCTTGTCCTGTGATAAAAAGCCTTCTGTTTCCATCGCCAAAGCTTTCAGGGGAGCATTTTCAAGCTTCTGGCACCATTTTTGAGTGAATTGCCAAAAGTCAGATTTTTGCTGAAATTGTGACCCCGGGGCTTAGGGATTTTTTCAAAAAAAAAATTTCTGCCGGTTAAGTTTTTGAGAGCTGATTTCTTGTCCTGTGATAAAAAGCCTTCTGTTTCCATCGCCAAAGCTTTCAGGGGAGCATTTGCAAGCTTCTGGCACCATTTTTGAGTGAATTGCCAAAAGTCAGATTTTTGCTGAAATTGTGACCCCGGGGCTTAGGGATTTTTTCAAAAAAATATTTTCTGCCGGTGAAGTTTTTGAGGGCTGATTTCTTGTCCTGTGATAAAAAGCCTTCTGTTTCGAGTGCCAAACCTTTCAGGGGAGCATTTTCAAGCTTCTGGCACCATTTTTGAGTGAATTGCCAAAAGTCAGATTTTTGCTGAAATTGTGACCCCGGGGCTTAGGGATTTTTTCAAAAAAAAAAATTTTCTGCCGGTTAAGTTTTTGAGAGCTGATTTCTTGTCCTGTGATAAAAAGCCTTCTGTTTCCATCGCCAAAGCTTTCAGGGGAGCATTTGCAAGCTTCTGGCACCATTTTTGAGTGAATTGCCAAAAGTCAGATTTTTGCTGAAATTGTGACCCCGGGGCTTAGGGATTTTTTCAAAAAAATATTTTCTGCCGGTGAAGTTTTTGAGGGCTGATTTCTTGTCCTGTGATAAAAAGCCTTCTGTTTCGAGTGCCAAACCTTTCAGGGGAGCATTTTCAAGCTTCTGGCACCATTTTTGAGTGAATTGCCAAAAGTCAGATTTTTGCTGAAATTGTGACCCCGGGGCTTAGGGATTTTTTTTAAAAAAATTTTTTTCTGCCGGTGAAGTTTTTGAGAGCTGATTTCTTGTCCTATGATAAAAACCTTTCTTTTTCGAGTGGCAAACCTTTCAGGGGAGCATTTTCAAGCTTCTGGCACCATTTTTGAGTCAATTGCCAAAAGTCAGATTTTTGCTGAAATTGTGACCCCGGGGCTTAGGGATTTTTTCAAAAAAATATTTTCTGCCGGTGAAGTTTTTGAGGGCTGATTTCTTGTCCTGTGATAAAAAGCCTTCTGTTTCGAGTGCCAAACCTTTCAGGGGAGCATTTTCAAGCTTCTGGCACCATTTTTGAGTGAATTGCCAAAAGTCAGATTTTTGCTGAAATTGTGACCCCGGGGCTTAGGGATTTTTTCAAAAAAAAAAAAATTCTGCCGGTTAAGTTTTTGAGAGCTGATTTCTTGTCCTGTGATAAAAAGCCTTCTGTTTCCATCGCCAAAGCTTTCAGGGGAGCATTTTCAAGCTTCTGGCACCATTTTTGAGTGAATTGCCAAAAGTCAGATTTTTGCTGAAATTGTGACCCCGGGGCTTAGGGATTTTTTCAAAAAAAAAATTTCTGCCGGTTAAGTTTTTGAGAGCTGATTTCTTGTCCTGTGATAAAAAGCCTTCTGTTTCCATCGCCAAAGCTTTCAGGGGAGCATTTGCAAGCTTCTGGCACCATTTTTGAGTGAATTGCCAAAAGTCAGATTTTTGCTGAAATTGTGACCCCGGGGCTTAGGGATTTTTTCAAAAAAATATTTTCTGCCGGTGAAGTTTTTGAGGGCTGATTTCTTGTCCTGTGATAAAAAGCCTTCTGTTTCGAGTGCCAAACCTTTCAGGGGAGCATTTTCAAGCTTCTGGCACCATTTTTGAGTGAATTGCCAAAAGTCAGATTTTTGCTGAAATTGTGACCCCGGGGCTTAGGGATTTTTTCAAAAAAAAATATTTTCTGCCGGTTAAGTTTTTGAGAGCTGATTTCTTGTCCTGTGATAAAAAGCCTTCTGTTTCCATCGCCAAAGCTTTCAGGGGAGCATTTGCAAGCTTCTGGCACCATTTTTGAGTGAATTGCCAAAAGTCAGATTTTTGCTGAAATTGTGACCCCGGGGCTTAGGGATTTTTTCAAAAAAATATTTTCTGCCGGTGAAGTTTTTGAGGGCTGATTTCTTGTCCTGTGATAAAAAGCCTTCTGTTTCGAGTGCCAAACCTTTCAGGGGAGCATTTTCAAGCTTCTGGCACCATTTTTGAGTGAATTGCCAAAAGTCAGATTTTTGCTGAAATTGTGACCCCGGGGCTTAGGGATTTTTTCAAAAAAAATTTTTTTCTGCCGGTGAAGTTTTTGAGAGCTGATTTCTTGTCCTATGATAAAAACCTTTCTTTTTCGAGTGGCAAACCTTTCAGGGGAGCATTTTCAAGCTTCTGGCACCATTTTTGAGTCAATTGCCAAAAGTCAGATTTTTGCTGAAATTGTGACCCCGGGGTTTGGGAATTTTTTCAAAAAAATATTTTCTGCCGGTGAAGTTTTTAAGGGGTGATTTCTTGTCCTGTGATAAAAAGCCTTCTGTTTCCATCGCCAAAGCTTTCAGGGGAGCATTTTCAAGCTTTTGGCACCATTTTTGAGTGAATTGCCAAAAGTCAGATTTTTGCTGAAATTGTGACCCCGGGGCTTAGGGATTTTTTCAAAAAAATATTTAATGTCGGTTAAGTTTTTGAGGGCTGATTTCGTGTCCTGTGATAAAAAGCCTTCTGTTTCGAGTGCCAAACCTTTCAGGGGAGCATTTTCAAGCTTTAGGCACCATTTTTGAGTGAATTGCCAAAAGTCAGATTTTTGCTGAAATTGTGACCCCGGGGCTTAGGGATTTTTTCAAAAAAATATTTTCTGCCGGTGAAGTTTTTGAGGGCTGATTTCTTGTCCTGTGATAAAAAGCCTTCTGTTTCGAGTGCCAAAGCTTTCAGGGGAGCATTTTCAAGCTTCTGGCACCATTTTTGAGTGAATTGCCAAAAGTCAGATTTTTGCTGAAATTGTGACCCCGGGGCTTAGGGATTTTTTCAAAAAAAAAAAAATTCTGCCGGTTAAGTTTTTGAGAGCTGATTTCTTGTCCTGTGATAAAAAGCCTTCTGTTTCCATCGCCAAAGCTTTCAGGGGAGCATTTTCAAGCTTCTGGCACCATTTTTGAGTGAATTGCCAAAAGTCAGATTTTTGCTGAAATTGTGACCCCGGGGCTTAGGGATTTTTTCAAAAAAATATTTTCTGCCGGTGAAGTTTTTGAGGGCTGATTTCTTGTCCTGTGATAAAAAGCCTTCTGTTTCCATCGCCAAAGCTTTCAGGGGAGCATTTGCAAGCTTCTGGCACCATTTTTGAGTGAATTGCCAAAAGTCAGATTTTTGCTGAAATTGTGACCCCGGGGCTTAGGGATTATTTCAAAAAAATATTTTCTGTCGGTTAAGTTTTTGAGGGCTGATTTCTTGTTCTGTGATAAAAAGCCTTCTGTTTCGAGTGCCAAACCTTTCAGGAGAGCATTTTCAAGCTTCTGGCACCATTTTTGAGTGAATTGCCAAAAGTCAGATTTTTGCTGAAATTGTGACCCCGGGGCTTAGGGATTTTTTCAAAAAAATATTTTCTGCCGGTGAAGTTTTTGAGGGCTGATTTCTTGTCCTGTGATAAAAAGCCTTCTGTTTCGAGTGCCAAAGCTTTCAGGGGAGCATTTTCAAGCTTCTGGCACCATTTTTGAGTGAATTGCCAAAAGTCAGATTTTTGCTGAAATTGTGACCCCGGGGCTTAGGGATTTTTTCAAAAAAATATTTTCTGTCGGTGAAGTTTTTGAGGGCTGATTTCTTGTCCTGTGATAAAAAGCCTTCTTTTTCGAGTGCCAAAACTTTCAGGGGAGCATTTTCAAGCTTTAGGCACCATTTTTGAGTGAATAGCCAAAAGTCAGATTTTTGCTGAAATTGTGACCCCGGGGCTTAGGGATTTTTTCAAAAAAATATTTTCTGCCAGTTAAGTTTTTGAGGGCTGATTTCTTGTCCTGTGATAAAAAGCCTTCTGTTTCCATCGCCAAAGCTTTCAGGGGAGCATTTTCAAGCTTTTGGCACCATTTTTGAGTGAATTGCCAAAAGTCAGATTTTTGCTGAAATTGTGACCCCGGGGCTTAGGGATTTTTTCAAAAAAAATTTTTCTGCCGGTTAAGTTTTTGAGAGCTGATTTCTTGTCCTGTGATAAAAAGCCTTCTGTTTCGAGTGCCAAACCTTTCAGGGGAGCATTTTCAAGCTTCTGGCACCATTTTTGAGTGAATTGCCAAAAGTCAGATTTTTGCTGAAATTGTGACGCCGGGGCTTAGGGATTTTTTCAAAAAAATATTTTCTGCTGGTTAAGTTTTTGAGGGCTGATTTCTTGTCCTGTGATAAAAAGCCTTCTTTTTCGAGTGCCAAAACTTTCAGGGGAGCATTTTCAAGCTTTAGGCACCATTTTTGAGTGAATTGCCAAAAGTCAGATTTTTGCTGAAATTGTGACCCCGGGGCTTAGGGATTTTTTCAAAAAAATATTTTCTGCCGGTGAAGTTTTTGAGGGCTGATTTCTTGTCCTGTTATAAAAAGCCTTCTGTTTCGAGTGCCAAACCTTTCAGGGGAGCATTTTCAAGCTTCTGGCACCATTTTTGAGTGAATTGCCAAAAGTCAGATTTTTGCTGAAATTGTGACCCCGGGGCTTAGGGATTTTTTCAAAAAAAAAAATTTTCTGCCGGTTAAGTTTTTGAGAGCTGATTTCTTGTCCTGTGATAAAAAGCCTTCTGTTTCCATCGCCAAAGCTTTCAGGGGAGCATTTGCAAGCTTCTGGCACCATTTTTGAGTGAATTGCCAAAAGTCAGATTTTTGCTGAAATTGTGACCCCGGGGCTTAGGGATTTTTTCAAAAAAATATTTTCTGCCGGTGAAGTTTTTGAGGGCTGATTTCTTGTCCTGTGATAAAAAGCCTTCTGTTTCGAGTGCCAAACCTTTCAGGGGAGCATTTTCAAGCTTCTGGCACCATTTTTGAGTGAATTGCCAAAAGTCAGATTTTTGCTGAAATTGTGACCCCGGGGCTTAGGGATTTTTTCAAAAAAATTTTTTTTCTGCCGGTGAAGTTTTTGAGAGCTGATTTCTTGTCCTATGATAAAAACCTTTCTTTTTCGAGTGGCAAACCTTTCAGGGGAGCATTTTCAAGCTTCTGGCACCATTTTTGAGTCAATTGCCAAAAGTCAGATTTTTGCTGAAATTGTGACCCCGGGGTTTGGGAATTTTTTCAAAAAAATATTTTCTGCCGGTGAAGTTTTTAAGGGGTGATTTCTTGTCCTGTGATAAAAAGCCTTCTGTTTCCATCGCCAAAGCTTTCAGGGGAGCATTTTCAAGCTTTTGGCACCATTTTTGAGTGAATTGCCAAAAGTCAGATTTTTGCTGAAATTGTGACCCCGGGGCTTAGGGATTTTTTCAAAAAAATATTTAATGTCGGTTAAGTTTTTGAGGGCTGATTTCGTGTCCTGTGATAAAAAGCCTTCTGTTTCGAGTGCCAAACCTTTCAGGGGAGCATTTTCAAGCTTTAGGCACCATTTTTGAGTGAATTGCCAAAAGTCAGATTTTTGCTGAAATTGTGACCCCGGGGCTTAGGGATTTTTTCAAAAAAATATTTTCTGCCGGTGAAGTTTTTGAGGGCTGATTTCTTGTCCTGTGATAAAAAGCCTTCTGTTTCGAGTGCCAAAGCTTTCAGGGGAGCATTTTCAAGCTTCTGGCACCATTTTTGAGTGAATTGCCAAAAGTCAGATTTTTGCTGAAATTGTGACCCCGGGGCTTAGGGATTTTTTCAAAAAAAAAAAAATTCTGCCGGTTAAGTTTTTGAGAGCTGATTTCTTGTCCTGTGATAAAAAGCCTTCTGTTTCCATCGCCAAAGCTTTCAGGGGAGCATTTTCAAGCTTCTGGCACCATTTTTGAGTGAATTGCCAAAAGTCAGATTTTTGCTGAAATTGTGACCCCGGGGCTTAGGGATTTTTTCAAAAAAATATTTTCTGCCGGTGAAGTTTTTGAGGGCTGATTTCTTGTCCTGTGATAAAAAGCCTTCTGTTTCCATCGCCAAAGCTTTCAGGGGAGCATTTGCAAGCTTCTGGCACCATTTTTGAGTGAATTGCCAAAAGTCAGATTTTTGCTGAAATTGTGACCCCGGGGCTTAGGGATTTTTTCAAAAAAAAAATTTCTGCCGGTTAAGTTTTTGAGAGCTGATTTCTTGTCCTGTGATAAAAAGCCGTCTGTTTCCATCGCCAAAGCTTTCAGGGGAGCATTTGCAAGCTTCTGGCACCATTTTTGAGTGAATTGCCAAAAGTCAGATTTTTGCTGAAATTGTGACCCCGGGGCTTAGGGATTATTTCAAAAAAATATTTTCTGTCGGTTAAGTTTTTGAGGGCTGATTTCTTGTTCTGTGATAAAAAGCCTTCTGTTTCGAGTGCCAAACCTTTCAGGAGAGCATTTTCAAGCTTCTGGCACCATTTTTGAGTGAATTGCCAAAAGTCAGATTTTTGCTGAAATTGTGACCCCGGGGCTTAGGGATTTTTTCAAAAAAATATTTTCTGCCGGTGAAGTTTTTGAGGGCTGATTTCTTGTCCTGTGATAAAAAGCCTTCTGTTTCGAGTGCCAAAGCTTTCAGGGGAGCATTTTCAAGCTTCTGGCACCATTTTTGAGTGAATTGCCAAAAGTCAGATTTTTGCTGAAATTGTGACCCCGGGGCTTAGGGATTTTTTCAAAAAAATATTTTCTGTCGGTGAAGTTTTTGAGGGCTGATTTCTTGTCCTGTGATAAAAAGCCTTCTTTTTCGAGTGCCAAAACTTTCAGGGGAGCATTTTCAAGCTTTAGGCACCATTTTTGAGTGAATAGCCAAAAGTCAGATTTTTGCTGAAATTGTGACCCCGGGGCTTAGGGATTTTTTCAAAAAAATATTTTCTGCCAGTTAAGTTTTTGAGGGCTGATTTCTTGTCCTGTGATAAAAAGCCTTCTGTTTCCATCGCCAAAGCTTTCAGGGGAGCATTTTCAAGCTTTTGGCACCATTTTTGAGTGAATTGCCAAAAGTCAGATTTTTGCTGAAATTGTGACCCCGGGGCTTAGGGATTTTTTCAAAAAAAAATTTTCTGCCGGTTAAGTTTTTGAGAGCTGATTTCTTGTCCTGTGATAAAAAGCCTTCTGTTTCGAGTGCCAAACCTTTCAGGGGAGCATTTTCAAGCTTCTGGCACCATTTTTGAGTGAATTGCCAAAAGTCAGATTTTTGCTGAAATTGTGACGCCGGGGCTTAGGGATTTTTTCAAAAAAATATTTTCTGCTGGTTAAGTTTTTGAGGGCTGATTTCTTGTCCTGTGATAAAAAGCCTTCATTTTCGAGTGCCAAAACTTTCAGGGGAGCATTTTCAAGCTTTAGGCACCATTTTTGAGTGAATTGCCAAAAGTCAGATTTTTGCTGAAATTGTGACCCCGGGGCTTAGGGATTTTTTCAAAAAAATATTTTCTGCCGGTGAAGTTTTTGAGGGCTGATTTCTTGTCCTGTGATAAAAAGCCTTCTGTTTCGAGTGCCAAACCTTTCAGGGGAGCATTTTCAAGCTTCTGGCACCATTTTTGAGTGAATTGCCAAAAGTCAGATATTTGCTGAAATTGTGACCCCGGGGCTTAGGGATTTTTTCAAAAAAATATTTTCTGCCGGTTAAGTTTTTGAGAGCTGATTTCTTGTCCTGTGATAAAAAGCCTTCTGTTTCCATCGCCAAAGCTTTCAGGGGAGCATTTGCAAGCTTCTGGCACCATTTTTGAGTGAATTGCCAAAAGTCAGATTTTTGCTGAAATTGTGACCCCGGGGCTTAGGGATTTTTTCAAAAAAATATTTTCTGCCAGTTAAGTTTTTGAGGGCTGATTTCTTGTTCTGTGATAAAAAGCCTTCTGTTTCCATCGCCAAAGCTTTCAGGGGAGCATTTTCAAGCTTCTGGCACCATTTTTGAGTGAATTGCCAAAAGTCAGATTTTTGCTGAAATTGTGACCCCGGGGCTTAGGGATTTTTTCAAAAAAATATTTTCTGCCGGTGAAGTTTTTGAGGGCTGATTTCTTGTCCTGTGATAAAAAGCCTTCTGTTTCGAGTGCCAATGCTTTCAGGGGAGCATTTTCAAGCTTCTGGCACCATTTTTGAGTGAATTGCCAAAAGTCAGATTTTTGCTGAAATTGTGACCCCGGGGCTTAGGGATTTTTTCAAAAAAATATTTTCTGTTGGTTAAGTTTTTGAGGGCTGATTTCTTGTTCTGTGATAAAAAGCCTTCTGTTTCGAGTGCCAAACCTTTCAGGAGAGCATTTTCAAGCTTTAGGCACCATTTTTGAGTGAATTGCCAAAAGTCAGATTTTTGCTGAAATTGTGACCCCGGGGCTTAGGGATTTTTTCAAAAAAATATTTTCTGCCGGTGAAGTTTTTGAGGGCTGATTTCTTGTCCTGTGATAAAAAGCCTTCTGTTTCCATCGCCAAAGCTTTCAGGGGAGCATTTGCAAGCTTCTGGCACCATTTTTGAGTGAATTGCCAAAAGTCAGATTTTTGCTGAAATTGTGACCCCGGGGCTTAGGGATTTTTTCAAAAAAAAAATTTTTCTGCCGGTTAAGTTTTTGAGAGCTGATTTCTTGTCCTGTGATAAAAAGCCTTCTGTTTCCATCGCCAAAGCTTTCAGGGGAGCATTTGCAAGCTTCTGGCACCATTTTTGAGTGAATTGCCAAAAGTCAGATTTTTGCTGAAATTGTGACCCCGGGGCTTAGGGATTTTTTCAAAAAAATATTTTCTGTCGGTGAAGTTTTTGAGGGCTGATTTCTTGTTCTGTGATAAAAAGCCTTCTGTTTCGAGTGCCAAACCTTTCAGGAGAGCATTTTCAAGCTTTAGGCACCATTTTTGAGTGAATTGCCAAAAGTCAGATTTTTGCTGAAATTGTGACCCCGGGGCTTAGGGATGTTTTCAAAAAAATATTTTCTGCCGGTTAAGTTTTTGAGGGCTGATTTCTTGTCCTGTGATAAAAAGCCTTCTTTTTCGAGTGCCAAAACTTTCAGGGGAGCATTTTCAAGCTTTAGGCACCATTTTTGAGTGAATTGCCAAAAGTCAGATTTTTGCTGAAATTGTGACCCCGGGGCTTAGGGATTTTTTCAAAAAAATATTTTCTGCCGGTGAAGTTTTTGAGGGCTGATTTCTTGTCCTGTGATAAAAAGCCTTCTGTTTCGAGTGCCAAACCTTTCAGGAGAGCATTTTCAAGCTTTAGGCACCATTTTTGAGTGAATTGCCAAAAGTCAGATTTTTGCTGAAATTGTGACCCCGGGGCTTAGGGATTTTTTCAAAAAAATATTTTCTGCCGGTGAAGTTTTTGAGGGCTGATTTCTTGTCCTGTGATAAAAAGCCTTCTGTTTCGAGTGCCAAACCTTTCAGGAGAGCATTTTCAAGCTTTAGGCACCATTTTTGAGTGAATTGCCAAAAGTCAGATTTTTGCTGAAATTGTGACCCCGGGGCTTAGGGATTTTTTCAAAAAAATATTTTCTGCCGGTTAAGTTTTTGAGGGCTGATTTCTTATCCTGTGATAAAAAGTCTTCTTTTTCGAGTGCCAAAACTTTCAGGGGAGCATTTTCAAGCTTCTGGCACCATTTTTGAGTGAATTGCCAAAAGTCAGATTTTTGCTGAAATTGTGACCCCGGGGCTTAGGGATTTTTTCAAAAAAATATTTTCTGTCGGTGAAGTTTTTGAGGGCTGATTTCTTGTTCTGTGATAAAAAGCCTTCTGTTTCGAGTGCCAAACCTTTCAGGGGAGCATTTTCAAGCTTCTGGCACCATTTTTGAGTGAATTGCCAAAAGTCAGATTTTTGCTGAAATTGTGACCCCGGGGCTTAGGGATTTTTTCAAAAAAATATTTTCTGCCGGTTAAGTTTTTGAGAGCTGATTTCTTGTCCTGTGATAAAAAGCCTTCTGTTTCCATCGCCAAAGCTTTCAGGGGAGCATTTTCAAGCTTCTGGCACCATTTTTGAGTGAATTGCCAAAAGTGAGATTTTTGCTGAAATTGTGACCCCGGGGCTTAGGGATTTTTTCAAAAAAATATTTTCTGCCGGTTAAGTTTTTGAGGGCTGATTTCTTGTCCTGTGATAAAAAGCCTTCTTTTTCGAGTGCCAAAACTTTCAGGGGAGCATTTTCAAGCTTTAGGCACCATTTTTGAGTGAATTGCCAAAAGTCATATTTTTGCTGAAATTGTGACCCCGGGGCTTAGGGATTTTTTCAAAAAAATATTTTCTGCCGGTTAAGTTTTTGAGAGCTGATTTCTTGTCCTGTGATAAAAAGCCTTCTGTTTCGAGTGCCAAACCTTTCAGGGGAGCATTTTCAAGCTTTAGGCACCATTTTTGAGTGAATTGCCAAAAGTCAGATTTTTGCTGAAATTGTGACCCCGGGGCTTAGGGATTTTTTCAAAAAAATATTTTCTGCCGGTGAAGTTTTTGAGGGCTGATTTCTTGTCCTGTGATAAAAAGCCTTCTGTTTCGAGTGCCAAACCTTTCAGGAGAGCATTTTCAAGCTTTAGGCACCATTTTTGAGTGAATTGCCAAAAGTCAGATTTTTGCTGAAATTGTGACCCCAGGGCTTAGGGATTTTTTCAAAAAAATATTTTCTGCCGGTGAAGTTTTTGAGGGCTGATTTCTTGTCCTGTGATAAAAAGTCTTCTTTTTCGAGTGCCAAAACTTTCAGGGGAGCATTTTCAAGCTTCTGGCACCATTTTTGAGTGAATTGCCAAAAGTCAGATTTTTGCTGAAATTGTGACCCCGGGGCTTAGGGATTTTTTCAAAAAAATATTTTCTGTCGGTGAAGTTTTTGAGGGCTGATTTCTTGTTCTGTGATAAAAAGCCTTCTGTTTCGAGTGCCAAACCTTTCAGGGGAGCATTTTCAAGCTTCTGGCACCATTTTTGAGTGAATTGCCAAAAGTCAGATTTTTGCTGAAATTGTGACCCCGGGGCTTAGGGATTTTTTCAAAAAAATATTTTCTGCCGGTTAAGTTTTTGAGAGCTGATTTCTTGTCCTGTGATAAAAAGCCTTCTGTTTCCATCGCCAAAGCTTTCAGGGGAGCATTTTCAAGCTTCTGGCACCATTTTTGAGTGAATTGCCAAAAGTCAGATTTTTGCTGAAATTGTGACCCCGGGGCTTAGGGATTTTTTCAAAAAAATATTTTCTGCCGGTTAAGTTTTTGAGGGCTGATTTCTTGTCCTGTGATAAAAAGCCTTCTTTTTCGAGTGCCAAAACTTTCAGGGGAGCATTTTCAAGCTTTAGGCACCATTTTTGAGTGAATTGCCAAAAGTCATATTTTTGCTGAAATTGTGACCCCGGGGCTTAGGGATTTTTTCAAAAAAATATTTTCTGCCGGTTAAGTTTTTGAGAGCTGATTTCTTGTCCTGTGATAAAAAGCCTTCTGTTTCGAGTGCCAAACCTTTCAGGGGAGCATTTTTAAGCTTCTGGCACCATTTTTGAGTGAATTGCCAAAAGTCAGATTTTTGCTGAAATTGTGACCCCGGGGCTTAGGGATTTTTTCAAAAAAATATTTTCTGCCGGTTAAGTTTTTGAGGGCTGATTTCTTGTTCTGTGATTAAAAGCCTGCTGTTTCGAGTGCCAAACCTTTCAGGAGAGCATTTTCAAGCTTTAGGCACCATTTTTGAGTGAATTGCCAAAAGTCAGATTTTTGCTGAAATTGTGACCCCGGGGCTTAGGGATTTTTTCAAAAAAATTTTTTTTCTGCCGGTTAAGTTTTTGAGAGCTGATTTCTTGTCCTGTGATAAAAAGCCTTCTGTTTCCATCGCCAAAGCTTTCAGGGGAGCATTTGCAAGCTTCTGGCACCATTTTTGAGTGAATTGCCAAAAGTCAGATTTTTGCTGAAATTGTGACCCCGGGGCTTAGGGATTTTTTCAAAAAAATATTTTCTGCCAGTTAAGTTTTTGAGGGCTGATTTCTTGTTCTGTGATAAAAAGCCTTCTGTTTCCATCGCCAAAGCTTTCAGGGGAGCATTTTCAAGCTTCTGGCACCATTTTTGAGTGAATTGCCAAAAGTCAGATTTTTGCTGAAATTGTGACCCCGGGGCTTAGGGATTTTTTCAAAAAAATATTTTCTGCCGGTGAAGTTTTTGAGGGCTGATTTCTTGTCCTGTGATAAAAAGCCTTCTGTTTCGAGTGCCAATGCTTTCAGGGGAGCATTTTCAAGCTTCTGGCACCATTTTTGAGTGAATTGCCAAAAGTCAGATTTTTGCTGAAATTGTGACCCCGGGGCTTAGGGATTTTTTCAAAAAAATATTTTCTGTCGGTTAAGTTTTTGAGGGCTGATTTCTTGTCCTGTGATAAAAAGCCTTCTGTTTCGAGTGTCAAACCTTTCAGGAGAGCATTTTCAAGCTTTAGGCACCATTTTTGAGTGAATTGCCAAAAGTCAGATTTTTGCTGAAATTGTGACCCCGGGGCTTAGGGATTTTTTCAAAAAAATATTTTCTGCCGGTGAAGTTTTTGAGAGCTGATTTCTTGTCCTGTGATAAAAAGCCTTCTGTTTCGAGTGCCAAACCTTTCAGGGGAGCATTTTTAAGCTTCTGGCACCATTTTTGAGTGAATTGCCAAAAGTCAGATTTTTGCTGAAATTGTGACCCCGGGGCTTAGGGATTTTTTCAAAAAAATATTTTCTGCCGGTTAAGTTTTTGAGGGCTGATTTCTTGTTCTGTGATTAAAAGCCTGCTGTTTCGAGTGCCAAACCTTTCAGGAGAGCATTTTCAAGCTTTAGGCACCATTTTTGAGTGAATTGCCAAAAGTCAGATTTTTGCTGAAATTGTGACCCCGGGGCTTAGGGATTTTTTCAAAAAAATTTTTTTTCTGCCGGTTAAGTTTTTGAGAGCTGATTTCTTGTCCTGTGATAAAAAGCCTTCTGTTTCCATCGCCAAAGCTTTCAGGGGAGCATTTGCAAGCTTCTGGCACCATTTTTGAGTGAATTGCCAAAAGTCAGATTTTTGCTGAAATTGTGACCCCGGGGCTTAGGGATTTTTTCAAAAAAATATTTTCTGCCAGTTAAGTTTTTGAGGGCTGATTTCTTGTTCTGTGATAAAAAGCCTTCTGTTTCCATCGCCAAAGCTTTCAGGGGAGCATTTTCAAGCTTCTGGCACCATTTTTGAGTGAATTGCCAAAAGTCAGATTTTTGCTGAAATTGTGACCCCGGGGCTTAGGGATTTTTTCAAAAAAATATTTTCTGCCGGTGAAGTTTTTGAGGGCTGATTTCTTGTCCTGTGATAAAAAGCCTTCTGTTTCGAGTGCCAATGCTTTCAGGGGAGCATTTTCAAGCTTCTGGCACCATTTTTGAGTGAATTGCCAAAAGTCAGATTTTTGCTGAAATTGTGACCCCGGGGCTTAGGGATTTTTTCAAAAAAATATTTTCTGTCGGTTAAGTTTTTGAGGGCTGATTTCTTGTCCTGTGATAAAAAGCCTTCTGTTTCGAGTGCCAAACCTTTCAGGAGAGCATTTTCAAGCTTTAGGCACCATTTTTGAGTGAATTGCCAAAAGTCAGATTTTTGCTGAAATTGTGACCCCGGGGCTTAGGGATTTTTTCAAAAAAATATTTTCTGCCGGTGAAGTTTTTGAGGGCTGATTTCTTGTCCTGTGATAAAAAGCCTTCTGTTTCGAGTGCCAAACCTTTCAGGGGAGTATTTTCAAGCTTCTGGCACCATTTTTGAGTGAATTGCCAAAAGTCAGATTTTTGCTGAAATTGTGACCCCGGGGCTTAGGGATTTTTTCAAAAAAAAATTTTTTCTGCCGGTTAAGTTTTTGAGAGCTGATTTCTTGTCCTGTGATAAAAAGCCTTCTGTTTCCATCGCCAAAGCTTTCAGGGGAGCATTTGCAAGCTTCTGGCACCATTTTTGAGTGAATTGCCAAAAGTTAGATTTTTGCTGAAATTGTGACCCCGGGGCTTAGGGATTTTTTCAAAAAAATATTTTCTGCCAGTTAAGTTTTTGAGGGCTGATTTCTTGTTCTGTGATAAAAAGCCTTCTGTTTCCATCGCCAAAGCTTTCAGGGGAGCATTTTCAAGCTTCTGGCACCATTTTTGAGTGAATTACCAAAAGTCAGATTTTTGCTGAAATTGTGACCCCGGGGCTTAGGGATTTTTTCAAAAAAATATTTTCTGCCGGTGAAGTTTTTGAGGGCTGATTTCTTGTCCTGTGATAAAAAGCCTTCTGTTTCGAGTGCCAAAGCTTTCAGGGGAGCATTTTCAAGCTTCTGGCACCATTTTTGAGTGAATTGCCAAAAGTCAGATATTTGCTGAAATTGTGACCCCGGGGCTTAGGGATTTTTTCAAAAAAATATTTTCTGCTGGTTTAGTTTTTGAGAGCTGATTTCTTGTCCTTTGATAAAAAGCCTTCTGTTTCCATCGCCAAAGCTTTCAGGGGAGCATTTGCAAGCTTCTGGCACCATTTTTGAGTGAATTGCCAAAAGTCAGATTTTTGCTGAAATTGTGACCCCGGGGTTTAGGGATTTTTTCAAAAAATTTTTTTTTCTGCCGGTTAAGTTTTTGAGGGCTGATTTCTTGTCCTGTGATAAAAAGCCTTCTGTTTCCATCGCCAAAGCTTTCAGGGGAGCATTTGCAAGCTTCTGGCACCATTTTTGAGTGAATTGCCAAAAGTCAGATTTTTGCTGAAATTGTGACCCCGGGGCTTAGGGATTTTTTCAAAAAAATATTTTCTGCCAGTTAAGTTTTTGAGGGCTGATTTCTTGTTCTGTGATAAAAAGCCTTCTGTTTCCATCGCCAAAGCTTTCAGGGGAGCATTTTCAAGCTTCTGGCACCATTTTTGAGTGAATTGCCAAAAGTCAGATTTTTGCTGAAATTGTGACCCCGGGGCTTAGGGATTTTTTCAAAAAAATATTTTCTGCCGGTGAAGTTTTTGAGGGCTGATTTCTTGTCCTGTGATAAAAAGCCTTCTGTTTCGAGTGCCAAACCTTTCAGGGGAGCATTTTCAAGCTTCTGGCACCATTTTTGAGTGAATTGCCAAAAGTCAGATATTTGCTGAAATTGTGACCCCGGGGCTTAGGGATTTTTTCAAAAAAATATTTTCTGCCGGTTAAGTTTTTGAGAGCTGATTTCTTGTCCTGTGATAAAAAGCCTTCTGTTTCCATCGCCAAAGCTTTCAGGGGAGCATTTGCAAGCTTCTGGCACCATTTTTGAGTGAATTGCCAAAAGTCAGATTTTTGCTGAAATTGTGACCCCGGGGCTTAGGGATTTTTTCAAAAAAAAATTTTTTCTGCCGGTTAAGTTTTTGAGAGCTGATTTCTTGTCCTGTGATAAAAAGCCTTCTGTTTCCATCGCCAAAGCTTTCAGGGGAGCATTTGCAAGCTTCTGGCACCATTTTTGAGTGAATTGCCAAAAGTCAGATTTTTGCTGAAATTGTGACCCCGGGGCTTAGGGATTTTTTCAAAAAAATATTTTCTGCCGGTGAAGTTTTTGAGGGCTGATTTCTTGTCCTGTGATAAAAAGCCTTCTGTTTCCATCGCCAAAGCTTTCAGGGGAGCATTTGCAAGCTTCTGGCACCATTTTTGAGTGAATTGCCAAAAGTCAGATTTTTGCTGAAATTGTGACCCCGGGGCTTAGGGATTTTTTCAAAAAAATATTTTCTGCCAGTTAAGTTTTTGAGGGCTGATTTCTTGTTCTGTGATAAAAAGCCTTCTGTTTCCATCGCCAAAGCTTTCAGGGGAGCATTTTCAAGCTTCTGGCACCATTTTTGAGTGAATTGCCAAAAGTCAGATTTTTGCTGAAATTGTGACCCCGGGGCTTAGGGATTTTTTCAAAAAAATATTTTCTGCCGGTGAAGTTTTTGAGGGCTGATTTCTTGTCCTGTGATAAAAAGCCTTCTGTTTCCATCGCCAAAGCTTTCAGGGGAGCATTTGCAAGCTTCTGGCACCATTTTTGAGTGAATTGCCAAAAGTCAGATTTTTGCTGAAATTGTGACCCCGGGGCTTAGGGATTTTTTCAAAAAAATATTTTCTGCCAGTTAAGTTTTTGAGGGCTGATTTCTTGTTCTGTGATAAAAAGCCTTCTGTTTCCATCGCCAAAGCTTTCAGGGGAGCATTTTCAAGCTTCTGGCACCATTTTTGAGTGAATTGCCAAAAGTCAGATTTTTGCTGAAATTGTGACCCCGGGGCTTAGGGATTTTTTCAAAAAAATATTTTCTGCCGGTGAAGTTTTTGAGGGCTGATTTCTTGTCCTGTGATAAAAAGCCTTCTGTTTCCATCGCCAAAGCTTTCAGGGGAGCATTTGCAAGCTTCTGGCACCATTTTTGAGTGAATTGCCAAAAGTCAGATATTTGCTGAAATTGTGACCCCGGGGCTTAGGGATTTTTTCAAAAAAATATTTTCTGCCGGTTAAGTTTTTGAGAGCTGATTTCTTGTCCTGTGATAAAAAGCCTTCTGTTTTTATCGCCAAAGCTTTCAGGGGAGCATTTGCAAGCTTCTGGCACCATTTTTGAGTGAATTGCCAAAAGTCAGATTTTTGCTGAAATTGTGACCCCGGGGCTTAGGGATTTTTTCAAAAAAAATTTTTTTCTGCCGGTTAAGTTTTTGAGAGCTGATTTCTTGTCCTGTGATAAAAAGCCTTCTGTTTCCATCGCCAAAGCTTTCAGGGGAGCATTTGCAAGCTTCTGGCACCATTTTTGAGTGAATTGCCAAAAGTCAGATTTTTGCTGAAATTGTGACCCCGGGGCGTAGGGATTTTTTCAAAAAAATATTTTCTGCCAGTTAAGTTTTTGAGGGCTGATTTCTTGTTCTGTGATAAAAAGCCTTCTGTTTCCATCGCCAAAGCTTTCAGGGGAGCATTTGCAAGCTTCTGGCACCATTTTTGAGTGAATTGCCAAAAGTCAGATTTTTGCTGAAATTGTGACCCCGGGGCTTAGGGATTTTTTCAAAAAAAATTTTTTTCTGCCGGTTAAGTTTTTGAGAGCTGATTTCTTGTCCTGTGATAAAAAGCCTTCTGTTTCCATCGCCAAAGCTTTCAGGGGAGCATTTGCAAGCTTCTGGCACCATTTTTGAGTGAATTGCCAAAAGTCAGATTTTTGCTGAAATTGTGACCCCGGGGCTTAGGGATTTTTTCAAAAAAATATTTTCTGCCGGTGAAGTTTTTGAGGGCTGATTTCTTGTCCTGTGATAAAAAGCCTTCTGTTTCCATCGCCAAAGCTTTCAGGGGAGCATTTGCAAGCTTCTGGCACCATTTTTGAGTGAATTGCCAAAAGTCAGATTTTTGCTGAAATTGTGACCCCGGGGCTTAGGGATTTTTTCAAAAAAATATTTTCTGCCGGTGAAGTTTTTGAGAGCTGATTTCTTGTCCTGTGATAAAAAGCCTTCTGTTTCGAGTGCCAAACCTTTCAGGGGAGCATTTTCAAGCTTTAGGCACCATTTTTGAGTGAATTGCCAAAAGTCAGATTTCTGCTGAAATTGTGACTCCGGGGCTTAGGGATTTTTTCAAAAAAATATTTTCTGCTGGTTAAGTTTTTGAGGGCTGATTTCTTGTCCTGTGATAAAAAGCCTTCTTTTTCGAGTGCCAAAACTTTCAGGGGAGCATTTTCAAGCTTTAGGCACCATTTTTGAGTGAATTGCCAAAAGTCAGATTTTTGCTGAAATTGTGACCCCAGGGCTTAGGGATTTTTTCAAAAAAATATTTTCTGCCGGTGAAGTTTTTGAGGGCTGATTTCTTGTCCTGTGATAAAAAGCCTTCTGTTTCGAGTGCCAAACCTTTCAGGGGAGCATTTTCAAGCTTCTGGCACCATTTTTGAGTGAATTGCCAAATGTCAGATATTTGCTGAAATTGTGACCCCGGGGCTTAGGGATTTTTTCAAAAAAATATTTTCTGCCGGTTAAGTTTTTGAGAGCTGATTTCTTGTCCTGTGATAAAAAGCCTTCTGTTTCCATCGCCAAAGCTTTCAGGGGAGCATTTGCAAGCCTCTGGCACCATTTTTGAGTGAATTGCCAAAAGTCAGATTTTTGCTGAAATTGTGACCCCGGGGCTTAGGGATTTTTTTTAAAAAAAATTTTTTCTGCCGGTGAAGTTTTTGAGAGCTGATTTCTTGTCCTGTGATAAAAATCCTTCTGTTTCCATCGCCAAAGCTTTCAGGGGAGCATTTGCAAGCTTCTGGCACCATTTTTGAGTGAATTGCCAAAAGTCAGATTTTTGCTGAAATTGTGACCCCGGGGCTTAGGGATTTTTTCAAAAAAATATTTTTCTGTCGGTGAAGTTTTTGAGGGCTGATTTCTTGTTCTGTGATAAAAAGCCTTCTGTTTCGAGTGCCAAACCTTTCAGGGGAGCATTTGCAAGCTTCTAGCACAATTTTTGAGTGAATTGCCAAAAGTCAGATTTTTGCTGAAATTGTGACCCCGGGGCTTTGGGATGTTTTCAAAAAAATATTTTCTGCCGGTTAAGTTTTTGAGGGCTGATTTCTTGTCCTGTGATAAAAAGCCTTCTTTTTCGAGTGCCAAAACTTTCAGGGGAGCATTTTCAAGCTTTAGGCACCATTTTTGAGTGAATTGCCAAAAGTCAGATTTTTGCTGAAATTGTGACCCCGGGGCTTAGGGATTTTTTCAAAAAAATATTTTCTGCCGGTGAAGTTTTTGAGGGCTGATTTCTTGTCCTGTGATAAAAAGCCTTCTGTTTCGAGTGCCAAACCTTTCAGGAGAGCATTTTCAAGCTTTAGGCACCATTTTTGAGTGAATTGCCAAAAGTCAGATTTTTGCTGAAATTGTGACCCCGGGGCTTAGGGATTTTTTCAAAAAAATATTTTTTTCTGCCGGTTAAGTTTTTGAGAGCTGATTTCTTGTCCTGTGATAAAAAGCCTTCTGTTTCGAGTGCCAAACCTTTCAGGGGAGCATTTGCAAGCTTCTAGCACAATTTTTGAGTGAATTGCCAAAAGTCAGATTTTTTCTGAAATTGTGACCCCGGGGCTTAGGGATTTTTTCAAAAAAATATTTTCTGCCGGTTAAGTTTTTGAGAGCTGATTTCTTGTCCTGTGATAAAAAGCCTTCCGTTTCGAGTGCCAAACCTTTCAGGGGAGCATTTTCAAGCTTCTGGCACCATTTTTGAGTGAATTGCCAAAAGTCAGATTTTTGCTGAAATTGTGACCCCGGGGCTTAGGGATTTTTTCAAAAAAATATTTTCTGCCGGTTAAGTTTTTGAGAGCTGATTTCTTGTCCTGTGATAAAAAGCCTTCTGTTTCCATCGCCAAAGCTTTCAGGGGAGCATTTGCAAGCTTCTGGCACCATTTTTGAGTGAATTGCCAAAAGTCAGATTTTTGCTGAAATTGTGACCCCGGGGCTTAGGGATTTTTTCAAAAAAATATTTTCTGCCGGTGAAGTTTTTGAGGGCTGATTTCTTGTCCTGTGATAAAAAGCCTTCTTTTTCGAGTGCCAAAACTTTCAGGGGAGCATTTTCAAGCTTTAGGCACCATTTTTGAGTGAATTGCCAAAAGTCAGATTTTTGCTGAAATTGTGACCCCGGGGCTTAGGGATTTTTTCAAAAAAATATTTTCTGCCGGTGAAGTTTTTGAGAGCTGATTTCTTGTCCTGTGATAAAAAGCCTTCTGTTTCGAGTGCCAAACCTTTCAGGGGAGCATTTTCAAGCTTCTGGCACCATTTTTGAGTGAATTGCCAAAAGTCAGATTTTTGCTGAAATTGTGACCCCGGGGCTTAGGGATTTTTTCAAAAAAATATTTTCTGCCGGTTAAGTTTTTGAGGGCTGATTTCTTGTCCTGTGATAAAAAGTCTTCTTTTTCGAGTGCCAAAACTTTCAGGGGAGCATTTTCAAGCTTCTGGCACCATTTTTGAGTGAATTGCCAAAAGTCAGATTTTTGCTGAAATTGTGACCCCGGGGCTTAGGGATTTTTTCAAAAAAATATTTTCTGCCGGTGAAGTTTTTGAGGGCTGATTTCTTGTCCTGTGATAAAAAGCCTTCTTTTTCGAGTGCCAAAACTTTCAGGGGAGCATTTTCAAGCTTTAGGCACCATTTTTGAGTGAATTGCCAAAAGTCAGATTTTTGCTGAAATTGTGACCCCGGGGCTTAGGGATTTTTTCAAAAAAATATTTTCTGCCGGTGAAGTTTTTGAGAGCTGATTTCTTGTCCTGTGATAAAAAGCCTTCTGTTTCGAGTGCCAAACCTTTCAGGGGAGCATTTTCAAGCTTCTGGCACCATTTTTGAGTGAATTGCCAAAAGTCAGATTTTTGCTGAAATTGTGACCCCGGGGCTTAGGGATTTTTTCAAAAAAATATTTTCTGCCGGTTAAGTTTTTGAGGGCTGATTTCTTGTCCTGTGATAAAAAGTCTTCTTTTTCGAGTGCCAAAACTTTCAGGGGAGCATTTTCAAGCTTCTGGCACCATTTTTGAGTGAATTGCCAAAAGTCAGATTTTTGCTGAAATTGTGACCCCGGGGCTTAGGGATTTTTTCAAAAAAATATTTTCTGCCGGTGAAGTTTTTGAGGGCTGATTTCTTGTCCTGTGATAAAAAGCCTTCTTTTTCGAGTGCCAAAACTTTCAGGGGAGCATTTTCAAGCTTTAGGCACCATTTTTGAGTGAATTGCCAAAAGTCAGATTTTTGCTGAAATTGTGACCCCGGGGCTTAGGGATTTTTTCAAAAAAATATTTTCTGCCGGTTAAGTTTTTGAGAGCTGATTTCTTGTCCTGTGATAAAAAGCCTTCTGTTTCGAGTGCCAAACCTTTCAGGGGAGCATTTGCAAGCTTCTAGCACAATTTTTGAGTGAATTGCCAAAAGTCAGATTTTTTCTGAAATTGTGACCCCGGGGCTTAGGGATTTTTTCAAAAAAAATATTTTCTGCCGGTTAAGTTTTTGAGAGCTGATTTCTTGTCCTGTGATAAAAAGCCTTCCGTTTCGAGTGCCAAACCTTTCAGGGGAGCATTTTCAAACATCTGGCACCATTTTTGAGTGAATTGCCAAAAGTCAGATTTTTGCTGAAATTGTGACCCCGGGGCTTAGGGATTTTTTCAAAAAAATATTTTCTGCCGGTTAAGTTTTTGAGAGCTGATTTCTTGTCCTGTGATAAAAAGCCTTCTGTTTCCATCGCCAAAGCTTTCAGGGGAGCATTTGCAAGCTTCTGGCACCATTTTTGAGTGAATTGCCAAAAGTCAGATTTTTGCTGAAATTGTGACCCCGGGGCTTAGGGATTTTTTCAAAAAAATATTTTCTGCCGGTGAAGTTTTTGAGGGCTGATTTCTTGTCCTGTGATAAAAAGCCTTCTTTTTCGAGTGCCAAAACTTTCAGGGGAGCATTTTCAAGCTTTAGGCACCATTTTTGAGTGAATTGCCAAAAGTCAGATTTTTGCTGAAATTGTGACCCCGGGGCTTAGGGATTTTTTCAAAAAAATATTTTCTGCCGGTGAAGTTTTTGAGAGCTGATTTCTTGTCCTGTGATAAAAAGCCTTCTGTTTCGAGTGCCAAACCTTTCAGGGGAGCATTTTCAAGCTTCTGGCACCATTTTTGAGTGAATTGCCAAAAGTCAGATTTTTGCTGAAATTGTGACCCCGGGGCTTAGGGATTTTTTCAAAAAAATTTTTTTTCTGCCGGTTAAGTTTTTGAGAGCTGATTTCTTGTCCTGTGATAAAAAGCCTTCTGTTTCCATCGCCAAAGCTTTCAGGGGAGCATTTGCAAGCTTCTGGCACCATTTTTGAGTGAATTGCCAAAAGTCAGATTTTTGCTGAAATTGTGACCCCGGGGCTTAGGGATTTTTTCAAAAAAATATTTTCTGCCGGTGAAGTTTTTGAGGGCTGATTTCTTGTCCTGTGATAAAAAGCCTTCTGTTTCCATCGCCAAAGCTTTCAGGGGAGCATTTGCAAGCTTCTGGCACCATTTTTGAGTGAATTGCCAAAAGTGAGATTTTTGCTGAAATTGTGACCCCGGGGCTTAGGGATTTTTTCAAAAAAATATTTTCTGCCGGTTAAGTTTTTGAGGGCTGATTTCTTGTCCTGTGATAAAAAGCCTTCTTTTTCGAGTGCCAAAACTTTCAGGGGAGCATTTTCAAGCTTTAGGCACCATTTTTGAGTGAATTGCCAAAAGTCAGATTTTTGCTGAAATTGTGACCCCGGGGCTTAGGGATTTTTTCAAAAAAATATTTTCTGCCGGTGAAGTTTTTGAGGGCTGATTTCTTGTCCTGTGATAAAAAGCCTTCTGTTTCGAGTGCCAAACCTTTCAGGAGAGCATTTTCAAGCTTTAGGCACCATTTTTGAGTGAATTGCCAAAAGTCAGATTTTTGCTGAAATTGTGACCCCGGGGCTTAGGGATTTTTTCAAAAAAATATTTTCTGCCGGTTAAGTTTTTGAGAGCTGATTTCTTGTCCTGTGATAAAAAGCCTTCTGTTTCCATCGCCAAAGCTTTCAGGGGAGCATTTTCAAGCTTCTGGCACCATTTTTGAGTGAATTGCCAAAAGTCAGATTTTTGCTGAAATTGTGACCCCGGGGCTTAGGGATTTTTTCAAAAAAAATTTTTCTGCCGGTGAAGTTTTTGAGAGCTGATTTCTTGTCCTGTGATAAAAATCCTTCTGTTTCCATCGCCAAAGCTTTCAGGGGAGCATTTGCAAGCTTCTGGCACCATTTTTGAGTGAATTGCCAAAAGTCAGATTTTTGCTGAAATTGTGACCCCGGGGCTTAGGGATTTTTTCAAAAAAATATTTTTCTGTCGGTGAAGTTTTTGAGGGCTGATTTCTTGTTCTGTGATAAAAAGCCTTCTGTTTCGAGTGCCAAACCTTTCAGGGGAGCATTTGCAAGCTTCTAGCACAATTTTTGAGTGAATTGCCAAAAGTCAGATTTTTGCTGAAATTGTGACCCCGGGGCTTTGGGATGTTTTCAAAAAAATATTTTCTGCCGGTTAAGTTTTTGAGGGCTGATTTCTTGTCCTGTGATAAAAAGCCTTCTTTTTCGAGTGCCAAAACTTTCAGGGGAGCATTTTCAAGCTTTTTGCACCATTTTTGAGTGAATTGCCAAAAGTCAGATTTTTGCTGAAATTGTGACCCCGGGGCTTAGGGATTTTTTCAAAAAAATATTTTCTGCCGGTGAAGTTTTTGAGGGCTGATTTCTTGTCCTGTGATAAAAAGCCTTCTGTTTCGAGTGCCAAACCTTTCAGGAGAGCATTTTCAAGCTTTAGGCACCATTTTTGAGTGAATTGCCAAAAGTCAGATTTTTGCTGAAATTGTGACCCCGGGGCTTAGGGATTTTTTCAAAAAAATTTTTTTTTCTGCCGGTTAAGTTTTTGAGAGCTGATTTCTTGTCCTGTGATAAAAAGCCTTCTGTTTCGAGTGCCAAACCTTTCAGGGGAGCATTTGCAAGCTTCTAGCACAATTTTTGAGTGAATTGCCAAAAGTCAGATTTTTTCTGAAATTGTGACCCCGGGGCTTAGGGATTTTTTCAAAAAAATATTTTCTGCCGGTTAAGTTTTTGAGAGCTGATTTCTTGTCCTGTGATAAAAAGCCTTCCGTTTCGAGTGCCAAACCTTTCAGGGGAGCATTTTCAAGCTTCTGGCACCATTTTTGAGTGAATTGCCAAAAGTCAGATTTTTGCTGAAATTGTGACCCCGGGGCTTAGGGATTTTTTCAAAAAAATATTTTCTGCCGGTTAAGTTTTTGAGAGCTGATTTCTTGTCCTGTGATAAAAAGCCTTCTGTTTCCATCGCCAAAGCTTTCAGGGGAGCATTTGCAAGCTTCTGGCACCATTTTTGAGTGAATTGCCAAAAGTCAGATTTTTGCTGAAATTGTGACCCCGGGGCTTAGGGATTTTTTCAAAAAAATATTTTCTGCCGGTGAAGTTTTTGAGGGCTGATTTCTTGTCCTGTGATAAAAAGCCTTCTTTTTCGAGTGCCAAAACTTTCAGGGGAGCATTTTCAAGCTTTAGGCACCATTTTTGAGTGAATTGCCAAAAGTCAGATTTTTGCTGAAATTGTGACCCCGGGGCTTAGGGATTTTTTCAAAAAAATATTTTCTGCCGGTGAAGTTTTTGAGAGCTGATTTCTTGTCCTGTGATAAAAAGCCTTCTGTTTCGAGTGCCAAACCTTTCAGGGGAGCATTTTCAAGCTTCTGGCACCATTTTTGAGTGAATTGCCAAAAGTCAGATTTTTGCTGAAATTGTGACCCCGGGGCTTAGGGATTTTTTCAAAAAAATATTTTCTGCCGGTTAAGTTTTTGAGGGCTGATTTCTTGTCCTGTGATAAAAAGTCTTCTTTTTCGAGTGCCAAAACTTTCAGGGGAGCATTTTCAAGCTTCTGGCACCATTTTTGAGTGAATTGCCAAAAGTCAGATTTTTGCTGAAATTGTGACCCCGGGGCTTAGGGATTTTTTCAAAAAAATATTTTCTGCCGGTGAAGTTTTTGAGGGCTGATTTCTTGTCCTGTGATAAAAAGCCTTCTTTTTCGAGTGCCAAAACTTTCAGGGGAGCATTTTCAAGCTTTAGGCACCATTTTTGAGTGAATTGCCAAAAGTCAGATTTTTGCTGAAATTGTGACCCCGGGGCTTAGGGATTTTTTCAAAAAAATATTTTCTGCCGGTTAAGTTTTTGAGAGCTGATTTCTTGTCCTGTGATAAAAAGCCTTCTGTTTCGAGTGCCAAACCTTTCAGGGGAGCATTTGCAAGCTTCTAGCACAATTTTTGAGTGAATTGCCAAAAGTCAGATTTTTTCTGAAATTGTGACCCCGGGGCTTAGGGATTTTTTCAAAAAAAATATTTTCTGCCGGTTAAGTTTTTGAGAGCTGATTTCTTGTCCTGTGATAAAAAGCCTTCCGTTTCGAGTGCCAAACCTTTCAGGGGAGCATTTTCAAGCTTCTGGCACCATTTTTGAGTGAATTGCCAAAAGTCAGATTTTTGCTGAAATTGTGACCCCGGGGCTTAGGGATTTTTTCAAAAAAATATTTTCTGCCGGTTAAGTTTTTGAGAGCTGATTTCTTGTCCTGTGATAAAAAGCCTTCTGTTTCCATCGCCAAAGCTTTCAGGGGAGCATTTGCAAGCTTCTGGCACCATTTTTGAGTGAATTGCCAAAAGTCAGATTTTTGCTGAAATTGTGACCCCGGGGCTTAGGGATTTTTTCAAAAAAATATTTTCTGCCGGTGAAGTTTTTGAGGGCTGATTTCTTGTCCTGTGATAAAAAGCCTTCTTTTTCGAGTGCCAAAACTTTCAGGGGAGCATTTTCAAGCTTTAGGCACCATTTTTGAGTGAATTGCCAAAAGTCAGATTTTTGCTGAAATTGTGACCCCGGGGCTTAGGGATTTTTTCAAAAAAATATTTTCTGCCGGTGAAGTTTTTGAGAGCTGATTTCTTGTCCTGTGATAAAAAGCCTTCTGTTTCGAGTGCCAAACCTTTCAGGGGAGCATTTTCAAGCTTCTGGCACCATTTTTGAGTGAATTGCCAAAAGTCAGATTTTTGCTGAAATTGTGACCCCGGGGCTTAGGGATTTTTTCAAAAAAATTTTTTTTCTGCCGGTTAAGTTTTTGAGAGCTGATTTCTTGTCCTGTGATAAAAAGCCTTCTGTTTCCATCGCCAAAGCTTTCAGGGGAGCATTTGCAAGCTTCTGGCACCATTTTTGAGTGAATTGCCAAAAGTCAGATTTTTGCTGAAATTGTGACCCCGGGGCTTAGGGATTTTTTCAAAAAAATATTTTCTGCCGGTGAAGTTTTTGAGGGCTGATTTCTTGTCCTGTGATAAAAAGCCTTCTGTTTCCATCGCCAAAGCTTTCAGGGGAGCATTTTCAAGCTTCTGGCACCATTTTTGAGTGAATTGCCAAAAGTCAGATTTTTGCTGAAATTGTGACCCCGGGGCTTAGGGATGTTTTCAAAAAAATATTTTCTGCCGGTTAAGTTTTTGAGGGCTGATTTCTTGTCCTGTGATAAAAAGCCTTCTTTTTCGAGTGCCAAAACTTTCAGGGGAGCATTTTCAAGCTTTAGGCACCATTTTTGAGTGAATTGCCAAAAGTCAGATTTTTGCTGAAATTGTGACCCCGGGGCTTAGGGATTTTTTCAAAAAAATATTTTCTGCCGGTGAAGTTTTTGAGGGCTGATTTCTTGTCCTGTGATAAAAAGCCTTCTGTTTCGAGTGCCAAACCTTTCAGGAGAGCATTTTCAAGCTTTAGGCACCATTTTTGAGTGAATTGCCAAAAGTCAGATTTTTGCTGAAATTGTGACCCCGGGGCTTAGGGATTTTTTCAAAAAAATATTTTCTGCCGGTTAAGTTTTTGAGAGCTGATTTCTTGTCCTGTGATAAAAAGCCTTCTGTTTCCATCGCCAAAGCTTTCAGGGGAGCATTTTCAAGCTTCTGGCACCATTTTTGAGTGAATTGCCAAAAGTCAGATTTTTGCTGAAATTGTGACCCCGGGGCTTAGGGATTTTTTCAAAAAAATATTTTCTGCCGGTTAAGTTTTTGAGGGCTGATTTCTTGTCCTGTGATAAAAAGCCTTCTTTTTCGAGTGCCAAAACTTTCAGGGGAGCATTTTCAAGCTTTAGGCACCATTTTTGAGTGAATTGCCAAAAGTCAGATTTTTGCTGAAATTGTGACCCCGGGGCTTAGGGATTTTTTCAAAAAAATATTTTCTGCCGGTGAAGTTTTTGAGGGCTGATTTCTTGTCCTGTGATAAAAAGCCTTCTGTTTCGAGTGCCAAACCTTTCAGGAGAGCATTTTCAAGCTTTAGGCACCATTTTTGAGTGAATTGCCAAAAGTCAGATTTTTGCTGAAATTGTGACCCCGGGGCTTAGGGATTTTTTCAAAAAAAAATTTTTTTCTGCCGGTTAAGTTTTTGAGAGCTGATTTCTTGTCCTGTGATAAAAAGCCTTCTGTTTCGAGTGCCAAACCTTTCAGGGGAGCATTTGCAAGCTTCTAGCACAATTTTTGAGTGAATTTCCAAAAGTCAGATTTTTGCTGAAATTGTGACCCCGGGGCTTAGGGATTTTTTCAAAAAAATATTTTCTGCCGGTGAAGTTTTTGAGGGCTGATTTCTTGTCCTGTGATAAAAAGCCTTCTGTTTCGAGTGCCAAACCTTTCAGGAGAGCATTTTCAAGCTTTAGGCACCATTTTTGAGTGAATTGCCAAAAGTCAGATTTTTGCTGAAATTGTGACCCCGGGGCTTAGGGATTTTTTCAAAAAAATATTTTCTGCCGGTTAAGTTTTTGAGAGCTGATTTCTTGTCCTGTGATAAAAAGCCTTCTGTTTCCATCGCCAAAGCTTTCAGGGGAGCATTTTCAAGCTTCTGGCACCATTTTTGAGTGAATTGCCAAAAGTCAGATTTTTGCTGAAATTGTGACCCCGGGGCTTAGGGATTTTTTCAAAAAAATATTTTCTGCCGGTTAAGTTTTTGAGGGCTGATTTCTTGTCCTGTGATAAAAAGCCTTCTTTTTCGAGTGCCAAAACTTTCAGGGGAGCATTTTCAAGCTTTAGGCACCATTTTTGAGTGAATTGCCAAAAGTCAGATTTTTGCTGAAATTGTGACCCCGGGGCTTAGGGATTTTTTCAAAAAAATATTTTCTGCCGGTGAAGTTTTTGAGGGCTGATTTCTTGTCCTGTGATAAAAAGCCTTCCGTTTCGAGTGCCAAACCTTTCAGGGGAGCATTTTCAAGCTTCTGGCACCATTTTTGAGTGAATTGCCAAAAGTCAGATTTTTGCTGAAATTGTGACCCCGGGGCTTAGGGATTTTTTCAAAAAAATATTTTCTGCCGGTTAAGTTTTTGAGAGCTGATTTCTTGTCCTGTGATAAAAAGCCTTCTGTTTCCATCGCCAAAGCTTTCAGGGGAGCATTTTCAAGCTTCTGGCACCATTTTTGAGTGAATTGCCAAAAGTCAGATTTTTGCTGAAATTGTGACCCCGGGGCTTAGGGATTTTTTCAAAAAAATATTTTCTGCCGGTTAAGTTTTTGAGGGCTGATTTCTTGTCCTGTGATAAAAAGTCTTCTTTTTCGAGTGCCAAAACTTTCAGGGGAGCATTTTCAAGCTTCTGGCACCATTTTTGAGTGAATTGCCAAAAGTCAGATTTTTGCTGAAATTGTGACCCCGGGGCTTAGGGATTTTTTCAAAAAAATATTTTCTGCCGGTGAAGTTTTTGAGGGCTGATTTCTTGTCCTGTGATAAAAAGCCTTCTTTTTCGAGTGCCAAAACTTTCAGGGGAGCATTTTCAAGCTTTAGGCACCATTTTTGAGTGAATTGCCAAAAGTCAGATTTTTGCTGAAATTGTGACCCCGGGGCTTAGGGATTTTTTCAAAAAAATATTTTCTGCCGGTTAAGTTTTTGAGAGCTGATTTCTTGTCCTCTGATAAAAAGCCTTCTGTTTCGAGTGCCAAACCTTTCAGGGGAGCATTTGCAAGCTTCTAGCACAATTTTTGAGTGAATTGCCAAAAGTCAGATTTTTTCTGAAATTGTGACCCCGGGGCTTAGGGATTTTTTCAAAAAAATATTTTCTGCCGGTTAAGTTTTTGAGAGCTGATTTCTTGTCCTGTGATAAAAAGCCTTCCGTTTCGAGTGCCAAACCTTTCAGGGGAGCATTTTCAAGCTTCTGGCACCATTTTTGAGTGAATTGCCAAAAGTCAGATTTTTGCTGAAATTGTGACCCCGGGGCTTAGGGATTTTTTCAAAAAAATATTTTCTGCCGGTTAAGTTTTTGAGAGCTGATTTCTTGTCCTGTGATAAAAAGCCTTCTGTTTCCATCGCCAAAGCTTTCAGGGGAGCATCTGCAAGCTTCTGGCACCATTTTTGAGTGAATTGCCAAAAGTCAGATTTTTGCTGAAATTGTGACCCCGGGGCTTAGGGATTTTTTCAAAAAAATATTTTCTGCCGGTGAAGTTTTTGAGGGCTGATTTCTTGTCCTGTGATAAAAAGCCTTCTTTTTCGAGTGCCAAAACTTTCAGGGGAGCATTTTCAAGCTTTAGGCACCATTTTTGAGTGAATTGCCAAAAGTCAGATTTTTGCTGAAATTGTGACCCCGGGGCTTAGGGATTTTTTCAAAAAAATATTTTCTGCCGGTGAAGTTTTTGAGAGCTGATTTCTTGTCCTGTGATAAAAAGCCTTCTGTTTCGAGTGCCAAACCTTTCAGGGGAGCATTTTCAAGCTTCTGGCACCATTTTTGAGTGAATTGCCAAAAGTCAGATTTTTGCTGAAATTGTGACCCCGGGGCTTAGGGATTTTTTCAAAAAAAATTTTTTTCTGCCGGTTAAGTTTTTGAGAGCTGATTTCTTGTCCTGTGATAAAAAGCCTTCTGTTTCCATCGCCAAAGCTTTCAGGGGAGCATTTGCAAGCTTCTGGCACCATTTTTGAGTGAATTGCCAAAAGTCAGATTTTTGCTGAAATTGTGACCCCGGGGCTTAGGGATTTTTTCAAAAAAATATTTTCTGCCGGTGAAGTTTTTGAGGGCTGATTTCTTGTCCTGTGATAAAAAGCCTTCTGTTTCCATCGCCAAAGCTTTCAGGGGAGCATTTGCAAGCTTCTGGCACCATTTTTGAGTGAATTGCCAAAAGTCAGATTTTTGCTGAAATTGTGACCCCGGGGCTTAGGGATGTTTTCAAAAAAATATTTTCTGCCGGTTAAGTTTTTGAGGGCTGATTTCTTGTCCTGTGATAAAAAGCCTTCTTTTTCGAGTGCCAAAACTTTCAGGGGAGCATTTTCAAGCTTTAGGCACCATTTTTGAGTGAATTGCCAAAAGTCAGATTTTTGCTGAAATTGTGACCCCGGGGCTTAGGGATTTTTTCAAAAAAATATTTTCTGCCGGTGAAGTTTTTGAGGGCTGATTTCTTGTCCTGTGATAAAAAGCCTTCTGTTTCGAGTGCCAAACCTTTCAGGAGAGCATTTTCAAGCTTTAGGCACCATTTTTGAGTGAATTGCCAAAAGTCAGATTTTTGCTGAAATTGTGACCCCGGGGCTTAGGGATTTTTTCAAAAAAATATTTTCTGCCGGTTAAGTTTTTGAGAGCTGATTTCTTGTCCTGTGATAAAAAGCCTTCTGTTTCCATCGCCAAAGCTTTCAGGGGAGCATTTTCAAGCTTCTGGCACCATTTTTGAGTGAATTGCCAAAAGTCAGATTTTTGCTGAAATTGTGACCCCGGGGCTTAGGGATTTTTTCAAAAAAATATTTTCTGCCGGTTAAGTTTTTGAGGGCTGATTTCTTGTCCTGTGATAAAAAGTCTTCTTTTTCGAGTGCCAAAACTTTCAGGGGAGCATTTTCAAGCTTCTGGCACCATTTTTGAGTGAATTGCCAAAAGTCAGATTTTTGCTGAAATTGTGACCCCGGGGCTTAGGGATTTTTTCAAAAAAATATTTTCTGCCGGTTAAGTTTTTGAGGGCTGATTTCTTGTCCTGTGATAAAAAGTCTTCTTTTTCGAGTGCCAAAACTTTCAGGGGAGCATTTTCAAGCTTCTGGCACCATTTTTGAGTGAATTGCCAAAAGTCAGATTTTTGCTGAAATTGTGACCCCGGGGCTTAGGGATTTTTTCAAAAAAATATTTTCTGCCGGTGAAGTTTTTGAGGGCTGATTTCTTGTCCTGTGATAAAAAGCCTTCTTTTTCGAGTGCCAAACCTTTCAGCGGAGCATTTTCAAGCTTTAGGCACCATTTTTGAGTGAATTGCCAAAAGTCAGATTTTTGCTGAAATTGTGACCCCGGGGCTTAGGGATTTTTTCAAAAAAATATTTTCTGCCGGTTAAGTTTTTGAGAGCTGATTTCTTGTCCTGTGATAAAAAGCCTTCTGTTTCGAGTGCCAAACCTTTCAGGGGAGCATTTGCAAGCTTCTAGCACAATTTTTGAGTGAATTGCCAAAAGTCAGATTTTTTCTGAAATTGTGACCCCGGGGCTTAGGGATTTTTTCAAAAAAATATTTTCTGCCGGTTAAGTTTTTGAGAGCTGATTTCTTGTCCTGTGATAAAAAGCCTTCCGTTTCGAGTGCCAAACCTTTCAGGGGAGCATTTTCAAGCTTCTGGCACCATTTTTGAGTGAATTGCCAAAAGTCAGATTTTTGCTGAAATTGTGACCCCGGGGCTTAGGGATTTTTTCAAAAAAATATTTTCTGCCGGTTAAGTTTTTGAGAGCTGATTTCTTGTCCTGTGATAAAAAGCCTTCTGTTTCCATCGCCAAAGCATTCAGGGGAGCATCTGCAAGCTTCTGGCACCATTTTTGAGTGAATTGCCAAAAGTCAGATTTTTGCTGAAATTGTGACCCCGGGGCTTAGGGATTTTTTCAAAAAAATATTTTCTGCCGGTGAAGTTTTTGAGGGCTGATTTCTTGTCCTGTGATAAAAAGCCTTCTTTTTCGAGTGCCAAAACTTTCAGGGGAGCATTTTCAAGCTTTAGGCACCATTTTTGAGTGAATTGCCAAAAGTCAGATTTTTGCTGAAATTGTGACCCCGGGGCTTAGGGATTTTTTTAAAAAAAAAAAATTTCTGCCGGTTAAGTTTTTGAGAGCTGATTTCTTGTCCTGTGATAAAAAGCCTTCTGTTTCCATCGCCAAAGCTTTCAGGGGAGCATTTTCAAGCTTCTGGCACCATTTTTGAGTGAATTGCCAAAAGTCAGATTTTTGCTGAAATTGTGACCCCGGGGCTTAGGGATTTTTTCAAAAAAAAATTTTTTCTGCCGGTTAAGTTTTTGAGAGCTGATTTCTTGTCCTGTGATAAAAAGCCTTCTGTTTCCATCGCCAAAGCTTTCAGGGGAGCATTTGCAAGCTTCTGGCACCATTTTTGAGTGAATTGCCAAAAGTCAGATTTTTGCTGAAATTGTGACACCGGGGCTTAGGGATTTTTTCAAAAAAATATTTTCTGCCGGTGAAGTTTTTGAGGGCTGATTTCTTGTCCTGTGATAAAAAGCCTTCTGTTTCCATCGCCAAAGCTTTCAGGGGAGCATTTGCAAGCTTCTGGCACCATTTTTGAGTGAATTGCCAAAAGTCAGATTTTTGCTGAAATTGTGACCCCGGGGCTTAGGGATGTTTTCAAAAAAATATTTTCTGCCGGTTAAGTTTTTGAGGGCTGATTTCTTGTCCTGTGATAAAAAGCCTTCTTTTTCGAGTGCCAAAACTTTCAGGGGAGCATTTTCAAGCTTTAGGCACCATTTTTGAGTGAATTGCCAAAAGTCAGATTTTTGCTGAAATTGTGACCCCGGGGCTTAGGGATTTTTTCAAAAAAATATTTTCTGCCGGTGAAGTTTTTGAGGGCTGATTTCTTGTCCTGTGATAAAAAGCCTTCTGTTTCGAGTGCCAAACCTTTCAGGAGAGCATTTTCAAGCTTTAGGCACCATTTTTGAGTGAATTGCCAAAAGTCAGATTTTTGCTGAAATTGTGACCCCGGGGCTTAGGGATTTTTTCAAAAAAATATTTTCTGCCGGTTAAGTTTTTGAGAGCTGATTTCTTGTCCTGTGATAAAAAGCCTTCTGTTTCCATCGCCAAAGCTTTCAGGGGAGCATTTTCAAGCTTCTGGCACCATTTTTGAGTGAATTGCCAAAAGTCAGATTTTTGCTGAAATTGTGACCCCGGGGCTTAGGGATTTTTTCAAAAAAATATTTTCTGCCGGTTAAGTTTTTGAGGGCTGATTTCTTGTCCTGTGATAAAAAGTCTTCTTTTTCGAGTGCCAAAACTTTCAGGGGAGCATTTTCAAGCTTCTGGCACCATTTTTGAGTGAATTGCCAAAAGTCAGATTTTTGCTGAGATTGTGACCCCGGGGCTTAGGGATTTTTTCAAAAAAATATTTTCTGCCGGTGAAGTTTTTGAGGGCTGATTTCTTGTCCTGTGATAAAAAGCCTTCTTTTTCGAGTGCCAAAACTTTCAGGGGAGCATTTTCAAGCTTTAGGCACCATTTTTGAGTGAATTGCCAAAAGTCAGATTTTTGCTGAAATTGTGACCCCGGGGCTTAGGGATTTTTTCAAAAAAATATTTTCTGCCGGTTAAGTTTTTGAGAGCTGATTTCTTGTCCTGTGATAAAAAGCCTTCTGTTTCGAGTGCCAAACCTTTCAGGGGAGCATTTTCAAGCTTCTGGCACCATTTTTGAGTGAATTGCCAAAAGTCAGATTTTTGCTGAAATTGTGACCCCGGGGCTTAGGGATTTTTTCAAAAAAAATTTTTTTCTGCCGGTTAAGTTTTTGAGAGCTGATTTCTTGTCCTGTGATAAAAAGCCTTCTGTTTCCATCGCCAAAGCTTTCAGGGGAGCATTTGCAAGCTTCTGGCACCATTTTTGAGTGAATTGCCAAAAGTCAGATTTTTGCTGAAATTGTGACCCCGGGGCTTAGGGATTTTTTCAAAAAAATATTTTCTGCCGGTGAAGTTTTTGAGGGCTGATTTCTTGTCCTGTGATAAAAAGCCTTCTGTTTCGAGTGCCAATGCTTTCAGGGGAGCATTTTCAAGCTTCTGGCACCATTTTTGAGTGAATTGCCAAAAGTCAGATTTTTGCTGAAATTGTGACCCCGGGGCTTAGGGTTTTTTTCAAAAAAATATTTTCTGTCGGTTAAGTTTTTGAGGGCTGATTTCTTGTTCTGTGATAAAAAGCCTTCTGTTTCGAGTGCCAAACCTTTCAGGAGAGCATTTTCAAGCTTTAGGCACCATTTTTGAGTGAATTGCCAAAAGTCAGATTTTTGCTGAAATTGTGACCCCGGGGCTTAGGGATTTTTTCAAAAAAATATTTTCTGCCGGTGAAGTTTTTGAGGGCTGATTTCTTGTCCTGTGATAAAAAGCCTTCTGTTTCGAGTTACAAACCTTTCAGGGGAGCATTTTCAAGCTTCTGGCACCATTTTTGAGTGAATTGCCAAAAGTCAGATTTTTGCTGAAATTGTGACCCCGGGGCTTAGGGATTTTTTCAAAAAAAAATTTTTTCTGCCGGTTAAGTTTTTGAGAGCTGATTTCTTGTCCTGTGATAAAAAGCCTTCTGTTTCCATCGCCAAAGCTTTCAGGGGAGCATTTGCAAGCTTCTGGCACCATTTTTGAGTGAATTGCCAAAAGTCAGATTTTTGCTGAAATTGTGACCCCGGGGCTTAGGGATTTTTTCAAAAAAATATTTTCTGCCAGTTAAGTTTTTGAGGGCTGATTTCTTGTTCTGTGATAAAAAGCCTTCTGTTTCCATCGCCAAAGCTTTCAGGGGAGCATTTTCAAGCTTCTGGCACCATTTTTGAGTGAATTGCCAAAAGTCAGATTTTTGCTGAAATTGTGACCCCGGGGCTTAGGGATTTTTTCAAAAAAATATTTTCTGCCGGTGAAGTTTTTGAGGGCTGATTTCTTGTCCTGTGATAAAAAGCCTTCTGTTTCGAGTGCCAAAGCTTTCAGGGGAGCATTTGCAAGCTTCTGGCACCATTTTTGAGTGAATTGCCAAAAGTCAGATTTTTGCTGAAATTGTGACCCCGGGGCTTAGGGGTTTTTTCAAAAAAATATTTTCTGCCGGTGAAGTTTTTGAGGGCTGATTTCTTGTCCTGTGATAAAAAGCCTTCTTTTTCGAGTGCCAAAACTTTCAGGGAAGCATTTTCAAGCTTTAGGCACCATTTTTGAGTGAATTGCCAAAAGTCAGATTTTTGCTGAAATTGTGACCCCGGGGCTTAGGGATTTTTTCAAAAAAATATTTTCTTCCGGTGAAGTTTTTGAGGGCTGATTTCTTGTCCTGTGATAAAAAGCCTTCTGTTTCCATCGCCAAAGCTTTCAGGGGAGCATTTTCAAGCTTCTGGCACCATTTTTGAGTGAATTGCCAAAAGTCAGATTTTTGCTGAAATTGTGACCCCGGGGCTTAGGGATTTTTTCAAAAAAAAATTTTTTTCTGCCGGTTAAGTTTTTGAGAGCTGATTTCTTGTCCTGTGATAAAAAGCCTTCTGTTTCCATCGCCAAAGCTTTCAGGGGAGCATTTTCAAGCTTCTGGCACCATTTTTGAGTGAATTGCCAAAAGTCAGATTTTTGCTGAAATTGTGACCCCGGGGCTTAGGGATTTTTTCAAAAAAATATTTTCTGCCGGTGAAGTTTTTGAGGGCTGATTTCTTGTCCTGTGATAAAAAGCCTTCTTTTTCCATCGCCAAAGCTTTCAGGGGAGCATTTGCAAGCTTCTGGCACCATTTTTGAGTGAATTGCCAAAAGTCAGATTTTTGCTGAAATTGTGACCCCGGGGCTTAGGGATTTTTTGAAAAAAATATTTTCTGCCAGTTAAGTTTTTGAGAGCTGATTTCTTGTCCTGTGATAAAAAGCCTTCTGTTTCCATCGCCAAAGCTTTCAGGGGAGCATTTGCAAGCTTCTGGCACCATTTTTGAGTGAATTGCCAAAAGTCAGATTTTTGCTGAAATTGTGACCCCGGGGCTTAGGGATGTTTTCAAAAAAATATTTTCTGCCGGTGAAGTTTTTGAGGGCTGATTTCTTGTCCTGTGATAAAAAGCCTTCTTTTTCGAGTGCCAAAACTTTCAGGGGAGCATTTTCAAGCTTTAGGCACCATTTTTGAGTGAATTGCCAAAAGTCAGATTTTTGCTGAAATTGTGACCCCGGGGCTTAGGGATTTTTTCAAAAAAATATTTTCTGCCGGTGAAGTTTTTGAGGGCTGATTTCTTGTCCTGTGATAAAAAGCCTTCTGTTTCGAGTGCCAAACCTTTCAACAGAGCATTTTCAAGCTTTAGGCACCATTTTTGAGTGAATTGCCAAAAGTCAGATTTTTGCTGAAATTGTGACCCCGGGGCTTAGGGATTTTTTCAAAAAAAAAATTTTTTCTGCCGGTTAAGTTTTTGAGAGCTGATTTCTTGTCCTGTGATAAAAAGCCTTCTGTTTCGAGTGCCAAACCTTTCAGGGGAGCATTTGCAAGCTTCTAGCACAATTTTTGAGTGAATTGCCAAAAGTCAGATTTTTGCTGAAATTGTGACCCCGGGGCTTAGGGATTTTTTCAAAAAAATATTTTCTGCCGGTTAAGTTTTTGAGAGCTGATTTCTTGTCCTGTGATAAAAAGCCTTCCGTTTCGAGTGCCAAACCTTTCAGGGGAGCATTTTCAAGCTTCTGGCACCATTTTTGAGTGAATTGCCAAAAGTCAGATTTTTGCTGAAATTGTGACCCCGGGGCTTAGGGATTTTTTCAAAAAAATATTTTCTGCCGGTTAAGTTTTTGAGAGCTGATTTCTTGTCCTGTGATAAAAAGCCTTCTGTTTCCATCGCCAAAGCTTTCAGGGGAGCATTTTCAAGCTTCTGGCACCATTTTTGAGTGAATTGCCAAAAGTCAGATTTTTGCTGAAATTGTGACCCCGGGGCTTAGGGATTTTTTCAAAAAAATATTTTCTGCCGGTGAAGTTTTTGAGGGCTGATTTCTTGTCCTGTGATAAAAAGCCTTCTTTTTCGAGTGCCAAAACTTTCAGGGGAGCATTTTCAAGCTTTAGGCACCATTTTTGAGTGAATTGCCAAAAGTCAGATTTTTGCTGAAATTGTGACCCCGGGGCTTAGGGATTTTTTCAAAAAAATATTTTCTTCCGGTTAAGTTTTTGAGGGCTGATTTCTTGTCCTGTGATAAAAAGCCTTCTGTTTCCATCGCCAAAGCTTTCAGGGGAGCATTTGCAAGCTTCTGGCACCATTTTTGAGTGAACTGCCAAAAGTCAGATTTTTGCTGAAATTGTGACCCCGGGGCTTAGGGATTTTTTCAAAAAAATATTTTCTGCCGGTTAAGTTTTTGAGAGCTGATTTCTTGTCCTGTGATAAAAAGCCTTCTGTTTCCATCGCCAAAGCTTTCAGGGGAGCATTTGCAAGCTTCTGGCACCATTTTTGAGTGAATTGCCAAAAGTCAGATTTTTGCTGAAATTGTGACCCCGGGGCTTAGGGATTTTTTCAAAAAAAAATTTTTTCTGCCGGTTAAGTTTTTGAGAGCTGATTTCTTGTCCTGTGATAAAAAGCCTTCTGTTTCCATCGCCAAAGCTTTCAGGGGAGCATTTTCAAGCTTCTGGCACCATTTTTGAGTGAATTGCCAAAAGTCAGATTTTTGCTGAAATTGTGACCCCGGGGCTTAGGGATTTTTTCAAAAAAATATTTTCTGCCGGTGAAGTTTTTGAGGGCTGATTTCTTGTCCTGTGATAAAAAGCCTTCTGTTTCCATCGCCAAAGCTTTCAGGGGAGCATTTGTAAGCTTCTGGCACCATTTTTGAGTGAATTGCCAAAAGTCAGATTTTTGCTGAAATTGTGACCCCGGGGCTTAGGGATTTTTTCAAAAAAATATTTTCTGCCAGTTAAGTTTTTGAGAGCTGATTTCTTGTCCTGTGATAAAAAGCCTTCTTTTTCGAGTGCCAAAACTTTCAGGGGAGCATTTTCAAGCTTTAGGCACCATTTTTGAGTGAATTGCCAAAAGTCAGATTTTTGCTGAAATTGTGACCCCGGGGCTTAGGGATTTTTTCAAAAAAATATTTTCTTCCGGTTAAGTTTTTGAGGGCTGATTTCTTGTCCTGTGATAAAAAGCCTTCTTTTTCGAGTGCCAAAACTTTCAGGGGAGCATTTTCAAGCTTTAGGCACCATTTTTGAGTGAATTGCCAAAAGTCAGATTTTTGCTGAAATTGTGACCCCGGGGCTTAGGGATTTTTTCAAAAAAATATTTTCTGCCGGTTAAGTTTTTGAGAGCTGATTTCTTGTCCTGTGATAAAAAGCCTTCTGTTTCCATCGCCAAAGCTTTCAGGGGAGCATTTGCAAGCTTCTGGCACCATTTTTGAGTGAATTGCCAAAAGTCAGATTTTTGCTGAAATTGTGACCCCGGGGCTTAGGGATTTTTTCAAAAAAAAAATTTTTCTGCCGGTTAAGTTTTTGAGAGCTGATTTCTTGTCCTGTGATAAAAAGCCTTCTGTTTCCATCGCCAAAGCTTTCAGGGGAGCATTTTCAAGCTTCTGGCACCATTTTTGAGTGAATTGCCAAAAGTCAGATTTTTGCTGAAATTGTGACCCCGGGGCTTAGGGATTTTTTCAAAAAAATATTTTCTGCCGGTGAAGTTTTTGAGGGCTGATTTCTTGTCCTGTGATAAAAAGCCTTCTGTTTCCATCGCCAAAGCTTTCAGGGGAGCATTTGTAAGCTTCTGGCACCATTTTTGAGTGAATTGCCAAAAGTCAGATTTTTGCTGAAATTGTGACCCCGGGGCTTAGGGATTTTTTCAAAAAAATATTTTCTGCCAGTTAAGTTTTTGAGAGCTGATTTCTTGTCCTGTGATAAAAAGCCTTCTGTTTCCATCGCCAAAGCTTTCAGGGGAGCATTTGCAAGCTTCTGGCACCATTTTTGAGTGAATTGCCAAAAGTCAGATTTTTGCTGAAATTGTGACCCCGGGGCTTAGGGATTTTTTCAAAAAAATATTTTCTGTCGGTTAAGTTTTTGAGGGCTGATTTCTTGTTCTGTGATAAAAAGCCTTCTGTTTCGAGTGCCAAACCTTTCAGGAGAGCATTTTCAAGCTTTAGGCACCATTTTTGAGTGAATTGCCAAAAGTCAGATTTTTGCTGAAATTGTGACCCCGGGGCTTAGGGATTTTTTTAAAAAAATATTTTCTGCCGGTGAAGTTTTTGAGGGCTGATTTCTTTTCCTGTGATAAAAAGCCTTCTGTTTCGAGTGCCAAACCTTTCAGGGGAGCATTTTCAAGCTTCTGGCACCATTTTTGAGTGAATTGCCAAAAGTCAGATTTTTGCTGAAATTGTGACCCCGGGGCTTAGGGATTTTTTCAAAAAAAAATTTTTTCTGCCGGTGAAGTTTTTGAGAGCTGATTTCTTGTCCTGTGATAAAAAGCCTTCTGTTTCCATCGCCAAAGCTTTCAGGGGAGCATTTGCAAGCTTCTGGCACCATTTTTGAGTGAATTGCCAAAAGTCAGATTTTTGCTGAAATTGTGACCCCGGGGCTTAGGGATTTTTTCAAAAAAATATTTAATGTCGGTTAAGTTTTTGAGGGCTGATTTCGTGTCCTGTGATAAAAAGCCTTCTGTTTCGAGTGCCAAAGCTTTCAGGGGAGCATTTTCAAGCTTCTGGCACCATTTTTGAGTGAATTGCCAAAAGTGAGATTTTTGCTGAAATTGTGACCCCGGGGCTTAGGGATTTTTTCAAAAAAATATTTTCTGCCGGTTAAGTTTTTGAGAGCTGATTTCTTGTCCTGTGATAAAAAGCCTTCTGTTTCCATCGCCAAAGCTTTCAGGGGAGCATTTGCAAGCTTCTGGCACCATTTTTGAGTGAATTGCCAAAAGTCAGATTTTTGCTGAAATTGTGACCCGGGGCTTAGGGATTTTTTCAAAAAAATATTTTCTGCCAGTTAAGTTTTTGAGGGCTGATTTCTTGTTCTGTGATAAAAAGCCTTCTGTTTCCATCGCCAAAGCTTTCAGGGGAGCATTTTCAAGCTTCTGGCACCATTTTTGAGTGAATTGCCAAAAGTCAGATTTTTGCTGAAATTGTGACCCCGGGGCTTAGGGATTTTTTCAAAAAAATATTTTCTGCCGGTTAAGTTTTTGAGGGCTGATTTCTTGTCCTGTGATAAAAAGCCTTCTGTTTCGAGTGCCAAACCTTTCAGGGGAGCATTTTCAAGCTTCTGGCACCATTTTTGAGTGAATTGCCAAAAGTCAGATATTTGCTGAAATTGTGACCCCGGGGCTTAGGGATTTTTTCAAAAAAAATTTTTTTCTGCCGGTGAAGTTTTTGAGAGCTGATTTCTTGTCCTATGCTAAAAACCTTTCTTTTTCGAGTGGCAAACCTTTCAGGGGAGCATTTTCAAGCTTCTGGCACCATTTTTGAGTCAATTGCCAAAAGTCAGATTTTTGCTGAAATTGTGACCCCGGGGCTTAGGGATTTTTTCAAAAAAATATTTTCTGCCGGTGAAGTTTTTGAGGGCTGATTTCTTGTCCTGTGATAAAAAGCCTTCTGTTTCGAGTGCCAAAGCTTTCAGGGGAGCATTTTCAAGCTTCTGGCACCATTTTTGAGTCAATTGCCAAAAGTCAGATTTTTGCTGAAATTGTGACCCCGGGGCTTAGGGATTTTTTCAAAAAAATATTTTCTGCCGGTGAAGTTTTTGAGGGCTGATTTCTTGTCCTGTGATAAAAAGCCTTCTGTTTCCATCGCCAAAGCTTTCAGGGGAGCATTTTCAAGCTTTTGGCACCATTTTTGAGTGAATTGCCAAAAGTCAGATTTTTGCTGAAATTGTGACCCCGGGGCTTAGGGATTTTTTCAAAAAAATATTTAATGTCGGTTAAGTTTTTGAGGGCTGATTTCGTGTCCTGTGATAAAAAGCCTTCTGTTTCGAGTGCCAAACCTTTCAGGGGAGCATTTTCAAGCTTTAGGCACCATTTTTGAGTGAATTGCCAAAAGTCAGATTTTTGCTGAAATTGTGACCCCGGGGCTTAGGGATTTTTTCAAAAAAATATTTTCTGCCGGTGAAGTTTTTGAGGGCTGATTTCTTGTCCTGTGATAAAAAGCCTTCTGTTTCGAGTGCCAAAGCTTTCAGGGGAGCATTTTCAAGCTTCTGGCACCATTTTTGAGTGAATTGCCAAAAGTCAGATTTTTGCTGAAATTGTGACCCCGGGGCTTAGGGATTTTTTCAAAAAAAAAAAATTTCTGCCGGTTAAGTTTTTGAGAGCTGATTTCTTGTCCTATGATAAAAAGCCTTCTGTTTCCATCGCCAAAGCTTTCAGGGGAGCATTTTCAAGCTTCTGGCACCATTTTTGAGTGAATTGCCAAAAGTCAGATTTTTGCTGAAATTGTGACCCCGGGGCTTAGGGATTTTTTCAAAAAAATATTTTCTGCCGGTGAAGTTTTTGAGGGCTGATTTCTTGTCCTGTGATAAAAAGCCTTCTGTTTCAAGTGCCAAAGCTTTCAGGGGAGCATTTTCAAGCTTTAGGCACCATTTTTGAGTGAATTGCCAAAAGTCAGATTTTTGCTGAAATTGTGACCCCGGGGCTTAGGGATTTTTTCAAAAAAATATTTTCTGCCGGTTAAGTTTTTGAGAGCTGATTTCTTGTCCTGTGATAAAAAGCCTTCTGTTTCCATCGCCAAAGCTTTCAGGGGAGCATTTGCAAGCTTCTGGCACCATTTTTGAATGAATTGCCAAAAGTCAGATTTTTGCTGAAATTGTGACCCCGGGGCTTAGGGATTTTTTCAAAAAAAATTTTTTTCTGCCGGTGAAGTTTTTGAGAGCTGATTTCTTGTCCTGTGATAAAAAGCCTTCTGTTTCCATCGCCAAAGCTTTCAGGGGAGCATTTGCAAGCTTCTGGCACCATTTTTGAGTGAATTGCCAAAAGTCAGATTTTTGCTGAAATTGTGACCCCGGGGCTTAGGGATGTTTTCAAAAAAATATTTTCTGTCGGTGAAGTTTTTGAGGGCTGATTTCTTGTTCTGTGATAAAAAGCCTTCTTTTTCGAGTGCCAAAACTTTCAGGGGAGCATTTTCAAGCTTTAGGCACCATTTTTGAGTGAATTGCCAAAAGTCAGATTTTTGCTGAAATTGTGACCCCGGGGCTTAGGGATTTTTTCAAAAAAATATTTTCTGCCGGTGAAGTTTTTGAGGGCTGATTTCTTGTCCTGTGATAAAAAGCCTTCTGTTTCGAGTGCCAAACCTTTCAGGAGAGCATTTTCAAGCTTTAGGCACCATTTTTGAGTGAATTGCCAAAAGTCAGATTTTTGCTGAAATTGTGACCCCGGGGCTTAGGGATTTTTTCAAAAAAAATTTTTTTTCTGCCGGTTAAGTTTTTGAGAGCTGATTTCTTGTCCTGTGATAAAAAGCCTTCTGTTTCGAGTGCCAAACCTTTCAGGGGAGCATTTGCAAGCTTCTAGCACAATTTTTGAGTGAATTGCCAAAAGTCAGATTTTTGCTGAAATTGTGACCCCGGGGCTTAGGGATTTTTTCAAAAAAATATTTTCTGCCGGTTAAGTTTTTGAGAGCTGATTTCTTGTCCTGTGATAAAAAGCCTTCCGTTTCGAGTGCCAAACCTTTCAGGGGAGCATTTTCAAGCTTCTGGCACCATTTTTGAGTGAATTGCCAAAAGTCAGATTTTTGCTGAAATTGTGACCCCGGGGCTTAGGGATTTTTTCAAAAAAATATTTTCTGCCGGTTAAGTTTTTGAGGGCTGATTTCTTGTCCTGTGATAAAAAGTCTTCTTTTTCGAGTGCCAAAACTTTCAGGGGAGCATTTTCAAGCTTCTGGCACCATTTTTGAGTGAATTGCCAAAAGTCAGATTTTTGCTGAAATTGTGACCCCGGGGCTTAGGGATTTTTTCAAAAAAATATTTTCTGCCGGTGAAGTTTTTGAGGGCTGATTTCTTGTCCTGTGATAAAAAGCCTTCTGTTTCGAGTGCCAAAGCTTTCAGGGGAGCATTTTCAAGCTTCTGGCACCATTTTTGAGTCAATTGCCAAAAGTCAGATTTTTGCTGAAATTGTGACCCCGGGGCTTAGGGATTTTTTCAAAAAAATATTTTCTGCCGGTGAAGTTTTTGAGGGCTGATTTCTTGTCCTGTGATAAAAAGCCTTCTGTTTCCATCGCCAAAGCTTTCAGGGGAGCATTTTCAAGCTTTTGGCACCATTTTTGAGTGAATTGCCAAAAGTCAGATTTTTGCTGAAATTGTGACCCCGGGGCTTAGGGATTTTTTCAAAAAAATATTTAATGTCGGTTAAGTTTTTGAGGGCTGATTTCGTGTCCTGTGATAAAAAGCCTTCTGTTTCGAGTGCCAAACCTTTCAGGGGAGCATTTTCAAGCTTTAGGCACCATTTTTGAGTGAATTGCCAAAAGTCAGATTTTTGCTGAAATTGTGACCCCGGGGCTTAGGGATTTTTTCAAAAAAATATTTTCTGCCGGTGAAGTTTTTGAGGGCTGATTTCTTGTCCTGTGATAAAAAGCCTTCTGTTTCGAGTGCCAAAGCTTTCAGGGGAGCATTTTCAAGCTTCTGGCACCATTTTTGAGTGAATTGCCAAAAGTCAGATTTTTGCTGAAATTGTGACCCCGGGGCTTAGGGATTTTTTCAAAAAAAAAAAATTTCTGCCGGTTAAGTTTTTGAGAGCTGATTTCTTGTCCTGTGATAAAAAGCCTTCTGTTTCCATCGCCAAAGCTTTCAGGGGAGCATTTTCAAGCTTCTGGCACCATTTTTGAGTGAATTGCCAAAAGTCAGATTTTTGCTGAAATTGTGACCCCGGGGCTTAGGGATTTTTTCAAAAAAATATTTTCTGCCGGTTAAGTTTTTGAGAGCTGATTTCTTGTCCTGTGATAAAAAGCCTTCCGTTTCGAGTGCCAAACCTTTCAGGGGAGCATTTTCAAGCTTCTGGCACCATTTTTGAGTGAATTGCCAAAAGTCAGATTTTTGCTGAAATTGTGACCCCGGGGCTTAGGGATTTTTTCAAAAAAATATTTTCTGCCGGTTAAGTTTTTGAGGGCTGATTTCTTGTCCTGTGATAAAAAGTCTTCTTTTTCGAGTGCCAAAACTTTCAGGGGAGCATTTTCAAGCTTCTGGCACCATTTTTGAGTGAATTGCCAAAAGTCAGATTTTTGCTGAAATTGTGACCCCGGGGCTTAGGGATTTTTTCAAAAAAATATTTTCTGCCGGTGAAGTTTTTGAGGGCTGATTTCTTGTCCTGTGATAAAAAGCCTTCTGTTTCGAGTGCCAAAGCTTTCAGGGGAGCATTTTCAAGCTTCTGGCACCATTTTTGAGTCAATTGCCAAAAGTCAGATTTTTGCTGAAATTGTGACCCCGGGGCTTAGGGATTTTTTCAAAAAAATATTTTCTGCCGGTGAAGTTTTTGAGGGCTGATTTCTTGTCCTGTGATAAAAAGCCTTCTGTTTCCATCGCCAAAGCTTTCAGGGGAGCATTTTCAAGCTTTTGGCACCATTTTTGAGTGAATTGCCAAAAGTCAGATTTTTGCTGAAATTGTGACCCCGGGGCTTAGGGATTTTTTCAAAAAAATATTTAATGTCGGTTAAGTTTTTGAGGGCTGATTTCGTGTCCTGTGATAAAAAGCCTTCTGTTTCGAGTGCCAAACCTTTCAGGGGAGCATTTTCAAGCTTTAGGCACCATTTTTGAGTGAATTGCCAAAAGTCAGATTTTTGCTGAAATTGTGACCCCGGGGCTTAGGGATTTTTTCAAAAAAATATTTTCTGCCGGTGAAGTTTTTGAGGGCTGATTTCTTGTCCTGTGATAAAAAGCCTTCTGTTTCGAGTGCCAAAGCTTTCAGGGGAGCATTTTCAAGCTTCTGGCACCATTTTTGAGTGAATTGCCAAAAGTCAGATTTTTGCTGAAATTGTGACCCCGGGGCTTAGGGATTTTTTCAAAAAAAAAAAATTTCTGCCGGTTAAGTTTTTGAGAGCTGATTTCTTGTCCTGTGATAAAAAGCCTTCTGTTTCCATCGCCAAAGCTTTCAGGGGAGCATTTTCAAGCTTCTGGCACCATTTTTGAGTGAATTGCCAAAAGTCAGATTTTTGCTGAAATTGTGACCCCGGGGCTTAGGGATTTTTTCAAAAAAATATTTTCTGCCGGTGAAGTTTTTGAGGGCTGATTTCTTGTCCTGTGATAAAAAGCCTTCTGTTTCGAGTGCCAAAGCTTTCAGGGGAGCATTTTCAAGCTTCTGGCACCATTTCTGAGTGAATTGCCAAAAGTCAGATTTTTGCTGAAATTGTGACCCCGGGGCTTAGGGATTTTTTCAAAAAAATATTTTCTGTCGGTGAAGTTTTTGAGGGCTGATTTCTTGTTCTGTGATAAAAAGCCTTCTGTTTCGAGTGCCAAACCTTTCAGGAGAGCATTTTCAAGCTTTAGGCACCATTTTTGAGTGAATTGCCAAAAGTCAGATTTTTGCTGAAATTGTGACCCCGGGGCTTAGGGATTTTTTCAAAAAAATATTTTCTGCCGGTTAAGTTTTTGAGAGCTGATTTCTTGTCCTGTGATAAAAAGCCTTCTGTTTCCATCGCCAAAGCTTTCAGGGGAGCATTTGCAAGCTTCTGGCACCATTTTTGAGTGAATTGCCAAAAGTCAGATTTTTGCTGAAATTGTGACCCCGGGGCTTAGGGATTTTTTCAAAAAAATATTTTCTGCCAGTTAAGTTTTTGAGGGCTGATTTCTTGTTCTGTGATAAAAAGCCTTCTGTTTCCATCGCCAAAGCTTTCAGGGGAGCATTTTCAAGCTTCTGGCACCATTTTTGAGTGAATTGCCAAAAGTCAGATTTTTGCTGAAATTGTGACCCCGGGGCTTAGGGATTTTTTCAAAAAAATATTTTCTGCCGGTGAAGTTTTTGAGGGCTGATTTCTTGTCCTGTGATAAAAAGCCTTCTGTTTCGAGTGCCAAAGCTTTCAGGGGAGCATTTGCAAGCTTCTGGCACCATTTTTGAGTGAATTGCCAAAAGTCAGATTTTTGCTGAAATTGTGACCCCGGGGCTTAGGGGTTTTTTCAAAAAAATATTTTCTGCCGGTGAAGTTTTTGAGGGCTGATTTCTTCTCCTGTGATAAAAAGCCTTCTTTTTCGAGTGCCAAAACTTTCAGGGAAGCATTTTCAAGCTTTAGGCACCATTTTTGAGTGAATTGCCAAAAGTCAGATTTTTGCTGAAATTGTGACCCCGGGGCTTAGGGATTTTTTCAAAAAAATATTTTCTTCCGGTGAAGTTTTTGAGGGCTGATTTCTTGTCCTGTGATAAAAAGCCTTCTGTTTCCATCGCCAAAGCTTTCAGGGGAGCATTTTCAAGCTTCTGGCACCATTTTTGAGTGAATTGCCAAAAGTCAGATTTTTGCTGAAATTGTGACCCCGGGGCTTAGGGATTTTTTCAAAAAAAAATTTTTTTCTGCCGGTTAAGTTTTTGAGAGCTGATTTCTTGTCCTGTGATAAAAAGCCTTCTGTTTCCATCGCCAAAGCTTTCAGGGGAGCATTTTCAAGCTTCTGGCACCATTTTTGAGTGAATTGCCAAAAGTCAGATTTTTGCTGAAATTGTGACCCCGGGGCTTAGGGATTTTTTCAAAAAAATATTTTCTGCCGGTGAAGTTTTTGAGGGCTGATTTCTTGTCCTGTGATAAAAAGCCTTCTTTTTCCATCGCCAAAGCTTTCAGGGGAGCATTTGCAAGCTTCTGGCACCATTTTTGAGTGAATTGCCAAAAGTCAGATTTTTGCTGAAATTGTGACCCCGGGGCTTAGGGATTTTTTGAAAAAAATATTTTCTGCCAGTTAAGTTTTTGAGAGCTGATTTCTTGTCCTGTGATAAAAAGCCTTCTGTTTCCATCGCCAAAGCTTTCAGGGGAGCATTTGCAAGCTTCTGGCACCATTTTTGAGTGAATTGCCAAAAGTCAGATTTTTGCTGAAATTGTGACCCCGGGGCTTAGGGATGTTTTCAAAAAAATATTTTCTGCCGGTGAAGTTTTTGAGGGCTGATTTCTTGTCCTGTGATAAAAAGCCTTCTTTTTCGAGTGCCAAAACTTTCAGGGGAGCATTTTCAAGCTTTAGGCACCATTTTTGAGTGAATTGCCAAAAGTCAGATTTTTGCTGAAATTGTGACCCCGGGGCTTAGGGATTTTTTCAAAAAAATATTTTCTGCCGGTGAAGTTTTTGAGGGCTGATTTCTTGTCCTGTGATAAAAAGCCTTCTGTTTCGAGTGCCAAACCTTTCAACAGAGCATTTTCAAGCTTTAGGCACCATTTTTGAGTGAATTGCCAAAAGTCAGATTTTTGCTGAAATTGTGACCCCGGGGCTTAGGGATTTTTTCAAAAAAAAATTTTTTTCTGCCGGTTAAGTTTTTGAGAGATGATTTCTTGTCCTGTGATAAAAAGCCTTCTGTTTCGAGTGCCAAACCTTTCAGGGGAGCATTTGCAAGCTTCTAGCACAATTTTTGAGTGAATTGCCAAAAGTCAGATTTTTGCTGAAATTGTGACCCCGGGGCTTAGGGATTTTTTCAAAAAAATATTTTCTGCCGGTTAAGTTTTTGAGAGCTGATTTCTTGTCCTGTGATAAAAAGCCTTCCGTTTCGAGTGCCAAACCTTTCAGGGGAGCATTTTCAAGCTTCTGGCACCATTTTTGAGTGAATTGCCAAAAGTCAGATTTTTGCTGAAATTGTGACCCCGGGGCTTAGGGATTTTTTCAAAAAAATATTTTCTGCCGGTGAAGTTTTTGAGGGCTGATTTCTTGTCCTGTGATAAAAAGCCTTCTTTTTCGAGTGCCAAAACTTTCAGGGGAGCATTTTCAAGCTTTAGGCACCATTTTTGAGTGAATTGCCAAAAGTCAGATTTTTGCTGAAATTGTGACCCCGGGGCTTAGGGATTTTTTCAAAAAAATATTTTCTTCCGGTTAAGTTTTTGAGGGCTGATTTCTTGTCCTGTGATAAAAAGCCTTCTGTTTCCATCGCCAAAGCTTTCAGGGGAGCATTTGCAAGCTTCTGGCACCATTTTTGAGTGAACTGCCAAAAGTCAGATTTTTGCTGAAATTGTGACCCCGGGGCTTAGGGATTTTTTCAAAAAAATATTTTCTGCCGGTTAAGTTTTTGAGAGCTGATTTCTTGTCCTGTGATAAAAAGCCTTCTGTTTCCATCGCCAAAGCTTTCAGGGGAGCATTTGCAAGCTTCTGGCACCATTTTTGAGTGAATTGCCAAAAGTCAGATTTTTGCTGAAATTGTGACCCCGGGGCTTAGGGATTTTTTCAAAAAAAAATTTTTTCTGCCGGTTAAGTTTTTGAGAGCTGATTTCTTGTCCTGTGATAAAAAGCCTTCTGTTTCCATCGCCAAAGCTTTCAGGGGAGCATTTTCAAGCTTCTGGCACCATTTTTGAGTGAATTGCCAAAAGTCAGATTTTTGCTGAAATTGTGACCCCGGGGCTTAGGGATTTTTTCAAAAAAATATTTTCTGCCGCTGAAGTTTTTGAGGGCTGATTTCTTGTCCTGTGATAAAAAGCCTTCTGTTTCCATCGCCAAAGCTTTCAGGGGAGCATTTGTAAGCTTCTGGCACCATTTTTGAGTGAATTGCCAAAAGTCAGATTTTTGCTGAAATTGTGACCCCGGGGCTTAGGGATTTTTTCAAAAAAATATTTTCTGCCAGTTAAGTTTTTGAGAGCTGATTTCTTGTCCTGTGATAAAAAGCCTTCTTTTTCGAGTGCCAAAACTTTCAGGGGAGCATTTTCAAGCTTTAGGCACCATTTTTGAGTGAATTGCCAAAAGTCAGATTTTTGCTGAAATTGTGACCCCGGGGCTTAGGGATTTTTTCAAAAAAATATTTTCTTCCGGTTAAGTTTTTGAGGGCTGATTTCTTGTCCTGTGATAAAAAGCCTTCTTTTTCGAGTGCCAAAACTTTCAGGGGAGCATTTTCAAGCTTTAGGCACCATTTTTGAGTGAATTGCCAAAAGTCAGATTTTTGCTGAAATTGTGACCCCGGGGCTTAGGGATTTTTTCAAAAAAATATTTTCTGCCGGTTAAGTTTTTGAGAGCTGATTTCTTGTCCTGTGATAAAAAGCCTTCTGTTTCCATCGCCAAAGCTTTCAGGGGAGCATTTGCAAGCTTCTGGCACCATTTTTGAGTGAATTGCCAAAAGTCAGATTTTTGCTGAAATTGTGACCCCGGGGCTTAGGGATTTTTTCAAAAAAAAATTTTTTCTGCCGGTTAAGTTTTTGAGAGCTGATTTCTTGTCCTGTGATAAAAAGCCTTCTGTTTCCATCGCCAAAGCTTTCAGGGGAGCATTTTCAAGCTTCTGGCACCATTTTTGAGTGAATTGCCAAAAGTCAGATTTTTGCTGAAATTGTGACCCCGGGGCTTAGGGATTTTTTCAAAAAAATATTTTCTGCCGGTGAAGTTTTTGAGGGCTGATTTCTTGTCCTGTGATAAAAAGCCTTCTGTTTCCATCGCCAAAGCTTTCAGGGGAGCATTTGTAAGCTTCTGGCACCATTTTTGAGTGAATTGCCAAAAGTCAGATTTTTGCTGAAATTGTGACCCCGGGGCTTAGGGATTTTTTCAAAAAAATATTTTCTGCCAGTTAAGTTTTTGAGAGCTGATTTCTTGTCCTGTGATAAAAAGCCTTCTGTTTCCATCGCCAAAGCTTTCAGGGGAGCATTTGCAAGCTTCTGGCACCATTTTTGAGTGAATTGCCAAAAGTCAGATTTTTGCTGAAATTGTGACCCCGGGGCTTAGGGATTTTTTCAAAAAAATATTTTCTGTCGGTTAAGTTTTTGAGGGCTGATTTCTTGTCCTGTGATAAAAAGCCTTCTGTTTCGAGTGCCAAACCTTTCAGGAGAGCATTTTCAAGCTTTAGGCACCATTTTTGAGTGAATTGCCAAAAGTCAGATTTTTGCTGAAATTGTGACCCCGGGGCTTAGGGATTTTTTTAAAAAAATATTTTCTGCCGGTGAAGTTTTTGAGGGCTGATTTCTTGTCCTGTGGTAAAAAGCCTTCTGTTTCGAGTGCCAAACCTTTCAGGGGAGCATTTTCAAGCTTCTGGCACCATTTTTGAGTGAATTGCCAAAAGTCAGATTTTTGCTGAAATTGTGACCCCGGGGCTTAGGGATTTTTTCAAAAAAAATTTTTTTCTGCCGGTGAAGTTTTTGAGAGCTGATTTCTTGTCCTGTGATAAAAAGCCTTCTGTTTCCATCGCCAAAGCTTTCAGGGGAGCATTTGCAAGCTTCTGGCACCATTTTTGAGTGAATTGCCAAAAGTCAGATTTTTGCTGAAATTGTGACCCCGGGGCTTAGGGATTTTTTCAAAAAAATATTTAATGTCGGTTAAGTTTTTGAGGGCTGATTTCGTGTCCTGTGATAAAAAGCCTTCTGTTTCGAGTGCCAAAGCTTTCAGGGGAGCATTTTCAAGCTTCTGGCACCATTTTTGAGTGAATTGCCAAAAGTGAGATTTTTGCTGAAATTGTGACCCCGGGGCTTAGGGATTTTTTCAAAAAAATATTTTCTGCCGGTTAAGTTTTTGAGAGCTGATTTCTTGTCCTGTGATAAAAAGCCTTCTGTTTCCATCGCCAAAGCTTTCAGGGGAGCATTTGCAAGCTTCTGGCACCATTTTTGAGTGAATTGCCAAAAGTCAGATTTTTGCTGAAATTGTGACCCCGGGGCTTAGGGATTTTTTCAAAAAAATATTTTCTGCCAGTTAAGTTTTTGAGGGCTGATTTCTTGTTCTGTGATAAAAAGCCTTCTGTTTCCATCGCCAAAGCTTTCAGGGGAGCATTTTCAAGCTTCTGGCACCATTTTTGAGTGAATTGCCAAAAGTCAGATTTTTGCTGAAATTGTGACCCCGGGGCTTAGGGATTTTTTCAAAAAAATATTTTCTGCCGGTTAAGTTTTTGAGGGCTGATTTCTTGTCCTGTGATAAAAAGCCTTCTGTTTCGAGTGCCAAACCTTTCAGGGGAGCATTTTCAAGCTTCTGGCACCATTTTTGAGTGAATTGCCAAAAGTCAGATATTTGCTGAAATTGTGACCCCGGGGCTTACGGATTTTTTCAAAAAAAATTTTTTTCTGCCGGTGAAGTTTTTGAGAGCTGATTTCTTGTCCTATGATAAAAACCTTTCTTTTTCGAGTGGCAAACCTTTCAGGGGAGCATTTTCAAGCTTCTGGCACCATTTTTGAGTCAATTGCCAAAAGTCAGATTTTTGCTGAAATTGTGACCCCGGGGCTTAGGGATTTTTTCAAAAAAATATTTTCTGCCGGTGAAGTTTTTGAGGGCTGATTTCTTGTCCTGTGATAAAAAGCCTTCTGTTTCGAGTGCCAAAGCTTTCAGGGGAGCATTTTCAAGCTTCTGGCACCATTTTTGAGTCAATTGCCAAAAGTCAGATTTTTGCTGAAATTGTGACCCCGGGGCTTAGGGATTTTTTCAAAAAAATATTTTCTGCCGGTGAAGTTTTTGAGGGCTGATTTCTTGTCCTGTGATAAAAAGCCTTCTGTTTCCATCGCCAAAGCTTTCAGGGGAGCATTTTCAAGCTTTTGGCACCATTTTTGAGTGAATTGCCAAAAGTCAGATTTTTGCTGAAATTGTGACCCCGGGGCTTAGGGATTTTTTCAAAAAAATATTTAATGTCGGTTAAGTTTTTGAGGGCTGATTTCGTGTCCTGTGATAAAAAGCCTTCTGTTTCGAGTGCCAAACCTTTCAGGGGAGCATTTTCAAGCTTTAGGCACCATTTTTGAGTGAATTGCCAAAAGTCAGATTTTTGCTGAAATTGTGACCCCGGGGCTTAGGGATTTTTTCAAAAAAATATTTTCTGCCGGTGAAGTTTTTGAGGGCTGATTTCTTGTCCTGTGATAAAAAGCCTTCTGTTTCGAGTGCCAAAGCTTTCAGGGGAGCATTTTCAAGCTTCTGGCACCATTTTTGAGTCAATTGCCAAAAGTCAGATTTTTGCTGAAATTGTGACCCCGGGGCTTAGGGATTTTTTCAAAAAAATATTTTCTGCCGGTGAAGTTTTTGAGGGCTGATTTCTTGTCCTGTGATAAAAAGCCTTCTGTTTCCATCGCCAAAGCTTTCAGGGGAGCATTTTCAAGCTTTTGGCACCATTTTTGAGTGAATTGCCAAAAGTCAGATTTTTGCTGAAATTGTGACCCCGGGGCTTAGGGATTTTTTCAAAAAAATATTTAATGTCGGTTAAGTTTTTGAGGGCTGATTTCGTGTCCTGTGATAAAAAGCCTTCTGTTTCGAGTGCCAAACCTTTCAGGGGAGCATTTTCAAGCTTTAGGCACCATTTTTGAGTGAATTGCCAAAAGTCAGATTTTTGCTGAAATTGTGACCCCGGGGCTTAGGGATTTTTTCAAAAAAATATTTTCTGCCGGTGAAGTTTTTGAGGGCTGATTTCTTGTCCTGTGATAAAAAGCCTTCTGTTTCGAGTGCCAAAGCTTTCAGGGGAGCATTTTCAAGCTTCTGGCACCATTTTTGAGTGAATTGCCAAAAGTCAGATTTTTGCTGAAATTGTGACCCCGGGGCTTAGGGATTTTTTCAAAAAAAAAAAATTTCTGCCGGTTAAGTTTTTGAGAGCTGATTTCTTGTCCTATGATAAAAAGCCTTCTGTTTCCATCGCCAAAGCTTTCAGGGGAGCATTTTCAAGCTTCTGGCACCATTTTTGAGTGAATTGCCAAAAGTCAGATTTTTGCTGAAATTGTGACCCCGGGGCTTAGGGATTTTTTAAAAAAAATATTTTCTGTCGGTGAAGTTTTTGAGGGCTGATTTCTTGTTCTGTGATAAAAAGCCTTCTGTTTCGAGTGCCAAACCTTTCAGGAGAGCATTTTCAAGCTTTAGGCACCATTTTTGAGTGAATTGCCAAAAGTCAGATTTTTGCTGAAATTGTGACCCCGGGGCTTAGGGATTTTTTCAAAAAAATATTTTCTGCCGGTTAAGTTTTTGAGAGCTGATTTCTTGTCCTGTGATAAAAAGCCTTCTGTTTCCATCGCCAAAGCTTTCAGGGGAGCATTTGCAAGCTTCTGGCACCATTTTTGAATGAATTGCCAAAAGTCAGATTTTTGCTGAAATTGTGACCCCGGGGCTTAGGGATTTTTTCAAAAAAAAAATTTTTCTGCCGGTGAAGTTTTTGAGAGCTGATTTCTTGTCCTGTGATAAAAAGCCTTCTGTTTCCATCGCCAAAGCTTTCAGGGGAGCATTTGCAAGCTTCTGGCACCATTTTTGAGTGAATTGCCAAAAGTCAGATTTTTGCTGAAATTGTGACCCCGGGGCTTAGGGATTTTTTCAAAAAAATATTTTCTGTCGGTGAAGTTTTTGAGGGCTGATTTCTTGTTCTGTGATAAAAAGCCTTCTGTTTCGAGTGCCAAACCTTTCAGGGGAGCATTTTCAAGCTTTAGGCACCATTTTTGAGTGAATTGCCAAAAGTCAGATTTTTGCTGAAATTGTTACCCCGGGGCTTAGGGATGTTTTCAAAAAAATATTTTCTGCCGGTTAAGTTTTTGAGGGCTGATTTCTTGTCCTGTGATAAAAAGCCTTCTTTTTCGAGTGCCAAAACTTTCAGGGGAGCATTTTCAAGCTTTAGGCACCATTTTTGAGTGAATTGCCAAAAGTCAGATTTTTGCTGAAATTGTGACCCCGGGGCTTAGGGATTTTTTCAAAAAAATATTTTCTGCCGGTGAAGTTTTTGAGGGCTGATTTCTTGTCCTGTGATAAAAAGCCTTCTGTTTCGAGTGCCAAACCTTTCAGGAGAGCATTTTCAAGCTTTAGGCACCATTTTTGAGTGAATTGCCAAAAGTCAGATTTTTGCTGAAATTGTGACCCCGGGGCTTAGGGATTTTTTCAAAAAAAATTTTTTTTCTGCCGGTTAAGTTTTTGAGAGCTGATTTCTTGTCCTGTGATAAAAAGCCTTCTGTTTCGAGTGCCAAACCTTTCAGGGGAGCATTTGCAAGCTTCTAGCACAATTTTTGAGTGAATTGCCAAAAGTCAGATTTTTGCTGAAATTGTGACCCCGGGGCTTAGGGATTTTTTCAAAAAAATATTTTCTGCCGGTTAAGTTTTTGAGAGCTGATTTCTTGTCCTGTGATAAAAAGCCTTCCGTTTCGAGTGCCAAACCTTTCAGGGGAGCATTTTCAAGCTTCTGGCACCATTTTTGAGTGAATTGCCAAAAGTCAGATTTTTGCTGAAATTGTGACCCCGGGGCTTAGGGATTTTTTCAAAAAAATATTTTCTGCCGGTTAAGTTTTTGAGGGCTGATTTCTTGTCCTGTGATAAAAAGTCTTCTTTTTCGAGTGCCAAAACTTTCAGGGGAGCATTTTCAAGCTTCTGGCACCATTTTTGAGTGAATTGCCAAAAGTCAGATTTTTGCTGAAATTGTGACCCCGGGGCTTAGGGATTTTTTCAAAAAAATATTTTCTGCCGGTGAAGTTTTTGAGGGCTGATTTCTTGTCCTGTGATAAAAAGCCTTCTGTTTCGAGTGCCAAACCTTTCAGGGGAGCATTTGCAAGCTTCTAGCACAATTTTTGAGTGAATTGCCAAAAGTCAGATTTTTGCTGAAATTGTGACCCCGGGGCTTAGGGATTTTTTCAAAAAAATATTTTCTGCCGGTTAAGTTTTTGAGAGCTGATTTCTTGTCCTGTGATAAAAAGCCTTCCGTTTCGAGTGCCAAACCTTTCAGGGGAGCATTTTCAAGCTTCTGGCACCATTTTTGAGTGAATTGCCAAAAGTCAGATTTTTGCTGAAATTGTGACCCCGGGGCTTAGGGATTTTTTCAAAAAAATATTTTCTGCCGGTTAAGTTTTTGAGGGCTGATTTCTTGTCCTGTGATAAAAAGTCTTCTTTTTCGAGTGCCAAAACTTTCAGGGGAGCATTTTCAAGCTTCTGGCACCATTTTTGAGTGAATTGCCAAAAGTCAGATTTTTGCTGAAATTGTGACCCCGGGGCTTAGGGATTTTTTCAAAAAAATATTTTCTGCCGGTGAAGTTTTTGAGGGCTGATTTCTTGTCCTGTGATAAAAAGCCTTCTGTTTCGAGTGCCAAAGCTTTCAGGGGAGCATTTTCAAGCTTCTGGCACCATTTTTGAGTCAATTGCCAAAAGTCAGATTTTTGCTGAAATTGTGACCCCGGGGCTTAGGGATTTTTTCAAAAAAATATTTTCTGCCGGTGAAGTTTTTGAGGGCTGATTTCTTGTCCTGTGATAAAAAGCCTTCTGTTTCCATCGCCAAAGCTTTCAGGGGAGCATTTTCAAGCTTTTGGCACCATTTTTGAGTGAATTGCCAAAAGTCAGATTTTTGCTGAAATTGTGACCCCGGGGCTTAGGGATTTTTTCAAAAAAATATTTAATGTCGGTTAAGTTTTTGAGGGCTGATTTCGTGTCCTGTGATAAAAAGCCTTCTGTTTCGAGTGCCAAACCTTTCAGGGGAGCATTTTCAAGCTTTAGGCACCATTTTTGAGTGAATTGCCAAAAGTCAGATTTTTGCTGAAATTGTGACCCCGGGGCTTAGGGATTTTTTCAAAAAAATATTTTCTGCCGGTGAAGTTTTTGAGGGCTGATTTCTTGTCCTGTGATAAAAAGCCTTCTGTTTCGAGTGCCAAAGCTTTCAGGGGAGCATTTTCAAGCTTCTGGCACCATTTTTGAGTGAATTGCCAAAAGTCAGATTTTTGCTGAAATTGTGACCCCGGGGCTTAGGGATTTTTTCAAAAAAAAAAAATTTCTGCCGGTTAAGTTTTTGAGAGCTGATTTCTTGTCCTGTGATAAAAAGCCTTCTGTTTCCATCGCCAAAGCTTTCAGGGGAGCATTTTCAAGCTTCTGGCACCATTTTTGAGTGAATTGCCAAAAGTCAGATTTTTGCTGAAATTGTGACCCCGGGGCTTAGGGATTTTTTCAAAAAAATATTTTCTGCCGGTTAAGTTTTTGAGGGCTGATTTCTTGTCCTGTGATAAAAAGCCTTCTGTTTCGAGTGCCAAACCTTTCAGGGGAGCATTTTCAAGCTTCTGGCACCATTTTTGAGTGAATTGCCAAAAGTCAGATATTTGCTGAAATTGTGACCCCGGGGCTTAGGGATTTTTTCAAAAAAAATTTTTTTCTGCCGGTGAAGTTTTTGAGAGCTGATTTCTTGTCCTATGATAAAAACCTTTCTTTTTCGAGTGGCAAACCTTTCAGGGGAGCATTTTCAAGCTTCTGGCACCATTTTTGAGTCAATTGCCAAAAGTCAGATTTTTGCTGAAATTGTGACCCCGGGGCTTAGGGATTTTTTCAAAAAAATATTTTCTGCCGGTGAAGTTTTTGAGGGCTGATTTCTTGTCCTGTGATAAAAAGCCTTCTGTTTCGAGTGCCAAAGCTTTCAGGGGAGCATTTTCAAGCTTCTGGCACCATTTTTGAGTCAATTGCCAAAAGTCAGATTTTTGCTGAAATTGTGACCCCGGGGCTTAGGGATTTTTTCAAAAAAATATTTTCTGCCGGTGAAGTTTTTGAGGGCTGATTTCTTGTCCTGTGATAAAAAGCCTTCTGTTTCCATCGCCAAAGCTTTCAGGGGAGCATTTTCAAGCTTTTGGCACCATTTTTGAGTGAATTGCCAAAAGTCAGATTTTTGCTGAAATTGTGACCCCGGGGCTTAGGGATTTTTTCAAAAAAATATTTAATGTCGGTTAAGTTTTTGAGGGCTGATTTCGTGTCCTGTGATAAAAAGCCTTCTGTTTCGAGTGCCAAACCTTTCAGGGGAGCATTTTCAAGCTTTAGGCACCATTTTTGAGTGAATTGCCAAAAGTCAGATTTTTGCTGAAATTGTGACCCCGGGGCTTAGGGATTTTTTCAAAAAAATATTTTCTGCCGGTGAAGTTTTTGAGGGCTGATTTCTTGTCCTGTGATAAAAAGCCTTCTGTTTCGAGTGCCAAAGCTTTCAGGGGAGCATTTTCAAGCTTCTGGCACCATTTTTGAGTGAATTGCCAAAAGTCAGATTTTTGCTGAAATTGTGACCCCGGGGCTTAGGGATTTTTTCAAAAAAAAAAAATTTCTGCCGGTTAAGTTTTTGAGAGCTGATTTCTTGTCCTATGATAAAAAGCCTTCTGTTTCCATCGCCAAAGCTTTCAGGGGAGCATTTTCAAGCTTCTGGCACCATTTTTGAGTGAATTGCCAAAAGTCAGATTTTTGCTGAAATTGTGACCCCGGGGCTTAGGGATTTTTTCAAAAAAATATTTTCTGCCGGTGAAGTTTTTGAGGGCTGATTTCTTGTCCTGTGATAAAAAGCCTTCTGTTTCGAGTGCCAAAGCTTTCAGGGGAGCATTTTCAAGCTTCTGGCACCATTTTTGAGTGAATTGCCAAAAGTCAGATTTTTGCTGAAATTGTGACCCCGGGGCTTAGGGATTTTTTAAAAAAAATATTTTCTGTCGGTGAAGTTTTTGAGGGCTGATTTCTTGTTCTGTGATAAAAAGCCTTCTGTTTCGAGTGCCAAACCTTTCAGGAGAGCATTTTCAAGCTTTAGGCACCATTTTTGAGTGAATTGCCAAAAGTCAGATTTTTGCTGAAATTGTGACCCCGGGGCTTAGGGATTTTTTCAAAAAAATATTTTCTGCCGGTTAAGTTTTTGAGAGCTGATTTCTTGTCCTGTGATAAAAAGCCTTCTGTTTCCATCGCCAAAGCTTTCAGGGGAGCATTTGCAAGCTTCTGGCACCATTTTTGAATGAATTGCCAAAAGTCAGATTTTTGCTGAAATTGTGACCCCGGGGCTTAGGGATTTTTTCAAAAAAAAATTTTTTCTGCCGGTGAAGTTTTTGAGAGCTGATTTCTTGTCCTGTGATAAAAAGCCTTCTGTTTCCATCGCCAAAGCTTTCAGGGGAGCATTTGCAAGCTTCTGGCACCATTTTTGAGTGAATTGCCAAAAGTCAGATTTTTGCTGAAATTGTGACCCCGGGGCTTAGGGATTTTTTCAAAAAAATATTTTCTGTCGGTGAAGTTTTTGAGGGCTGATTTCTTGTTCTGTGATAAAAAGCCTTCTGTTTCGAGTGCCAAACCTTTCAGGGGAGCATTTTCAAGCTTTAGGCACCATTTTTGAGTGAATTGCCAAAAGTCAGATTTTTGCTGAAATTGTTACCCCGGGGCTTAGGGATGTTTTCAAAAAAATATTTTCTGCCGGTTAAGTTTTTGAGGGCTGATTTCTTGTCCTGTGATAAAAAGCCTTCTTTTTCGAGTGCCAAAACTTTCAGGAGAGCATTTTCAAGCTTTAGGCACCATTTTTGAGTGAATTGCCAAAAGTCAGATTTTTGCTGAAATTGTGACCCCGGGGCTTAGGGATTTTTTCAAAAAAATATTTTCTGCCGGTGAAGTTTTTGAGGGCTGATTTCTTGTCCTGTGATAAAAAGCCTTCTGTTTCGAGTGCCAAACCTTTCAGGAGAGCATTTTCAAGCTTTAGGCACCATTTTTGAGTGAATTGCCAAAAGTCAGATTTTTGCTGAAATTGTGACCCCGGGGCTTAGGGATTTTTTCAAAAAAAAATTTTTTTCTGCCGGTTAAGTTTTTGAGAGCTGATTTCTTGTCCTGTGATAAAAAGCCTTCTGTTTCGAGTGCCAAACCTTTCAGGGGAGCATTTGCAAGCTTTAGGCACCATTTTTGAGTGAATTGCCAAAAGTCAGATTTTTGCTGAAATTGTGACCCCGGGGCTTAGGGATTTTTTCAAAAAAATATTTTCTGCCGGTTAAGTTTTTGAGAGCTGATTTCTTGTCCTGTGATAAAAAGCCTTCCGTTTCGAGTGCCAAACCTTTCAGGGGAGCATTTTCAAGCTTCTGGCACCATTTTTGAGTGAATTGCCAAAAGTCAGATTTTTGCTGAAATTGTGACCCCGGGGCTTAGGGATTTTTTCAAAAAAATATTTTCTGCCGGTTAAGTTTTTGAGGGCTGATTTCTTGTCCTGTGATAAAAAGTCTTCTTTTTCGAGTGCCAAAACTTTCAGGGGAGCATTTTCAAGCTTCTGGCACCATTTTTGAGTGAATTGCCAAAAGTCAGATTTTTGCTGAAATTGTGACCCCGGGGCTTAGGGATTTTTTCAAAAAAATATTTTCTGCCGGTGAAGTTTTTGAGGGCTGATTTCTTGTCCTGTGATAAAAAGCCTTCTGTTTCGAGTGCCAAAGCTTTCAGGGGAGCATTTTCAAGCTTTAGGCACCATTTTTGAGTGAATTGCCAAAAGTCAGATTTTTGCTGAAATTGTGACCCCGGGGCTTAGGGATTTTTTCAAAAAAATATTTTCTGCCGGTGAAGTTTTTGAGGGCTGATTTCTTGTCCTGTGATAAAAAGCCTTCTGTTTCCATCGCCAAAGCTTTCAGGGGAGCATTTTCAAGCTTTTGGCACCATTTTTGAGTGAATTGCCAAAAGTCAGATTTTTGCTGAAATTGTGACCCCGGGGCTTAGGGATTTTTTCAAAAAAATATTTAATGTCGGTTAAGTTTTTGAGGGCTGATTTCGTGTCCTGTGATAAAAAGCCTTCTGTTTCGAGTGCCAAACCTTTCAGGGGAGCATTTTCAAGCTTTAGGCACCATTTTTGAGTGAATTGCCAAAAGTCAGATTTTTGCTGAAATTGTGACCCCGGGGCTTAGGGATTTTTTCAAAAAAATATTTTCTGCCGGTGAAGTTTTTGAGGGCTGATTTCTTGTCCTGTGATAAAAAGCCTTCTGTTTCGAGTGCCAAAGCTTTCAGGGGAGCATTTTCAAGCTTCTGGCACCATTTTTGAGTGAATTGCCAAAAGTCAGATTTTTGCTGAAATTGTGACCCCGGGGCTTAGGGATTTTTTCAAAAAAAAAAAATTTCTGCCGGTTAAGTTTTTGAGAGCTGATTTCTTGTCCTGTGATAAAAAGCCTTCTGTTTCCATCGCCAAAGCTTTCAGGGGAGCATTTTCAAGCTTCTGGCACCATTTTTGAGTGAATTGCCAAAAGTCAGATTTTTGCTGAAATTGTGACCCCGGGGCTTAGGGATTTTTTCAAAAAAATATTTTCTGCCGGTGAAGTTTTTGAGGGCTGATTTCTTGTCCTGTGATAAAAAGCCTTCTGTTTCGAGTGCCAAAGCTTTCAGGGGAGCATTTTCAAGCTTCTGGCACCATTTCTGAGTGAATTGCCAAAAGTCAGATTTTTGCTGAAATTGTGACCCCGGGGCTTAGGGATTTTTTCAAAAAAATATTTTCTGTCGGTGAAGTTTTTGAGGGCTGATTTCTTGTTCTGTGATAAAAAGCCTTCTGTTTCGAGTGCCAAACCTTTCAGGAGAGCATTTTCAAGCTTTAGGCACCATTTTTGAGTGAATTGCCAAAAGTCAGATTTTTGCTGAAATTGTGACCCCGGGGCTTAGGGATTTTTTCAAAAAAATATTTTCTGCCGGTTAAGTTTTTGAGAGCTGATTTCTTGTCCTGTGATAAAAAGCCTTCTGTTTCCATCGCCAAAGCTTTCAGGGGAGCATTTGCAAGCTTCTGGCACCATTTTTGAATGAATTGCCAAAAGTCAGATTTTTGCTGAAATTGTGACCCCGGGGCTTAGGGATTTTTTCAAAAAAATATTTTCTGTCGGTGAAGTTTTTGAGGGCTGATTTCTTGTTCTGTGATAAAAAGCCTTCTGTTTCGAGTGCCAAACCTTTCAGGGGAGCATTTTCAAGCTTTAGGCACCATTTTTGAGTGAATTGCCAAAAGTCAGATTTTTGCTGAAATTGTGACCCCGGGGCTTAGGGATTTTTTCAAAAAAATATTTTCTGTCGGTTAAGTTTTTGAGAGCTGATTTCTTGTCCTGTGATAAAAAGCCTTCTGTTTCCATCGCCAAAGCTTTCAGGGGAGCATTTTCAAGCTTCTGGCACCATTTTTGAGTGAATTGCCAAAAGTCAGATTTTTGCTGAAATTGTGACCCCGGGGCTTAGGGATTTTTTCAAAAAAATATTTTCTGCCGGTTAAGTTTTTGAGAGCTGATTTCTTGTCCTGTGATAAAAAGCCTTCTGTTTCCATCGCCAAAGCTTTCAGGGGAGCATTTGCAAGCTTCTGGCACCATTTTTGAATGAATTGCCAAAAGTCAGATTTTTGCTGAAATTGTGACCCCGGGGCTTAGGGATTTTTTCAAAAAAATATTTTCTGTCGGTGAAGTTTTTGAGGGCTGATTTCTTGTTCTGTGATAAAAAGCCTTCTGTTTCGAGTGCCAAACCTTTCAGGGGAGCATTTTCAAGCTTTAGGCACCATTTTTGAGTGAATTGCCAAAAGTCAGATTTTTGCTGAAATTGTGACCCCGGGGCTTAGGGATTTTTTCAAAAAAATATTTTCTGTCGGTTAAGTTTTTGAGAGCTGATTTCTTGTCCTGTGATAAAAAGCCTTCTGTTTCCATCGCCAAAGCTTTCAGGGGAGCATTTTCAAGCTTCTGGCACCATTTTTGAGTGAATTGCCAAAAGTCAGATTTTTGCTGAAATTGTGACCCCGGGGCTTAGGGATTTTTTCAAAAAAAAATTTTTTCTGCCGGTGAAGTTTTTGAGAGCTGATTTCTTGTCCTGTGATAAAAAGCCTTCTGTTTCCATCGCCAAAGCTTTCAGGGGAGCATTTGCAAGCTTCTGGCACCATTTTTGAGTGAATTGCCAAAAGTCAGATTTTTGCTGAAATTGTGACCCCGGGGCTTAGGGATTTTTTCAAAAAAATATTTTCTGTCGGTGAAGTTTTTGAGGGCTGATTTCTTGTTCTGTGATAAAAAGCCTTCTGTTTCGAGTGCCAAACCTTTCAGGGGAGCATTTTCAAGCTTTAGGCACCATTTTTGAGTGAATTGCCAAAAGTCAGATTTTTGCTGAAATTGTTACCCCGGGGCTTAGGGATGTTTTCAAAAAAATATTTTCTGCCGGTTAAGTTTTTGAGGGCTGATTTCTTGTCCTGTGATAAAAAGCCTTCTTTTTCGAGTGCCAAACCTTTCAGGGGAGCATTTTCAAGCTTTAGGCACCATTTTTGAGTGAATTGCCAAAAGTCAGATTTTTGCTGAAATTGTGACCCCGGGGCTTAGGGATTTTTTCAAAAAAATATTTTCTGCCGGTGAAGTTTTTGAGGGCTGATTTCTTGTCCTGTGATAAAAAGCCTTCTTTTTCGAGTGCCAAACCTTTCAGGGGAGCATTTGCAAGCTTCTAGCACAATTTTTGAGTGAATTGCCAAAAGTCAGATTTTTGCTGAAATTGTGACCCCGGGGCTTAGGGATTTTTTCAAAAAAATATTTTCTGCCGGTTAAGTTTTTGAGAGCTGATTTCTTGTCCTGTGATAAAAAGCCTTCTGTTTCGAGTGCCAAAGCTTTCAGGGGAGCATTTTCAAGCTTCTGGCACCATTTTTGAGTCAATTGCCAAAAGTCAGATTTTTGCTGAAATTGTGACCCCGGGGCTTAGGGATTTTTTCAAAAAAATATTTTCTGCCGGTGAAGTTTTTGAGGGCTGATTTCTTGTCCTGTGATAAAAAGCCTTCTGTTTCCATCGCCAAAGCTTTCAGGGGAGCATTTTCAAGCTTTTGGCACCATTTTTGAGTGAATTGCCAAAAGTCAGATTTTTGCTGAAATTGTGACCCCGGGGCTTAGGGATTTTTTCAAAAAAATATTTAATGTCGGTTAAGTTTTTGAGGGCTGATTTCGTGTCCTGTGATAAAAAGCCTTCTGTTTCGAGTGCCAAACCTTTCAGGGGAGCATTTTCAAGCTTTAGGCACCATTTTTGAGTGAATTGCCAAAAGTCAGATTTTTGCTGAAATTGTGACCCCGGGGCTTAGGGATTTTTTCAAAAAAATATTTTCTGCCGGTGAAGTTTTTGAGGGCTGATTTCTTGTCCTGTGATAAAAAGCCTTCTGTTTCGAGTGCCAAAGCTTTCAGGGGAGCATTTTCAAGCTTCTGGCACCATTTTTGAGTGAATTGCCAAAAGTCAGATTTTTGCTGAAATTGTGACCCCGGGGCTTAGGGATTTTTTCAAAAAAAAAAAATTTCTGCCGGTTAAGTTTTTGAGAGCTGATTTCTTGTCCTGTGATAAAAAGCCTTCTGTTTCCATCGCCAAAGCTTTCAGGGGAGCATTTTCAAGCTTCTGGCACCATTTTTGAGTGAATTGCCAAAAGTCAGATTTTTGCTGAAATTGTGACCCCGGGGCTTAGGGATTTTTTCAAAAAAATATTTTCTGCCGGTGAAGTTTTTGAGGGCTGATTTCTTGTCCTGTGATAAAAAGCCTTCTGTTTCGAGTGCCAAAGCTTTCAGGGGAGCATTTTCAAGCTTCTGGCACCATTTCTGAGTGAATTGCCAAAAGTCAGATTTTTGCTGAAATTGTGACCCCGGGGCTTAGGGATTTTTTCAAAAAAATATTTTCTGTCGGTGAAGTTTTTGAGGGCTGATTTCTTGTTCTGTGATAAAAAGCCTTCTGTTTCGAGTGCCAAACCTTTCAGGAGAGCATTTTCAAGCTTTAGGCACCATTTTTGAGTGAATTGCCAAAAGTCAGATTTTTGCTGAAATTGTGACCCCGGGGCTTAGGGATTTTTTCAAAAAAATATTTTCTGCCGGTTAAGTTTTTGAGAGCTGATTTCTTGTCCTGTGATAAAAAGCCTTCTGTTTCCATCGCCAAAGCTTTCAGGGGAGCATTTGCAAGCTTCTGGCACCATTTTTGAATGAATTGCCAAAAGTCAGATTTTTGCTGAAATTGTGACCCCGGGGCTTAGGGATTTTTTCAAAAAAAAAAATTTTCTGCCGGTGAAGTTTTTGAGAGCTGATTTCTTGTCCTGTGATAAAAAGCCTTCTGTTTCCATCGCCAAAGCTTTCAGGGGAGCATTTGCAAGCTTCTGGCACCATTTTTGAGTGAATTGCCAAAAGTCAGATTTTTGCTGAAATTGTGACCCCGGGGCTTAGGGATTTTTTCAAAAAAATATTTTCTGTCGGTGAAGTTTTTGAGGGCTGATTTCTTGTTCTGTGATAAAAAGCCTTCTGTTTCGAGTGCCAAACCTTTCAGGGGAGCATTTTCAAGCTTTAGGCACCATTTTTGAGTGAATTGCCAAAAGTCAGATTTTTGCTGAAATTGTTACCCCGGGGCTTAGGGATGTTTTCTAAAAAATATTTTCTGCCGGTTAAGTTTTTGAGGGCTGATTTCTTGTCCTGTGATAAAAAGCCTTCTTTTTCGAGTGCCAAAACTTTCAGGGGAGCATTTTCAAGCTTTAGGCACCATTTTTGAGTGAATTGCCAAAAGTCAGATTTTTGCTGAAATTGTGACCCCGGGGCTTAGGGATTTTTTCAAAAAAATATTTTCTGCCGGTTAAGTTTTTGAGAGCTGATTTCTTGTCCTGTGATAAAAAGCCTTCCGTTTCGAGTGCCAAACCTTTCAGGGGAGCATTTTCAAGCTTCTGGCACCATTTTTGAGTGAATTGCCAAAAGTCAGATTTTTGCTGAAATTGTGACCCCGGGGCTTAGGGATTTTTTCAAAAAAATATTTTCTGCCGGTTAAGTTTTTGAGAGCTGATTTCTTGTCCTGTGATAAAAAGCCTTCTGTTTCCATCGCCAAAGCTTTCAGGGGAGCATTTTCAAGCTTCTGGCACCATTTTTGAGTGAATTGCCAAAAGTCAGATTTTTGCTGAAATTGTGACCCCGGGGCTTAGGGATTTTTTCAAAAAAATATTTTCTGCCGGTTAAGTTTTTGAGGGCTGATTTCTTGTCCTGTGATAAAAAGTCTTCTTTTTCGAGTGCCAAAACTTTCAGGGGAGCATTTTCAAGCTTCTGGCACCATTTTTGAGTGAATTGCCAAAAGTCAGATTTTTGCTGAAATTGTGACCCCGGGGCTTAGGGATTTTTTCAAAAAAATATTTTCTGCCGGTTAAGTTTTTGAGGGCTGATTTCTTGTTCTATGATAAAAAGCCTTCTGTTTCGAGTGCCAAACCTTTCAGTAGAGCATTTTCAAGCTTCTGGCACCATTTTTGAGTCAATTGCCAAAAGTCAGATTTTTGCTGAAATTGTGACCCCGGGGCTTAGGGATTTTTTCAAAAAAATATTTTCTGCCGGTGAAGTTTTTGAGGGCTGATTTCTTGTCCTGTGATAAAAAGCCTTCTGTTTCGAGTGCCAAAGCTTTCAGGGGAGCATTTTCAAGCTTCTGGCACCATTTTTGAGTGAATTGCCAAAAGTCAGATTTTTGCTGAAATTGTGACCCCGGGGCTTAGGGATTTTTCAAAAAAAAAAAATTTCTGCCGGTTAAGTTTTTGAGAGCTGATTTCTTGTCCTGTGATAAAAAGCCTTCTGTTTCCATCGCCAAAGCTTTCAGGGGAGCATTTTCAAGCTTCTGGCACCATTTTTGAGTGAATTGCCAAAAGTCAGATTTTTGCTGAAATTGTGACCCCGGGGCTTAGGGATTTTTTCAAAAAAAAAATTTTTTCTGCCGGTTAAGTTTTTGAGAGCTGATTTCTTGTCCTGTGATAAAAAGCCTTCTGTTTCGAGTGCCAAACCTTTCAGGGGAGCATTTGCAAGCTTCTAGCACAATTTTTGAGTGAATTGCCAAAAGTCAGATTTTTGCTGAAATTGTGACCCCGGGGCTTAGGGATTTTTTCAAAAAAATATTTTCTGCCGGTTAAGTTTTTGAGAGCTGATTTCTTGTCCTGTGATAAAAAGCCTTCCGTTTCGAGTGCCAAACCTTTCAGGGGAGCATTTTCAAGCTTCTGGCACCATTTTTGAGTGAATTGCCAAAAGTCAGATTTTTGCTGAAATTGTGACCTCGGGGCTTAGGGATTTTTTCAAAAAAATATTTTCTGTCGGTTAAGTTTTTGAGAGCTGATTTCTTGTCCTGTGATAAAAAGCCTTCTGTTTCCATCGCCAAAGCTTTCAGGGGAGCATTTTCAAGCTTCTGGCACCATTTTTGAGTGAATTGCCAAAAGTCAGATTTTTGTTGAAATTGTGACCCCGGGGCTTAGGGATTTTTTCAAAAAAATATTTTCTGCCGGTTAAGTTTTTGAGGGCTGATTTCTTGTCCTGTGATAAAAAGTCTTCTTTTTCGAGTGCCAAAACTTTCAGGGGAGCATTTTCAAGCTTTAGGCACCATTTTTGAGTGAATTGCCAAAAGTCAGATTTTTGCTGAAATTGTGACCCCGGGGCTTAGGGATTTTTTCAAAAAAATATTTTCTGCCGGTTAAGTTTTTGAGAGCTGATTTCTTGTCCTGTGATAAAAAGCCTTCTGTTTCGAGTGCCAAACCTTTCAGGGGAGCATTTTCAAGCTTCTGGCACCATTTTTGAGTGAATTGCCAAAAGTCAGATTTTTGCTGAAATTGTGACCCCGGGGCTTAGGGATTTTTTCAAAAAAATATTTTCTGCCGGTTAAGTTTTTGAGAGCTGATTTCTTGTCCTGTGATAAAAAGCCTTCTGTTTCGAGTGCCAAACCTTTCAGGGGAGCATTTTCAAGCTTCTGGCACCATTTTTGAGTGAATTGCCAAAAGTCAGATTTTTGCTGAAATTGTGACCCCGGGGCTTAGGGATTTTTTCAAAAAAATATTTTCTGCCGGTTAAGTTTTTGAGGGCTGATTTCTTGTTCTGTGATAAAAAGCCTTCTGTTTCGAGTGCCAAACCTTTCAGGAGAGCATTTTCAAGCTTTAGGCACCATTTTTGAGTGAATTGCCAAAAGTCAGATTTTTGCTGAAATTGTGACCCCGGGGCTTAGGGATTTTTTCAAAAAAAAATTTTTTCTGCCGGTTAAGTTTTTGAGAGCTGATTTCTTGTCCTGTGATAAAAAGCCTTCTGTTTCCATCGCCAAAGCTTTCAGGGGAGCATTTGCAAGCTTCTGGCACCATTTTTGAGTGAATTGCCAAAAGTCAGATTTTTGCTGAAATTGTGACCCCGGGGCTTAGGGATTTTTTCAAAAAAATATTTTCTGCCAGTTAAGTTTTTGAGGGCTGATTTCTTGTTCTGTGATAAAAAGCCTTCTGTTTCCATCGCCAAAGCTTTCAGGGGAGCATTTTCAAGCTTCTGGCACCATTTTTGAGTGAATTGCCAAAAGTCAGATTTTTGCTGAAATTGTGACCCCGGGGCTTAGGGATTTTTTCAAAAAAATATTTTCTGCCGGTGAAGTTTTTGAGGGCTGATTTCTTGTCCTGTGATAAAAAGCCTTCTGTTTCGAGTGCCAATGCTTTCAGGGGAGCATTTTCAAGCTTCTGGCACCATTTTTGAGTGAATTGCCAAAAGTCAGATTTTTGCTGAAATTGTGACCCCGGGGCTTAGGGATTTTTTCAAAAAAATATTTTCTGTCGGTGAAGTTTTTGAGGGCTGATTTCTTGTTCTGTGATAAAAAGCCTTCTGTTTCGAGTGCCAAACCTTTCAGGGGAGCATTTTCAAGCTTTAGGCACCATTTTTGAGTGAATTGCCAAAAGTCAGATTTTTGCTGAAATTGTTACCCCGGGGCTTAGGGATGTTTTCTAAAAAATATTTTCTGCCGGTTAAGTTTTTGAGGGCTGATTTCTTGTCCTGTGATAAAAAGCCTTCTTTTTCGAGTGCCAAAACTTTCAGGGGAGCATTTTCAAGCTTTAGGCACCATTTTTGAGTGAATTGCCAAAAGTCAGATTTTTGCTGAAATTGTGACCCCGGGGCTTAGGGATTTTTTCAAAAAAATATTTTCTGCCGGTTAAGTTTTTGAGAGCTGATTTCTTGTCCTGTGATAAAAAGCCTTCCGTTTCGAGTGCCAAACCTTTCAGGGGAGCATTTTCAAGCTTCTGGCACCATTTTTGAGTGAATTGCCAAAAGTCAGATTTTTGCTGAAATTGTGACCCCGGGGCTTAGGGATTTTTTCAAAAAAATATTTTCTGTCGGTTAAGTTTTTGAGAGCTGATTTCTTGTCCTGTGATAAAAAGCCTTCTGTTTCCATCGCCAAAGCTTTCAGGGGAGCATTTTCAAGCTTCTGGCACCATTTTTGAGTGAATTGCCAAAAGTCAGATTTTTGCTGAAATTGTGACCCCGGGGCTTAGGGATTTTTTCAAAAAAATATTTTCTGCCGGTTAAGTTTTTGAGGGCTGATTTCTTGTCCTGTGATAAAAAGTCTTCTTTTTCGAGTGCCAAAACTTTCAGGGGAGCATTTTCAAGCTTCTGGCACCATTTTTGAGTGAATTGCCAAAAGTCAGATTTTTGCTGAAATTGTGACCCCGGGGCTTAGGGATTTTTTCAAAAAAATATTTTCTGCCGGTTAAGTTTTTGAGGGCTGATTTCTTGTTCTATGATAAAAAGCCTTCTGTTTCGAGTGCCAAACCTTTCAGTAGAGCATTTTCAAGCTTCTGGCACCATTTTTGAGTCAATTGCCAAAAGTCAGATTTTTGCTGAAATTGTGACCCCGGGGCTTAGGGATTTTTTCAAAAAAATATTTTCTGCCGGTGAAGTTTTTGAGGGCTGATTTCTTGTCCTGTGATAAAAAGCCTTCTGTTTCGAGTGCCAAAGCTTTCAGGGGAGCATTTTCAAGCTTCTGGCACCATTTTTGAGTGAATTGCCAAAAGTCAGATTTTTGCTGAAATTGTGACCCCGGGGCTTAGGGATTTTTCAAAAAAAAAAAATTTCTGCCGGTTAAGTTTTTGAGAGCTGATTTCTTGTCCTGTGATAAAAAGCCTTCTGTTTCCATCGCCAAAGCTTTCAGGGGAGCATTTTCAAGCTTCTGGCACCATTTTTGAGTGAATTGCCAAAAGTCAGATTTTTGCTGAAATTGTGACCCCGGGGCTTAGGGATTTTTTCAAAAAAATATTTTCTGCCGGTGAAGTTTTTGAGGGCTGATTTCTTGTCCTGTGATAAAAAGCCTTCTGTTTCGAGTGCCAAAGCTTTCAGGGGAGCATTTTCAAGCTTCTGGCACCATTTCTGAGTGAATTGCCAAAAGTCAGATTTTTGCTGAAATTGTGACCCCGGGGCTTAGGGATTTTTTCAAAAAAATATTTTCTGTCGGTGAAGTTTTTGAGGGCTGATTTCTTGTTCTGTGATAAAAAGCCTTCTGTTTCGAGTGCCAAACCTTTCAGGAGAGCATTTTCAAGCTTTAGGCACCATTTTTGAGTGAATTGCCAAAAGTCAGATTTTTGCTGAAATTGTGACCCCGGGGCTTAGGGATTTTTTCAAAAAAATATTTTCTGCCGGTTAAGTTTTTGAGAGCTGATTTCTTGTCCTGTGATAAAAAGCCTTCTGTTTCCATCGCCAAAGCTTTCAGGGGAGCATTTGCAAGCTTCTGGCACCATTTTTGAATGAATTGCCAAAAGTCAGATTTTTGCTGAAATTGTGACCCCGGGGCTTAGGGATTTTTTCAAAAAAAAAAATTTTCTGCCGGTGAAGTTTTTGAGAGCTGATTTCTTGTCCTGTGATAAAAAGCCTTCTGTTTCCATCGCCAAAGCTTTCAGGGGAGCATTTTCAAGCTTCTGGCACCATTTTTGAGTGAATTGCCAAAAGTCAGATTTTTGCTGAAATTGTGACCCCGGGGCTTAGGGATTTTTTCAAAAAAATATTTTCTGCCGGTGAAGTTTTTGAGGGCTGATTTCTTGTCCTGTGATAAAAAGTCTTCTTTTTCGAGTGCCAAAACTTTCAGGGGAGCATTTTCAAGCTTCTGGCACCATTTTTGAGTGAATTGCCAAAAGTCAGATTTTTGCTGAAATTGTGACCCCGGGGCTTAGGGATTTTTTCAAAAAAATATTTTCTGCCGGTGAAGTTTTTGAGGGCTGATTTCTTGTCCTGTGATAAAAAGCCTTCTTTTTCGAGTGCCAAAACTTTCAGGGGAGCATTTTCAAGCTTTAGGCACCATTTTTGAGTGAATTGCCAAAAGTCAGATTTTTGCTGAAATTGTGACCCCGGGGCTTAGGGATTTTTTCAAAAAAATATTTTCTGCCGGTTAAGTTTTTGAGAGCTGATTTCTTGTCCTGTGATAAAAAGCCTTCTGTTTCGAGTGCCAAACCTTTCAGGGGAGCATTTTCAAGCTTCTGGCACCATTTTTGAGTGAATTGCCAAAAGTCAGATTTTTGCTGAAATTGTGACCCCGGGGCTTAGGGATTTTTTCAAAAAAATATTTTCTGCCGGTTAAGTTTTTGAGGGCTGATTTCTTGTACTGTGATAAAAAGCCTTCTGTTTCGAGTGCCAAACCTTTCAGGAGAGCATTTTCAAGCTTTAGGCACCATTTTTGAGTGAATTGCCAAAAGTCAGATTTTTGCTGAAATTGTGACCCCGGGGCTTAGGGATTTTTTTTTTTAAAAAAAATTTTCTGCCGGTTAAGTTTTTGAGAGCTGATTTCTTGTCCTGTGATAAAAAGCCTTCTGTTTCCATCGCCAAAGCTTTCAGGGGAGCATTTGCAAGCTTCTGGCACCATTTTTGAGTGAATTGCCAAAAGTCAGATTTTTGCTGAAATTGTGACCCCGGGGCTTAGGGATTTTTTCAAAAAAATATTTTCTGCCGGTGAAGTTTTTGAGGGCTGATTTCTTGTCCTGTGATAAAAAGCCTTCTGTTTCGAGTGCCAATGCTTTCAGGGGAGCATTTTCAAGCTTCTGGCACCATTTTTGAGTGAATTGCCAAAAGTCAGATTTTTGCTGAAATTGTGACCCCGGGGCTTAGGGATTTTTTCAAAAAAATATTTTCTGTCGGTTAAGTTTTTGAGGGCTGATTTCTTGTCCTGTGATAAAAAGCCTTCTGTTTCGAGTGCCAAACCTTTCAGGGGAGCATTTTCAAGCTTCTGGCACCATTTTTGAGTGAATTGCCAAAAGTCAGATTTTTGCTGAAATTGTGACCCCGGGGCTTAGGGATTTTTTCAAAAAAATATTTTCTGCCGGTGAAGTTTTTGAGGGCTGATTTCTTGTCCTGTGATAAAAAGCCTTCTGTTTCGAGTGCCAAACCTTTCAGGGGAGCATTTTCAAGCTTCTGGCACCATTTTTGAGTGAATTGCCAAAAGTCAGATTTTTGCTGAAATTGTGACCCCGGGGCTTAGGGATTTTTTCAAAAAAATTTTTTTTCTGCCGGTTAAGTTTTTGAGAGCTGATTTCTTGTCCTGTGATAAAAAGCCTTCTGTTTCCATCGCCAAAGCTTTCAGGGGAGCATTTGCAAGCTTCTGGCACCATTTTTGAGTGAATTGCCAAAAGTCAGATTTTTGCTGAAATTGTGACCCCGGGGCTTAGGGATTTTTTCAAAAAAAAAATTTCTGCCGGTTAAGTTTTTGAGAGCTGATTTCTTGTCCTGTGATAAAAAGCCTTCTGTTTCCATCGCCAAAGCTTTCAGGGGAGCATTTGCAAGCTTCTGGCACCATTTTTGAGTGAATTGCCAAAAGTCAGATTTTTGCTGAAATTGTGACCCCGGGGCTTAGGGATTTTTTCAAAAAAATATTTTCTGCCAGTTAAGTTTTTGAGGGCTGATTTCTTGTTCTGTGATAAAAAGCCTTCTGTTTCCATCGCCAAAGCTTTCAGGGGAGCATTTTCAAGCTTCTGGCACCATTTTTGAGTGAATTGCCAAAAGTCAGATTTTTGCTGAAATTGTGACCCCGGGGCTTAGGGATTTTTTCAAAAAAAAATTTTTTCTGCCGGTTAAGTTTTTGAGAGCTGATTTCTTGTCCTGTGATAAAAAACCTTCTGTTTCCATCGCCAAAGCTTTCAGGGGAGCATTTGCAAGCTTCTGGCACCATTTTTGAGTGAATTGCCAAAAGTCAGATTTTTGCTGAAATTGTGACCCCGGGGCTTAGGGATTTTTTCAAAAAAATATTTTCTGCCAGTTAAGTTTTTGAGGGCTGATTTCTTGTTCTGTGATAAAAAGCCTTCTGTTTCCATCGCCAAAGCTTTCAGGGGAGCATTTTCAAGCTTCTGGCACCATTTTTGAGTGAATTGCCAAAAGTCAGATTTTTGCTGAAATTGTGACCCCGGGGCTTAGGGATTTTTTCAAAAAAATATTTTCTGCCGGTGAAGTTTTTGAGGGCTGATTTCTTGTCCTGTGATAAAAAGTCTTCTTTTTCGAGTGCCAAAACTTTCAGGGGAGCATTTTCAAGCTTCTGGCACCATTTTTGAGTGAATTGCCAAAAGTCAGATTTTTGCTGAAATTGTGACCCCGGGGCTTAGGGATTTTTTCAAAAAAATATTTTCTGCCGGTGAAGTTTTTGAGGGCTGATTTCTTGTCCTGTGATAAAAAGCCTTCTTTTTCGAGTGCCAAAACTTTCAGGGGAGCATTTTCAAGCTTTAGGCACCATTTTTGAGTGAATTGCCAAAAGTCAGATTTTTGCTGAAATTGTGACCCCGGGGCTTAGGGATTTTTTCAAAAAAATATTTTCTGCCGGTTAAGTTTTTGAGAGCTGATTTCTTGTCCTGTGATAAAAAGCCTTCTGTTTCGAGTGCCAAACCTTTCAGGGGAGCATTTTCAAGCTTCTGGCACCATTTTTGAGTGAATTGCCAAAAGTCAGATTTTTGCTGAAATTGTGACCCCGGGGCTTAGGGATTTTTTCAAAAAAATATTTTCTGCCGGTTAAGTTTTTGAGGGCTGATTTCTTGTACTGTGATAAAAAGCCTTCTGTTTCGAGTGCCAAACCTTTCAGGAGAGCATTTTCAAGCTTTAGGCAACATTTTTGAGTGAATTGCCAAAAGTCAGATTTTTGCTGAAATTGTGACCCCGGGGCTTAGGGATTTTTTTTAAAAAAAAAAATTTCTGCCGGTTAAGTTTTTGAGAACTGATTTCTTGTCCTGTGATAAAAAGCCTTCTGTTTCCATCGCCAAAGCTTTCAGGGGAGCATTTGCAAGCTTCTGGCACCATTTTTGAGTGAATTGCCAAAAGTCAGATTTTTGCTGAAATTGTGACCCCGGGGCTTAGGGATTTTTTCAAAAAAATATTTTCTGCCAGTTAAGTTTTTGAGGGCTGATTTCTTGTTCTGTGATAAAAAGCCTTCTGTTTCCATCGCCAAAGCTTTCAGGGGAGCATTTTCAAGCTTCTGGCACCATTTTTGAGTGAATTGCCAAAAGTCAGATTTTTGCTGAAATTGTGACCCCGGGGCTTAGGGATTTTTTCAAAAAAATATTTTCTGCCGGTGAAGTTTTTGAGGGCTGATTTCTTGTCCTGTGATAAAAAGCCTTCTGTTTCGAGTGCCAATGCTTTCAGGGGAGCATTTTCAAGCTTCTGGCACCATTTTTGAGTGAATTGCCAAAAGTCAGATTTTTGCTGAAATTGTGACCCCGGGGCTTAGGGATTTTTTCAAAAAAATATTTTCTGTCGGTTAAGTTTTTGAGGGCTGATTTCTTGTCCTGTGATAAAAAGCCTTCTGTTTCGAGTGCCAAACCTTTCAGGGGAGCATTTTCAAGCTTCTGGCACCATTTTTGAGTGAATTGCCAAAAGTCAGATTTTTGCTGAAATTGTGACCCCGGGGCTTAGGGATTTTTTCAAAAAAATATTTTCTGCCGGTGAAGTTTTTGAGGGCTGATTTCTTGTCCTGTGATAAAAAGCCTTCTGTTTCCATCGCCAAAGCTTTCAGGGGAGCATTTGCAAGCTTCTGGCACCATTTTTGAGTGAATTGCCAAAAGTCAGATTTTTGCTGAAATTGTGACCCCGGGGCTTAGGGATTTTTTCAAAAAAAAATTTTCTGCCGGTTAAGTTTTTGAGAGCTGATTTCTTGTCCTGTGATAAAAAGCCTTCTGTTTCCATCGCCAAAGCTTTCAGGGGAGCATTTGCAAGCTTCTGGCACCATTTTTGAGTGAATTGCCAAAAGTCAGATTTTTGCTGAAATTGTGACCCCGGGGCTTAGGGATTTTTTCAAAAAAATATTTTCTGCCAGTTAAGTTTTTGAGGGCTGATTTCTTGTTCTGTGATAAAAAGCCTTCTGTTTCCATCGCCAAAGCTTTCAGGGGAGCATTTTCAAGCTTCTGGCACCATTTTTGAGTGAATTGCCAAAAGTCAGATTTTTGCTGAAATTGTGACCCCGGGGCTTAGGGATTTTTTCAAAAAAATATTTTCTGCCGGTGAAGTTTTTGAGGGCTGATTTCTTGTCCTGTGATAAAAAGCCTTCTGTTTCGAGTGCCAATGCTTTCAGGGGAGCATTTTCAAGCTTCTGGCACCATTTTTGAGTGAATTGCCAAAAGTCAGATTTTTGCTGAAATTGTGACCCCGGGGCTTAGGGATTTTTTCAAAAAAATATTTTCTGTCGGTTAAGTTTTTGAGGGCTGATTTCTTGTTCTGTGATAAAAAGCCTTCTGTTTCGAGTGCCAAACCTTTCAGGAGAGCATTTTCAAGCTTTAGGCACCATTTTTGAGTGAATTGCCAAAAGTCAGATTTTTGCTGAAATTGTGACCCCGGGGCTTAGGGATTTTTTCAAAAAAATATTTTCTGCCGGTGAAGTTTTTGAGGGCTGATTTCTTGTCCTGTGATAAAAAGCCTTCTGTTTCGAGTGCCAAACCTTTCAGGGGAGCATTTTCAAGCTTCTGGCACCATTTTTGAGTGAATTGCCAAAAGTCAGATTTTTGCTGAAATTGTGACCCCGGGGCTTAGGGATTTTTTCAAAAAAAATTTTTTTCTGCCGGTTAAGTTTTTGAGAGCTGATTTCTTGTCCTGTGATAAAAAGCCTTCTGTTTCCATCGCCAAAGCTTTCAGGGGAGCATTTTCAAGCTTCTGGCACCATTTTTGAGTGAATTGCCAAAAGTCAGATTTTTGCTGAAATTGTGACCCCGGGGCTTAGGGATTTTTTCAAAAAAATATTTTCTGCCGGTGAAGTTTTTGAGGGCTGATTTCTTGTCCTGTGATAAAAAGCCTTCTGTTTCGAGTGCCAAAGCTTTCAGGGGAGCATTTGCAAGCTTCTGGCACCATTTTTGAGTGAATTGCCAAAAGTCAGATTTTTGCTGAAATTGTGACCCCGGGGCTTAGGGATTTTTTCAAAAAAATATTTTCTGCCGGTGAAGTTTTTGAGGGCTGATTTCTTGTCCTGTGATAAAAAGTCTTCTTTTTCGAGTGCCAAAACTTTCAGGGGAGCATTTTCAAGCTTCTGGCACCATTTTTGAGTGAATTGCCAAAAGTCAGATTTTTGCTGAAATTGTGACCCCGGGGCTTAGGGATTTTTTCAAAAAAATATTTTCTTCCGGTGAAGTTTTTGAGGGCTGATTTCTTGTCCTGTGATAAAAAGCCTTCTGTTTCCTTCGCCAAAGCTTTCAGGGGAGCATTTGCAAGCTTCTGGCACCATTTTTGAGTGAATTGCCAAAAGTCAGATATTTGCTGAAATTGTGACCCCGGGGCTTAGGGATTTTTTCAAAAAAATATTTTCTGCCGGTGAAGTTTTTGAGGGCTGATTTCTTGTCCTGTGATAAAAAGCCTTCTGTTTCGAGTGCCAAAGCTTTCAGGGGAGCATTTTCAAGCTTCTGGCACCATTTTTGAGTGAATTGCCAAAAGTCAGATTTTTGCTGAAATTGTGACCCCGGGGCTTAGGGATTTTTTCAAAAAAATATTTTCTGCCGGTGAAGTTTTTGAGGGCTGATTTCTTGTCCTGTGATAAAAAGCCTTCTGTTTCCATCGCCAAAGCTTTCAGGGGAGCATTTGCAAGCTTCTGGCACCATTTTTGAGTGAATTGCCAAAAGTCAGATATTTGCTGAAATTGTGACCCTGGGGCTTAGGGATTTTTTCAAAAAAAAAATTTTTCTGCCGGTTAAGTTTTTGAGAGCTGATTTCTTGTCCTGTGATAAAAAGCCTTCTTTTTCCATCGCCAAAGCTTTCAGGGGAGCATTTGCAAGCTTCTGGCACCATTTTTGAGTGAATTGCCAAAAGTCAGATTTTTGCTGAAATTGTGACCCCGGGGCTTAGGGATTTTTTGAAAAAAATATTTTCTGCCAGTTAAGTTTTTGAGAGCTGATTTCTTGTCCTGTGATAAAAAGCCTTCTGTTTCCATCGCCAAAGCTTTCAGGGGAGCATTTTCAAGCTTCTGGCACCATTTTTGAGTGAATTGCCAAAAGTCAGATTTTTGCTGAAATTGTGACCCCGGGGCTTAGGGATTTTTTCAAAAAAATATTTTCTGTCGGTTAAGTTTTTGAGGGCTGATTTCTTGTTCTGTGATAAAAAGCCTTCTGTTTCGAGTGCCAAACCTTTCAGGAGAGCATTTTCAAGCTTTAGGCACCATTTTTGAGTGAATTGCCAAAAGTCAGATTTTTGCTGAAATTGTGACCCCGGGGCTTATGGATTTTTTCAAAAAAATATTTTCTGCCGGTGAAGTTTTTGAGGGCTGATTTCTTGTCCTGTGATAAAAAGCCTTCTGTTTCCATCGCCAAAGCTTTCAGGGGAGCATTTGCAAGCTTCTGGCACCATTTTTGAGTGAATTGCCAAAAGTCAGATTTTTGCTGAAATTGTGACCCCGGGGCTTAGGGATTTTTTCAAAAAAATATTTTCTGCCGGTGAAGTTTTTGAGGGCTGATTTCTTGTCCTGTGATAAAAAGCCTTCTGTTTCGAGTGCCAATGCTTTCAGGGGAGCATTTTCAAGCTTCTGGCACCATTTTTGAGTGAATTGCCAAAAGTCAGATTTTTGCTGAAATTGTGACCCCGGGGCTTAGGGATTTTTTCAAAAAAATATTTTCTGTCGGTTAAGTTTTTGAGGGCTGATTTCTTGTCCTGTGATAAAAAGCCTTCTGTTTCGAGTGCCAAACCTTTCAGGGGAGCATTTTCAAGCTTCTGGCACCATTTTTGAGTGAATTGCCAAAAGTCAGATTTTTGCTGAAATTGTGACCCCGGGGCTTAGGGATTTTTTCAAAAAAATATTTTCTGCCGGTGAAGTTTTTGAGGGCTGATTTCTTGTCCTGTGATAAAAAGCCTTCTGTTTCCATCGCCAAACCTTTCAGGGGAGCATTTGCAAGCTTCTGGCACCATTTTTGAGTGAATTGCCAAAAGTCAGATTTTTGCTGAAATTGTGACCCCGGGGCTTAGGGATTTTTTCAAAAAAAAAATTTCTGCCGGTTAAGTTTTTGAGAGCTGATTTCTTGTCCTGTGATAAAAAGCCTTCTGTTTCCATCGCCAAAGCTTTCAGGGGAGCATTTGCAAGCTTCTGGCACCATTTTTGAGTGAATTGCCAAAAGTCAGATTTTTGCTGAAATTGTGACCCCGGGGCTTAGGGATTTTTTCAAAAAAATATTTTCTGCCAGTTAAGTTTTTGAGGGCTGATTTCTTGTTCTGTGATAAAAAGCCTTCTGTTTCCATCGCCAAAGCTTTCAGGGGAGCATTTTCAAGCTTCTGGCACCATTTTTGAGTGAATTGCCAAAAGTCAGATTTTTGCTGAAATTGTGACCCCGGGGCTTAGGGATTTTTTCAAAAAAATATTTTCTGCCGGTGAAGTTTTTGAGGGCTGATTTCTTGTCCTGTGATAAAAAGCCTTCTGTTTCGAGTGCCAATGCTTTCAGGGGAGCATTTTCAAGCTTCTGGCACCATTTTTGAGTGAATTGCCAAAAGTCAGATTTTTGCTGAAATTGTGACCCCGGGGCTTAGGGATTTTTTCAAAAAAATATTTTCTGTCAGTTAAGTTTTTGAGGGCTGATTTCTTGTTCTGTGATAAAAAGCCTTCTGTTTCGAGTGCCAAACCTTTCAGGAGAGCATTTTCAAGCTTTAGGCACCATTTTTGAGTGAATTGCCAAAAGTCAGATTTTTGCTGAAATTGTGACCCCGGGGCTTAGGGATTTTTTCAAAAAAATATTTTCTGCCGGTGAAGTTTTTGAGGGCTGATTTCTTGTCCTGTGATAAAAAGCCTTCTGTTTCGAGTGCCAAACCTTTCAGGGGAGCATTTTCAAGCTTCTGGCACCATTTTTGAGTGAATTGCCAAAAGTCAGATTTTTGCTGAAATTGTGACCCCGGGGCTTAGGGATTTTTTCAAAAAAAAAAATTTTCTGCCGGTTAAGTTTTTGAGAGCTGATTTCTTGTCCTGTGATAAAAAGCCTTCTGTTTCGAGTGCCAAACCTTTCAGGGGAGCATTTTCAAGCTTCTGGCACCATTTTTGAGTGAATTGCCAAAAGTCAGATTTTTGCTGAAATTGTGACCCCGGGGCTTAGGGATTTTTTCAAAAAAATATTTTCTGCCGGTGAAGTTTTTGAGGGCTGATTTCTTGTCCTGTGATAAAAAGCCTTCTGTTTCGAGTGCCAATGCTTTCAGGGGAGCATTTTCAAGCTTCTGGCACCATTTTTGAGTGAATTGCCAAAAGTCAGATTTTTGCTGAAATTGTGACCCCGGGGCTTAGGGATTTTTTCAAAAAAATATTTTCTGTCGGTTAAGTTTTTGAGGGCTGATTTCTTGTTCTGTGATAAAAAGCCTTCTGTTTCGAGTGCCAAACCTTTCAGGAGAGCATTTTCAAGCTTTAGGCACCATTTTTGAGTGAATTGCCAAAAGTCAGATTTTTGCTGAAATTGTGACCCCGGGGCTTAGGGATTTTTTCAAAAAAATATTTTCTGCCGGTGAAGTTTTTGAGGGCTGATTTCTTGTCCTGTGATAAAAAGCCTTCTGTTTCGAGTGCCAAACCTTTCAGGGGAGCATTTTCAAGCTTCTGGCACCATTTTTGAGTGAATTGCCAAAAGTCAGATTTTTGCTGAAATTGTGACCCCGGGGCTTAGGGATTTTTTCAAAAAAAATTTTTTTCTGCCGGTTAAGTTTTTGAGAGCTGATTTCTTGTCCTGTGATAAAAAGCCTTCTGTTTCCATCGCCAAAGCTTTCAGGGGAGCATTTTCAAGCTTCTGGCACCATTTTTGAGTGAATTGCCAAAAGTCAGATTTTTGCTGAAATTGTGACCCCGGGGCTTAGGGATTTTTTCAAAAAAATATTTTCTGCCGGTGAAGTTTTTGAGGGCTGATTTCTTGTCCTGTGATAAAAAGCCTTCTGTTTCGAGTGCCAAAGCTTTCAGGGGAGCATTTGCAAGCTTCTGGCACCATTTTTGAGTGAATTGCCAAAAGTCAGATTTTTGCTGAAATTGTGACCCCGGGGCTTAGGGATTTTTTCAAAAAAATATTTTCTGCCGGTGAAGTTTTTGAGGGCTGATTTCTTGTCCTGTGATAAAAAGTCTTCTTTTTCGAGTGCCAAAACTTTCAGGGGAGCATTTTCAAGCTTCTGGCACCATTTTTGAGTGAATTGCCAAAAGTCAGATTTTTGCTGAAATTGTGACCCCGGGGCTTAGGGATTTTTTCAAAAAAATATTTTCTTCCGGTGAAGTTTTTGAGGGCTGATTTCTTGTCCTGTGATAAAAAGCCTTCTGTTTCCTTCGCCAAAGCTTTCAGGGGAGCATTTGCAAGCTTCTGGCACCATTTTTGAGTGAATTGCCAAAAGTCAGATATTTGCTGAAATTGTGACCCCGGGGCTTAGGGATTTTTTCAAAAAAATATTTTCTGCCGGTGAAGTTTTTGAGGGCTGATTTCTTGTCCTGTGATAAAAAGCCTTCTGTTTCGAGTGCCAAAGCTTTCAGGGGAGCATTTTCAAGCTTCTGGCACCATTTTTGAGTGAATTGCCAAAAGTCAGATTTTTGCTGAAATTGTGACCCCGGGGCTTAGGGATTTTTTCAAAAAAATATTTTCTGCCGGTGAAGTTTTTGAGGGCTGATTTCTTGTCCTGTGATAAAAAGCCTTCTGTTTCCATCGCCAAAGCTTTCAGGGGAGCATTTGCAAGCTTCTGGCACCATTTTTGAGTGAATTGCCAAAAGTCAGATTTTTGCTGAAATTGTGACCCCGGGGCTTAGGGATTTTTTCAAAAAAATATTTTCTGCCGGTGAAGTTTTTGAGGGCTGATTTCTTGTCCTGTGATAAAAAGCCTTCTGTTTCGAGTGCCAATGCTTTCAGGGGAGCATTTTCAAGCTTCTGGCACCATTTTTGAGTGAATTGCCAAAAGTCAGATTTTTGCTGAAATTGTGACCCCGGGGCTTAGGGATTTTTTCAAAAAAATATTTTCTGTCGGTTAAGTTTTTGAGGGCTGATTTCTTGTCCTGTGATAAAAAGCCTTCTGTTTCGAGTGCCAAACCTTTCAGGGGAGCATTTTCAAGCTTCTGGCACCATTTTTGAGTGAATTGCCAAAAGTCAGATTTTTGCTGAAATTGTGACCCCGGGGCTTAGGGATTTTTTCAAAAAAATATTTTCTGCCGGTGAAGTTTTTGAGGGCTGATTTCTTGTCCTGTGATAAAAAGCCTTCTGTTTCCATCGCCAAAGCTTTCAGGGGAGCATTTGCAAGCTTCTGGCACCATTTTTGAGTGAATTGCCAAAAGTCAGATTTTTGCTGAAATTGTGACCCCGGGGCTTAGGGATTTTTTCAAAAAAAAATTTTCTGCCGGTTAAGTTTTTGAGAGCTGATTTCTTGTCCTGTGATAAAAAGCCTTCTGTTTCCATCGCCAAAGCTTTCAGGGGAGCATTTGCAAGCTTCTGGCACCATTTTTGAGTGAATTGCCAAAAGTCAGATTTTTGCTGAAATTGTGACCCCGGGGCTTAGGGATTTTTTCAAAAAAATATTTTCTGCCAGTTAAGTTTTTGAGGGCTGATTTCTTGTTCTGTGATAAAAAGCCTTCTGTTTCCATCGCCAAAGCTTTCAGGGGAGCATTTTCAAGCTTCTGGCACCATTTTTGAGTGAATTGCCAAAAGTCAGATTTTTGCTGAAATTGTGACCCCGGGGCTTAGGGATTTTTTCAAAAAAATATTTTCTGCCGGTGAAGTTTTTGAGGGCTGATTTCTTGTCCTGTGATAAAAAGCCTTCTGTTTCGAGTGCCAATGCTTTCAGGGGAGCATTTTCAAGCTTCTGGCACCATTTTTGAGTGAATTGCCAAAAGTCAGATTTTTGCTGAAATTGTGACCCCGGGGCTTAGGGATTTTTTCAAAAAAATATTTTCTGTCGGTTAAGTTTTTGAGGGCTGATTTCTTGTTCTGTGATAAAAAGCCTTCTGTTTCGAGTGCCAAACCTTTCAGGAGAGCATTTTCAAGCTTTAGGCACCATTTTTGAGTGAATTGCCAAAAGTCAGATTTTTGCTGAAATTGTGACCCCGGGGCTTAGGGATTTTTTCAAAAAAATATTTTCTGCCGGTGAAGTTTTTGAGGGCTGATTTCTTGTCCTGTGATAAAAAGCCTTCTGTTTCGAGTGCCAAACCTTTCAGGGGAGCATTTTCAAGCTTCTGGCACCATTTTTGAGTGAATTGCCAAAAGTCAGATTTTTGCTGAAATTGTGACCCCGGGGCTTAGGGATTTTTTCAAAAAAATATTTTCTGCCAGTTAAGTTTTTGAGGGCTGATTTCTTGTTCTGTGATAAAAAGCCTTCTGTTTCCATCGCCAAAGCTTTCAGGGGAGCATTTTCAAGCTTCTGGCACCATTTTTGAGTGAATTGCCAAAAGTCAGATTTTTGCTGAAATTGTGACCCCGGGGCTTAGGGATTTTTTCAAAAAAATATTTTCTGCCGGTGAAGTTTTTGAGGGCTGATTTCTTGTCCTGTGATAAAAAGCCTTCTGTTTCGAGTGCCAATGCTTTCAGGGGAGCATTTTCAAGCTTCTGGCACCATTTTTGAGTGAATTGCCAAAAGTCAGATTTTTGCTGAAATTGTGACCCCGGGGCTTAGGGATTTTTTCAAAAAAATATTTTCTGTCGGTTAAGTTTTTGAGGGCTGATTTCTTGTTCTGTGATAAAAAGCCTTCTGTTTCGAGTGCCAAACCTTTCAGGAGAGCATTTTCAAGCTTTAGGCACCATTTTTGAGTGAATTGCCAAAAGTCAGATTTTTGCTGAAATTGTGACCCCGGGGCTTAGGGATTTTTTCAAAAAAATATTTTCTGCCGGTGAAGTTTTTGAGGGCTGATTTCTTGTCCTGTGATAAAAAGCCTTCTGTTTCGAGTGCCAAACCTTTCAGGGGAGCATTTTCAAGCTTTAGGCACCATTTTTGAGTGAATTGCCAAAAGTCAGATTTTTGCTGAAATTGTGACCCCGGGGCTTAGGGATTTTTTCAAAAAAAATTTTTTTCTGCCGGTTAAGTTTTTGAGAGCTGATTTCTTGTCCTGTGATAAAAAGCCTTCTGTTTCCATCGCCAAAGCTTTCAGGGGAGCATTTTCAAGCTTCTGGCACCATTTTTGAGTGAATTGCCAAAAGTCAGATTTTTGCTGAAATTGTGACCCCGGGGCTTAGGGATTTTTTCAAAAAAATATTTTCTGCCGGTGAAGTTTTTGAGGGCTGATTTCTTGTCCTGTGATAAAAAGCCTTCTGTTTCGAGTGCCAAAGCTTTCAGGGGAGCATTTGCAAGCTTCTGGCACCATTTTTGAGTGAATTGCCAAAAGTCAGATTTTTGCTGAAATTGTGACCCCGGGGCTTAGGGATTTTTTCAAAAAAATATTTTCTGCCGGTGAAGTTTTTGAGGGCTGATTTCTTGTCCTGTGATAAAAAGTCTTCTTTTTCGAGTGCCAAAACTTTCAGGGGAGCATTTTCAAGCTTCTGGCACCATTTTTGAGTGAATTGCCAAAAGTCAGATTTTTGCTGAAATTGTGACCCCGGGGCTTAGGGATTTTTTCAAAAAAATATTTTCTTCCGGTGAAGTTTTTGAGGGCTGATTTCTTGTCCTGTGATAAAAAGCCTTCTGTTTCCTTCGCCAAAGCTTTCAGGGGAGCATTTGCAAGCTTCTGGCACCATTTTTGAGTGAATTGCCAAAAGTCAGATATTTGCTGAAATTGTGACCCCGGGGCTTAGGGATTTTTTCAAAAAAATATTTTCTGCCGGTGAAGTTTTTGAGGGCTGATTTCTTGTCCTGTGATAAAAAGCCTTCTGTTTCGAGTGCCAAAGCTTTCAGGGGAGCATTTTCAAGCTTCTGGCACCATTTTTGAGTGAATTGCCAAAAGTCAGATTTTTGCTGAAATTGTGACCCCGGGGCTTAGGGATTTTTTCAAAAAAATATTTTCTGCCGGTGAAGTTTTTGAGGGCTGATTTCTTGTCCTGTGATAAAAAGCCTTTATTTTCGAGTGCCAAAACTTTCAGGGAAGCATTTTCAAGCTTTAGGCACCATTTTTGAGTGAATTGCCAAAAGTCAGATTTTTGCTGAAATTGTGACCCCGGGGCTTAGGGATTTTTTCAAAAAAATATTTTCTTCCGGTGAAGTTTTTGAGGGCTGATTTCTTGTCCTGTGATAAAAAGCCTTCTGTTTCCATCGCCAAAGCTTTCAGGGGAGCATTTGCAAGCTTCTGGCACCATTTTTGAGTGAATTGCCAAAAGTCAGATATTTGCTGAAATTGTGACCCTGGGGCTTAGGGATTTTTTCAAAAAAAAATTTTTTCTGCCGGTTAAGTTTTTGAGAGCTGATTTCTTGTCCTGTGATAAAAAGCCTTCTTTTTCCATCGCCAAAGCTTTCAGGGGAGCATTTGCAAGCTTCTGGCACCATTTTTGAGTGAATTGCCAAAAGTCAGATTTTTGCTGAAATTGTGACCCCGGGGCTTAGGGATTTTTTGAAAAAAATATTTTCTGCCAGTTAAGTTTTTGAGAGCTGATTTCTTGTCCTGTGATAAAAAGCCTTCTGTTTCCATCGGCAAAGCTTTCAGGGGAGCATTTTCAAGCTTCTGGCACCATTTTTGAGTGAATTGCCAAAAGTCAGATTTTTGCTGAAATTGTGACCCCGGGGCTTAGGGATTTTTTCAAAAAAATATTTTCTGTCGGTTAAGTTTTTGAGGGCTGATTTCTTGTTCTGTGATAAAAAGCCTTCTGTTTCGAGTGCCAAACCTTTCAGGAGAGCATTTTCAAGCTTTAGGCACCATTTTTGAGTGAATTGCCAAAAGTCAGATTTTTGCTGAAATTGTGACCCCGGGGCTTATGGATTTTTTCAAAAAAATATTTTCTGCCGGTGAAGTTTTTGAGGGCTGATTTCTTGTCCTGTGATAAAAAGCCTTCTGTTTCGAGTGCCAAACCTTTCAGGGGAGCATTTTCAAGCTTCTGGCACCATTTTTGAGTGAATTGCCAAAAGTCAGATTTTTGCTGAAATTGTGACCCCGGGGCTTAGGGATTTTTTCAAAAAAAATTTTTTTCTGCCGGTTAAGTTTTTGAGAGCTGATTTCTTGTCCTGTGATAAAAAGCCTTCTGTTTCCATCGCCAAAGCTTTCAGGGGAGCATTTTCAAGCTTCTGGCACCATTTTTGAGTGAATTGCCAAAAGTCAGATTTTTGCTGAAATTGTGACCCCGGGGCTTAGGGATTTTTTCAAAAAAATATTTTCTGCCGGTGAAGTTTTTGAGGGCTGATTTCTTGTCCTGTGATAAAAAGCCTTCTGTTTCGAGTGCCAAAGCTTTCAGGGGAGCATTTTCAAGCTTCTGGCACCATTTTTGAGTGAATTGCCAAAAGTCAGATTTTTGCTGAAATTGTGACCCCGGGGCTTAGGGATTTTTTCAAAAAAATATTTTCTGCCGGTGAAGTTTTTGAGGGCTGATTTCTTGTCCTGTGATAAAAAGCCTTCTTTTTCGAGTGCCAAAACTTTCAGGGAAGCATTTTCAAGCTTTAGGCACCATTTTTGAGTGAATTGCCAAAAGTCAGATTTTTGCTGAAATTGTGACCCCGGGGCTTAGGGATTTTTTCAAAAAAATATTTTCTTCCGGTGAAGTTTTTGAGGGCTGATTTCTTGTCCTGTGATAAAAAGCCTTCTGTTTCCTTCGCCAAAGCTTTCAGGGGAGCATTTGCAAGCTTCTGGCACCATTTTTGAGTGAATTGCCAAAAGTCAGATATTTGCTGAAATTGTGACCCCGGGGCTTAGGGATTTTTTCAAAAAAATATTTTCTGCCGGTGAAGTTTTTGAGGGCTGATTTCTTGTCCTGTGATAAAAAGCCTTCTGTTTCGAGTGCCAAAGCTTTCAGGGGAGCATTTTCAAGCTTCTGGCACCATTTTTGAGTGAATTGCCAAAAGTCAGATTTTTGCTGAAATTGTGACCCCGGGGCTTAGGGATTTTTTCAAAAAAATATTTTCTGCCGGTGAAGTTTTTGAGGGCTGATTTCTTGTCCTGTGATAAAAAGCCTTCTTTTTCGAGTGCCAAAACTTTCAGGGAAGCATTTTCAAGCTTTAGGCACCATTTTTGAGTGAATTGCCAAAAGTCAGATTTTTGCTGAAATTGTGACCCCGGGGCTTAGGGATTTTTTCAAAAAAATATTTTCTTCCGGTGAAGTTTTTGAGGGCTGATTTCTTGTCCTGTGATAAAAAGCCTTCTGTTTCCATCGCCAAAGCTTTCAGGGGAGCATTTGCAAGCTTCTGGCACCATTTTTGAGTGAATTGCCAAAAGTCAGATTTTTGCTGAAATTGTGACCCTGGGGCTTAGGGATTTTTTCAAAAAAAAATTTTTTCTGCCGGTTAAGTTTTTGACAGCTGATTTCTTGTCCTGTGATAAAAAGCCTTCTTTTTCCATCGCCAAAGCTTTCAGGGGAGCATTTGCAAGCTTCTGGCACCATTTTTGAGTGAATTGCCAAAAGTCAGATTTTTGCTGAAATTGTGACCCCGGGGCTTAGGGATTTTTTGAAAAAAATATTTTCTGCCAGTTAAGTTTTTGAGAGCTGATTTCTTGTCCTGTGATAAAAAGCCTTCTGTTTCCATCGCCAAAGCTTTCAGGGGAGCATTTGCAAGCTTCTGGCACCATTTTTGAGTGAATTGCCAAAAGTCAGATTTTTGCTGAAATTGTGACCCCGGGGCTTAGGGATTTTTTCAAAAAAATATTTTCTGTCGGTTAAGTTTTTGAGGGCTGATTTCTTGTTCTGTGATAAAAAGCCATCTGTTTCGAGTGCCAAACCTTTCAGGAGAGCATTTTCAAGCTTTAGGCACCATTTTTGAGTGAATTGCCAAAAGTCAGATTTTTGCTGAAATTGTGACCCCGGGGCTTATGGATTTTTTCAAAAAAATATTTTCTGCCGGTGAAGTTTTTGAGGGCTGATTTCTTGTCCTGTGATAAAAAGCCTTCTGTTTCGAGTGCCAAACCTTTCAGGGGAGCATTTTCAAGCTTCTGGCACCATTTTTGAGTGAATTGCCAAAAGTCAGATTTTTGCTGAAATTGTGACCCCGGGGCTTAGGGATTTTTTCAAAAAAAATTTTTTTCTGCCGGTTAAGTTTTTGAGAGCTGATTTCTTGTCCTGTGATAAAAAGCCTTCTGTTTCCATCGCCAAAGCTTTCAGGGGAGCATTTGCAAGCTTCTGGCACCATTTTTGAGTGAATTGCCAAAAGTCAGATTTTTGCTGAAATTGTGACCCCGGGGCTTAGGGATTTTTTCAAAAAAATATTTTCTGCCAGTTAAGTTTTTGAGGGCTGATTTCTTGTTCTGTGATAAAAAGCCTTCTGTTTCCATCGCCAAAGCTTTCAGGGGAGCATTTGCAAGCTTCTGGCACCATTTTTGAGTGAATTGCCAAAAGTCAGATTTTTGCTGAAATTGTGACCCCGGGGCTTAGGGATTTTTTCAAAAAAAAAAATTTTCTGCCGGTGAAGTTTTTGAGAGCTGATTTCTTGTCCTGTGATAAAAAGCCTTCTGTTTCCATCGCCAAAGCTTTCAGGGGAGCATTTTCAAGCTTCTGGCACCATTTTTGAGTGAATTGCCAAAAGTCAGATTTTTGCTGAAATTGTGACCCCGGGGCTTAGGGATTTTTTCAAAAAAATATTTTCTGTCGGTGAAGTTTTTGAGGGCTGATTTCTTGTTCTGTGATAAAAAGCCTTCTGTTTCGAGTGCCAAACCTTTCAGGAGAGCATTTTCAAGCTTTAGGCACCATTTTTGAGTGAATTGCCAAAAGTCAGATTTTTGCTGAAATTGTGACCCCGGGGCTTAGGGATGTTTTCAAAAAAATATTTTCTGCCGGTTAAGTTTTTGAGGGCTGATTTCTTGTCCTGTGATAAAAAGCCTTCTTTTTCGAGTGCCAAAACTTTCAGGGGAGCATTTTCAAGCTTTAGGCACCATTTTTGAGTGAATTGCCAAAAGTCAGATTTTTGCTGAAATTGTGACCCCGGGGCTTAGGGATTTTTTCAAAAAAATATTTTCTGCCGGTGAAGTTTTTGAGGGCTGATTTCTTGTCCTGTGATAAAAAGCCTTCTGTTTCGAGTGCCAAACCTTTCAGGAGAGCATTTTCAAGCTTTAGGCACCATTTTTGAGTGAATTGCCAAAAGTCAGATTTTTGCTGAAATTGTGACCCCGGGGCTTAGGGATTTTTTCAAAAAAAAATTTTTTTCTGCCGGTTAAGTTTTTGAGAGCTGATTTCTTGTCCTGTGATAAAAAGCCTTCTGTTTCGAGTGCCAAACCTTTCAGGGGAGCATTTGCAAGCTTCTAGCACAATTTTTGAGTGAATTGCCAAAAGTCAGATTTTTGCTGAAATTGTGACCCCGGGGCTTAGGGATTTTTTCAAAAAAATATTTTCTGCCGGTTAAGTTTTTGAGAGCTGATTTCTTGTCCTGTGATAAAAAGCCTTCCGTTTCGAGTGCCAAACCTTTCAGGGGAGCATTTTCAAGCTTCTGGCACCATTTTTGAGTGAATTGCCAAAAGTCAGATTTTTGCTGAAATTGTGACCCCGGGGCTTAGGGATTTTTTCAAAAAAATATTTTCTGCCGGTTAAGTTTTTGAGAGCTGATTTCTTGTCCTGTGATAAAAAGCCTTCTGTTTCCATCGCCAAAGCTTTCAGGGGAGCATTTTCAAGCTTCTGGCACCATTTTTGAGTGAATTGCCAAAAGTCAGATTTTTGCTGAAATTGTGACCCCGGGGCTTAGGGATTTTTTCAAAAAAATATTTTCTGCCGGTTAAGTTTTTGAGGGCTGATTTCTTGTCCTGTGATAAAAAGTCTTCTTTTTCGAGTGCCAAAACTTTCAGGGGAGCATTTTCAAGCTTCTGGCACCATTTTTGAGTGAATTGCCAAAAGTCAGATTTTTGCTGAAATTGTGACCCCGGGGCTTAGGGATTTTTTCAAAAAAATATTTTCTGCCGGTGAAGTTTTTGAGGGCTGATTTCTTGTTCTGTGATAAAAAGCCTTCTTTTTCGAGTGCCAAAACTTTCAGGGGAGCATTTTCAAGCTTTAGGCACCATTTTTGAGTGAATTGCCAAAAGTCAGATTTTTGCTGAAATTGTGACCCCGGGGCTTAGGGATTTTTTCAAAAAAATATTTTCTTCCGGTTAAGTTTTTGAGGGCTGATTTCTTGTCCTGTGATAAAAAGCCTTCTGTTTCCATCGCCAAAGCTTTCAGGGGAGCATTTGCAAGCTTCTGGCACCATTTTTGAGTGAATTGCCAAAAGTCAGATATTTGCTGAAATTGTGACCCCGGGGCTTAGGGATTTTTTCAAAAAAATATTTTCTGCCGGTTAAGTTTTTGAGAGCTGATTTCTTGTCCTGTGATAAAAAGCCTTCTGTTTCCATCGCCAAAGCTTTCAGGGGAGCATTTGCAAGCTTCTGGCACCATTTTTGAGTGAATTGCCAAAAGTCAGATTTTTGCTGAAATTGTGACCCCGGGGCTTAGGGATTTTTTCAAAAAAAATTTTTTTCTGCCGGTTAAGTTTTTGAGAGCTGATTTCTTGTCCTGTGATAAAAAGCCTTCTGTTTCCATCGCCAAAGCTTTCAGGGGAGCATTTTCAAGCTTCTGGCACCATTTTTGAGTGAATTGCCAAAAGTCAGATTTTTGCTGAAATTGTGACCCCGGGGCTTAGGGATTTTTTCAAAAAAATATTTTCTGCCGGTGAAGTTTTTGAGGGCTGATTTCTTGTCCTGTGATAAAAAGCCTTCTGTTTCCATCTCCAAAGCTTTCAGGGGAGCATTTGCAAGCTTCTGGCACCATTTTTGAGTGAATTGCCAAAAGTCAGATTTTTGCTGAAATTGTGACCCCGGGGCTTAGGGATTTTTTCAAAAAAATATTTTCTGTCGGTTAAGTTTTTGAGGGCTGATTTCTTGTTCTGTGATAAAAAGCCTTCTGTTTCGAGTGCCAAACCTTTCAGGAGAGCATTTTCAAGCTTTAGGCACCATTTTTGAGTGAATTGCCAAAAGTCAGATTTTTGCTGAAATTGTGACCCCGGGGCTTATGGATTTTTTTAAAAAAATATTTTCTGCCGGTGAAGTTTTTGAGGGATGATTTCTTGTCCTGTGATAAAAAGCCTTCTGTTTCGAGTGCCAAACCTTTCAGGGGAGCATTTTCAAGCTTCTGGCACCATTTTTGAGTGAATTGCCAAAAGTCAGATTTTTGCTGAAATTGTGACCCCGGGGCTTAGGGATTTTTTCAAAAAAAAATTTTTTCTGCCGGTGAAGTTTTTGAGAGCTGATTTCTTGTCCTGTGATAAAAAGCCTTCTGTTTCCATCGCCAAAGCTTTCAGGGGAGCATTTGCAAGCTTCTGGCACCATTTTTGAGTGAATTGCCAAAAGTCAGATTTTTGCTGAAATTGTGACCCCGGGGCTTAGGGATTTTTTCAAAAAAATATTTAATGTCGGTTAAGTTTTTGAGGGCTGATTTCGTGTCCTGTGATAAAAAGCCTTCTGTTTCGAGTGCCAAAGCTTTCAGGGGAGCATTTTCAAGCTTCTGGCACCATTTTTGAGTGAATTGCCAAAAGTGAGATTTTTGCTGAAATTGTGACCCCGGGGCTTAGGGATTTTTTCAAAAAAATATTTTCTGCCGGTTAAGTTTTTGAGAGCTGATTTCTTGTCCTGTGATAAAAAGCCTTCTGTTTCCATCGCCAAAGCTTTCAGGGGAGCATTTGCAAGCTTCTGGCACCATTTTTGAGTGAATTGCCAAAAGTCAGATTTTTGCTGAAATTGTGACCCCGGGGCTTAGGGATTTTTTCAAAAAAATATTTTCTGCCAGTTAAGTTTTTGAGGGCTGATTTCTTGTTCTGTGATAAAAAGCCTTCTGTTTCCATCGCCAAAGCTTTCAGGGGAGCATTTTCAAGCTTCTGGCACCATTTTTGAGTGAATTGCCAAAAGTCAGATTTTTGCTGAAATTGTGACCCCGGGGCTTAGGGATTTTTTCAAAAAAATATTTTCTGCCGGTTAAGTTTTTGAGGGCTGATTTCTTGTCCTGTGATAAAAAGCCTTCTGTTTGGAGTGCCAAACCTTTCAGGGGAGCATTTTCAAGCTTCTGGCACCATTTTTGAGTGAATTGCCAAAAGTCAGATATTTGCTGAAATTGTGACCCCGGGGCTTAGGGATTTTTTCAAAAAAAATTTTTTTCTGCCGGTGAAGTTTTTGAGAGCTGATTTCTTGTCCTATGATAAAAACCTTTCTTTTTCGAGTGGCAAACCTTTCAGGGGAGCATTTTCAAGCTTCTGGCACCATTTTTGAGTCAATTGCCAAAAGTCAGATTTTTGCTGAAATTGTGACCCCGGGGCTTAGGGATTTTTTCAAAAAAATATTTTCTGCCGGTGAAGTTTTTGAGGGCTGATTTCTTGTCCTGTGATAAAAAGCCTTCTGTTTCGAGTGCCAAAGCTTTCAGGGGAGCATTTTCAAGCTTCTGGCACCATTTTTGAGTCAATTGCCAAAAGTCAGATTTTTGCTGAAATTGTGACCCCGGGGCTTAGGGATTTTTTCAAAAAAATATTTTCTGCCGGTGAAGTTTTTGAGGGCTGATTTCTTGTCCTGTGATAAAAAGCCTTCTGTTTCGAGTGCCAATGCTTTCAGGGGAGCATTTTCAAGCTTTTGGCACCATTTTTGAGTGAATTGCCAAAAGTCAGATTTTTGCTGAAATTGTGACCCCGGGGCTTAGGGATTTTTTCAAAAAAATATTTAATGTCGGTTAAGTTTTTGAGGGCTGATTTCGTGTCCTGTGATAAAAAGCCTTCTGTTTCGAGTGCCAAACCTTTCAGGGGAGCATTTTCAAGCTTTAGGCACCATTTTTGAGTGAATTGCCAAAAGTCAGATTTTTGCTGAAATTGTGACCCCGGGGCTTAGGGATTTTTTCAAAAAAATATTTTCTGCCGGTGAAGTTTTTGAGGGCTGATTTCTTGTCCTGTGATAAAAAGCCTTCTGTTTCGAGTGCCAAAGCTTTCAGGGGAGCATTTTCAAGCTTCTGGCACCATTTTTGAGTGAATTGCCAAAAGTCAGATTTTTGCTGAAATTGTGACCCCGGGGCTTAGGGATTTTTTCAAAAAAAAAAAATTTCTGCCGGTTAAGTTTTTGAGAGCTGATTTCTTGTCCTGTGATAAAAAGCCTTCTGTTTCCATCGCCAAAGCTTTCAGGGGAGCATTTTCAAGCTTCTGGCACCATTTTTGAGTGAATTGCCAAAAGTCAGATTTTTGCTGAAATTGTGACCCCGGGGCTTAAGGTTTTTTTCAAAAAAATATTTTCTGCCGGTGAAGTTTTTGAGGGCTGATTTCTTGTCCTGTGATAAAAAGCCTTCTGTTTCGAGTGCCAAAGCTTTCAGGGGAGCATTTTCAAGCTTCTGGCACCATTTTTGAGTGAATTGCCAAAAGTCAGATTTTTGCTGAAATTGTGACCCCGGGGCTTAGGGATTTTTTCAAAAAAATATTTTCTGTCGGTGAAGTTTTTGAGGGCTGATTTCTTGTTCTGTGATAAAAAGCCTTCTGTTTCGAGTGCCAAACCTTTCAGGAGAGCATTTTCAAGCTTTAGGCACCATTTTTGAGTGAATTGCCAAAAGTCAGATTTTTGCTGAAATTGTGACCCCGGGGCTTAGGGATTTTTTCAAAAAAATATTTTCTGCCGGTGAAGTTTTTGAGGGCTGATTTCTTGTCCTGTGATAAAAAGCCTTCTGTTTCGAGTGCCAAACCTTTCAGGGGAGCATTTTCAAGCTTCTGGCACCATTTTTGAGTGAATTGCCAAAAGTCAGATTTTTGCTGAAATTGTGACCCCGGGGCTTAGGGATTTTTTCAAAAAAATATTTTCTGCCGGTGAAGTTTTTGAGGGCTGATTTCTTGTCCTGTGATAAAAAGCCTTCTGTTTCGAGTGCCAAACCTTTCAGGGGAGCATTTTCAAGCTTCTGGCACCATTTTTGAGTGAATTGCCAAAAGTCAGATTTTTGCTGAAATTGTGACCCCAGGGCTTAGGGATTTTTTCAAAAAAAAATTTTTTCTGCCGGTTAAGTTTTTGAGAGCTGATTTCTTGTTCTGTGATAAAAAGCCTTCTGTTTCCATCGCCAAAGCTTTCAGGGGAGCATTTGCAAGCTTCTGGCACCATTTTTGAGTGAATTGCCAAAAGTCAGATTTTTGCTGAAATTGTGACCCCGGGGCTTAGGGATTTTTTCAAAAAAATATTTTCTGCCAGTTAAGTTTTTGAGGGCTGATTTCTTGTTCTGTGATAAAAAGCCTTCTGTTTCCATCGCCAAAGCTTTCAGGGGAGCATTTTCAAGCTTCTGGCACCATTTTTGAGTGAATTGCCAAAAGTCAGATTTTTGCTGAAATTATGACTCCGGGGCTTAGGGATTTTTTCAAAAAAATATTTTCTGCTGGTTAAGTTTTTGAGGGCTGATTTCTTGTCCTGTGATAAAAAGCCTTCTTTTTCGAGTGCCAAAACTTTCAGGGGAGCATTTTCAAGCTTTAGGCACCATTTTTGAGTGAATTGCCAAAAGTCAGATTTTTGCTGAAATTGTGACCCCGGGGCTTAGGGATTTTTTCAAAAAAATATTTTCTGCCGGTGAAGTTTTTGAGGGCTGATTTCTTGTCCTGTGATAAAAAGCCTTCTGTTTCGAGTGCCAAACCTTTCAGGGGAGCATTTTCAAGCTTCTGGCACCATTTTTGAGTGAATTGCCAAAAGTCAGATTTTTGCTGAAATTGTGACCCCGGGGCTTAGGGATTTTTTCAAAAAAATATTTTCTGCCGGTGAAGTTTTTGAGGGCTGATTTCTTGTCCTGTGATAAAAAGCCTTCTGTTTCGAGTGCCAAACCTTTCAGGGGAGCATTTTCAAGCTTCTGGCACCATTTTTGAGTGAATTGCCAAAAGTCAGATTTTTGCTGAAATTGTGACCCCAGGGCTTAGGGATTTTTTCAAAAAAATTTTTTTTCTGCCGGTTAAGTTTTTGAGAGCTGATTTCTTGTTCTGTGATAAAAAGCCTTCTGTTTCCATCGCCAAAGCTTTCAGGGGAGCATTTTCAAGCTTCTGGCACCATTTTTGAGTGAATTGCCAAAAGTCAGATTTTTGCTGAAATTGTGACTCCGGGGCTTAGGGATTTTTTCAAAAAAATATTTTCTGCTGGTTAAGTTTTTGAGGGCTGATTTCTTGTCCTGTGATAAAAAGCCTTCTGTTTCCATCGCCAAAGCTTTCAGGGGAGCATTTGCAAGCTTCTAGCACCATTTTTGAGTGAATTGCCAAAAGTCAGATTTTTGCTGAAATCGTGACCCCGGGGCTTAGGGATTTTTTCAAAAAAAAATTTTCTGCCGGTGAAGTTTTTGAGGGCTGATTTCTTGTCCTGTGATAAAAAGCCTTCTGTTTCGAGTGCCAAACCTTTCAGGGGAGCATTTTCAAGCTTCTGGCACCATTTTTGAGTGAATTGCCAAAAGTCAGATTTTTGCTGAAATTGTGACCCCGGGGCTTAGGGATTTTTTCAAAAAAATATTTTCTGCTGGTTAAGTTTTTGAGGGCTGATTTCTTGTCCTGTGATAAAAAGCCTTCTTTTTCGAGTGCCAAAACTTTCAGGGGAGCATTTTCAAGCTTTAGGCACCATTTTTGAGTGAATTGCCAAAAGTCAGATTTTTGCTGAAATTGTGACCCCGGGGCTTAGGGATTTTTTCAAAAAAATATTTTCTGCCGGTGAAGTTTTTGAGGGCTGATTTCTTGTCCTGTGATAAAAAGCCTTCTGTTTCGAGTGCCAAACCTTTCAGGGGAGCATTTTCAAGCTTCTGGCACCATTTTTGAGTGAATTGCCAAAAGTCAGATATTTGCTGAAATTGTGACCCCGGGGCTTAGGGATTTTTTCAAAAAAATATTTTCTGCCGGTTAAGTTTTTGAGAGCTGATTTCTTGTCCTGTGATAAAAAGCCTTCTGTTTCCATCGCCAAAGCTTTCAGGGGAGCATTTGCAAGCTTCTGGCACCATTTTTGAGTGAATTGCCAAAAGTCAGATTTTTGCTGAAATTGTGACCCCGGGGCTTAGGGATTTTTTCAAAAAAAAATTTTTTCTGCCGGTTAAGTTTTTGAGAGCTGATTTCTTGTCCTGTGATAAAAAGCCTTCTGTTTCCATCGCCAAAGCTTTCAGGGGAGCATTTGCAAGCTTCTGGCACCATTTTTGATTGAATTGCCAAAAGTCAGATTTTTGCTGAAATTGTGACCCCGGGGCTTAGGGATTTTTTCAAAAAAATATTTTCTGTCGGTGAAGTTTTTGAGGGCTGATTTCTTGTTCTGTGATAAAAAGCCTTCTGTTTCGAGTGCCAAACCTTTCAGGAGAGCATTTTCAAGCTTTAGGCACCATTTTTGAGTGAATTGCCAAAAGTCAGATTTTTGCTGAAATTGTGACCCCGGGGCTTAGGGATTTTTTCAAAAAAATATTTTCTGCCGGTGAAGTTTTTGAGGGCTGATTTCTTGTCCTGTGATAAAAAGCCTTCTGTTTCGAGTGCCAATGCTTTCAGGGGAGCATTTTCAAGCTTCTGGCACCATTTTTGAGTGAATTGCCAAAAGTCAGATTTTTGCTTAAATTGTGACCCCGGGGCTTAGGGATTTTTTCAAAAAAATATTTTCTGCCGGTGAAGTTTTTGAGGGCTGATTTCTTGTCCTGTGATAAAAAGCCTTCTGTTTCGAGTGCCAATGCTTTCAGGGGAGCATTTTCAAGCTTCTGGCACCATTTTTGAGTGAATTGCCAAAAGTCAGATTTTTGTTGAAATTGTGACTCCGGGGCTTAGGGATTTTTTCAAAAAAATATTTTCTGCTGGTTAAGTTTTTGAGGGCTGATTTCTTGTCCTGTGATAAAAAGCCTTCTTTTTCGAGTGCCAAAACTTTCAGGGGAGCATTTTCAAGCTTTAGGCACCATTTTTGAGTGAATTGCCAAAAGTCAGATTTTTGCTGAAATTGTGACCCCGGGGCTTAGGGATTTTTTCAAAAAAATATTTTCTGCCGGTTAAGTTTTTGAGAGCTGATTTCTTGTTCTGTGATAAAAAGCCTTCTGTTTCCATCGCCAAAGCTTTCAGGGGAGCATTTGCAAGCTTCTGGCACCATTTTTGAGTGAATTGCCAAAAGTCAGATTTTTGCTGAAATTGTGACTCCGGGGCTTAGGGATTTTTTCAAAAAAATATTTTCTGCTGGTTAAGTTTTTGAGGGCTGATTTCCTGTCCTGTGATAAAAAGCCTTCTGTTTCGAGTGCCAAACCTTTCAGGGGAGCATTTTCAAGCTTCTGGCACCATTTTTGAGTGAATTGCCAAAAGTCAGATTTTTGCTGAAATTGTGACCCCGGGGCTTAGGGATTTTTTCAAAAAAAAAAAATTTTCTGCCGGTTAAGTTTTTGAGAGCTGATTTCTTGTCCTGTGATAAAAAGCCTTCTGTTTCCATCGCCAAAGCTTTCAGGGGAGCATTTGCAAGCTTCTAGCACCATTTTTGAGTGAATTGCCAAAAGTCAGATTTTTGCTGAAATCGTGACCCCGGGGCTTAGGGATTTTTTCAAAAAAAAATTTTCTGCCGGTTAAGTTTTTGAGAGCTGATTTCTTGTCCTGTGATAAAAAGCCTTCTGTTTCGAGTGCCAAACCTTTCAGGGGAGCATTTTCAAGCTTCTGGCACCATTTTTGAGTGAATTGCCAAAAGTCAGATTTTTGCTGAAATTGTGACCCCGGGGCTTAGGGATTTTTTCAAAAAAATATTTTCTGCCGGTGAAGTTTTTGAGGGCTGATTTCTTGTCCTGTGATAAAAAGCCTTCTGTTTCGAGTGCCAAACCTTTCAGGGGAGCATTTTCAAGCTTCTGGCACCATTTTTGAGTGAATTGCCAAAAGTCAGATATTTGCTGAAATTGTGACCCCGGGGCTTAGGGATTTTTTCAAAAAAATATTTTCTGCCGGTTAAGTTTTTGAGAGCTGATTTCTTGTCCTGTGATAAAAAGCCTTCTGTTTCCATCGCCAAAGCTTTCAGGGGAGCATTTGCAAGCTTCTGGCACCATTTTTGAGTGAATTGCCAAAAGTCAGATTTTTGCTGAAATTGTGACCCCGGGGCTTAGGGATTTTTTCAAAAAAAAATTTTTTCTGCCGGTTAAGTTTTTGAGAGCTGATTTCTTGTCCTGTGATAAAAAGCCTTCTGTTTCCATCGCCAAAGCTTTCAGGGGAGCATTTGCAAGCTTCTGGCACCATTTTTGATTGAATTGCCAAAAGTCAGATTTTTGCTGAAATTGTGACCCCGGGGCTTAGGGATTTTTTCAAAAAAATATTTTCTGTCGGTGAAGTTTTTGAGGGCTGATTTCTTGTTCTGTGATAAAAAGCCTTCTGTTTCGAGTGCCAAACCTTTCAGGAGAGCATTTTCAAGCTTTAGGCACCATTTTTGAGTGAATTGCCAAAAGTCAGATTTTTGCTGAAATTGTGACCCCGGGGCTTAGGGATTTTTTCAAAAAAATATTTTCTGCCGGTGAAGTTTTTGAGGGCTGATTTCTTGTCCTGTGATAAAAAGCCTTCTGTTTCGAGTGCCAAACCTTTCAGGGGAGCATTTTCAAGCTTCTGGCACCATTTTTGAGTGAATTGCCAAAAGTCAGATTTTTGCTGAAATTGTGACCCCGGGGCTTAGGGATTTTTTCAAAAAAAAAAAATTTTCTGCCGGTTAAGTTTTTGAGAGCTGATTTCTTGTCCTGTGATAAAAAGCCTTCTGTTTCCATCGCCAAAGCTTTCAGGGGAGCATTTGCAAGCTTCTGGCACCATTTTTGAGTGAATTGCCAAAAGTCAGATTTTTGCTGAAATTGTGACCCCGGGGCTTAGGGATTTTTTCAAAAAAATATATTTTCAGCCAGTTAAGTTTTTGAGGGCTGATTTCTTGTTCTGTGATAAAAAGCCTTCTGTTTCCATCGCCAAAGCTTTCAGGGGAGCATTTTCAAGCTTCTGGCACCATTTTTGAGTGAATTGCCAAAAGTCAGATTTTTGCTGAAATTGTGACCCCGGGGCTTAGGGATTTTTTCAAAAAAATATTTTCTGCCGGTGAAGTTTTTGAGGGCTGATTTCTTGTCCTGTGATAAAAAGCCTTCTGTTTCGAGTGCCAATGCTTTCAGGGGAGCATTTTCAAGCTTCTGGCACCATTTTTGAGTGAATTGCCAAAAGTCAGATTTTTGCTGAAATTGTGACTCCGGGGCTTAGGGATTTTTTCAAAAAAATATTTTCTGCTGGTTAAGTTTTTGAGGGCTGATTTCTTGTCCTGTGATAAAAAGCCTTCTTTTTCGAGTGCCAAAACTTTCAGGGGAGCATTTTCAAGCTTTAGGCACCATTTTTGAGTGAATTGCCAAAAGTCAGATTTTTGCTGAAATTGTGACCCCGGGGCTTAGGGATTTTTTCAAAAAAATATTTTCTGCCGGTGAAGTTTTTGAGGGCTGATTTCTTGTCCTGTGATAAAAAGCCTTCTGTTTCGAGTGCCAAACCTTTCAGGGGAGCATTTTCAAGCTTCTGGCACCATTTTTGAGTGAATTGCCAAAAGTCAGATTTTTGCTGAAATTGTGACCCCGGGGCTTAGGGATTTTTTCAAAAAAAAAAATTTTTCTGCCGGTTAAGTTTTTGAGAGCTGATTTCTTGTCCTGTGATAAAAAGCCTTCTGTTTCCATCGCCAAAGCTTTCAGGGGAGCATTTGCAAGCTTCTAGCACCATTTTTGAGTGAATTGCCAAAAGTCAGATTTTTGCTGAAATTGTGACCCCAGGGCTTAGGGATTTTTTCAAAAAAATATTTTCTGCCGGTTAAGTTTTTGAGAGCTGATTTCTTGTCCTGTAATAAAAAGCCTTCTGTTTCGAGTGCCAAACCTTTCAGGGGAGCATTTTCAAGCTTCTGGCACCATTTTTGAGTGAATTGCCAAAAGTCAGATTTTTGCTGAAATTGTGACCCCGGGGCTTAGGGATTTTTTCAAAAAAATATTTTCTGCCGGTTAAGTTTTTGAGAGCTGATTTCTTGTCCTGTGATAAAAAGCCTTCTGTTTCCATCGCCAAAGCTTTCAGGGGAGCATTTTCAAGCTTCTGGCACCATTTTTGAGTGAATTGCCAAAAGTCAGATTTTTGCTGAAATTGTGACCCCGGGGCTTAGGGATTTTTTCAAAAAAATATTTTCTGCCGGTGAAGTTTTTGAGGGCTGATTTCTTGTCCTGTGATAAAAAGCCTTCTGTTTCGAGTGCCAAACCTTTCAGGGGAGCATTTTCAAGCTTCTGGCACCATTTTTGAGTGAATTGCCAAAAGTCAGATTTTTGCTGAAATTGTGACCCCGGGGCTTAGGGATTTTTTCAAAAAAATATTTTCTGCCGGTGAAGTTTTTGAGGGCTGATTTCTTGTCCTGTGATAAAAAGCCTTCTGTTTCGAGTGCCAAACCTTTCAGGGGAGCATTTTCAAGCTTCTGGCACCATTTTTGAGTGAATTGCCAAAAGTCAGATTTTTGCTGAAATTGTGACCCCGGGGCTTAGGGATTTTTTCAAAAAAAAATTTTTTCTGCCGGTTAAGTTTTTGAGAGCTGATTTCTTGTCCTGTGATAAAAAGCCTTCTGTTTCCATCGCCAAAGCTTTCAGGGGAGCATTTGCAAGCTTCTGGCACCATTTTTGAGTGAATTGCCAAAAGTCAGATTTTTGCTGAAATTGTGACCCCGGGGCTTAGGGATTTTTTCAAAAAAATATTTTCTGCCAGTTAAGTTTTTGAGGGCTGATTTCTTGTCCTGTGATAAAAAGCCTTCTTTTTCGAGTGCCAAAACTTTCAGGGGAGCATTTTCAAGCTTCTGGCACCATTTTTGAGTGAATTGCCAAAAGTCAGATTTTTGCTGAAATTGTGACCCCGGGGCTTAGGGATTTTTTCAAAAAAATATTTTCTTCCGGTTAAGTTTTTGAGGGCTGATTTCTTGTCCTGTGATAAAAAGCCTTCTGTTTCCATCTCCAAAGCTTTCAGGGGAGCATTTGCAAGCTTCTGGCACCATTTTTGAGTGAATTGCCAAAAGTCAGATATTTGCTGAAATTGTGAACCCGGGGCTTAGGGATTTTTTCAAAAAAATATTTTCTGCCGGTTAAGTTTTTGAGAGCTGATTTCTTGTCCTGTGATAAAAAGCCTTCTGTTTCCATCGCCAAAGCTTTCAGGGGAGCATTTGCAAGCTTCTGGCACCATTTTTGAGTGAATTGCCAAAAGTCAGATTTTTGCTGAAATTGTGACCCCGGGGCTTAGGGATTTTTTCAAAAAAAATTTTTTTCTGCCGGTTAAGTTTTTGAGAGCTGATTTCTTGTCCTGTGATAAAAAGCCTTCTGTTTCCATCGCCAAAGCTTTCAGGGGAGCATTTTCAAGCTTCTGGCACCATTTTTGAGTGAATTGCCAAAAGTCAGATTTTTGCTGAAATTGTGACCCCGGGGCTTAGGGATTTTTTCAAAAAAATATTTTCTGCCGGTGAAGTTTTTGAGGGCTGATTTCTTGTCCTGTGATAAACAGCCTTCTGTTTCCATCGCCAAAGCTTTCAGGGGAGCATTTGCAAGCTTCTGGCACCATTTTTGAGTGAATTGCCAAAAGTCAGATTTTTGCTGAAATTGTGACCCCGGGGCTTAGGGATTTTTTCAAAAAAATATTTTCTGCCGGTGAAGTTTTTGAGAGCTGATTTCTTGTCCTATGATAAAAAGCCTTCTGTTTCCATCGCCAAAGCTTTCAGGGGAGCATTTGCAAGCTTCTGGCACCATTTTTGAGTGAATTGCCAAAAGTCAGATTTTTGCTGAAATTGTGACCCCGGGGCTTAGGGATTTTTTCAAAAAAATATTTTCTGTCGGTTAAGTTTTTGAGGGCTGATTTCTTGTTCTGTGATAAAAAGCCTTCTGTTTCGAGTGCCAAACCTTTCAGGAGAGCATTTTCAAGCTTTAGGCACCATTTTTGAGTGAATTGCCAAAAGTCAGATATTTGCTGAAATTGTGACCCCGGGGCTTATGGATTTTTTTAAAAAAATATTTTCTGCCGGTGAAGTTTTTGAGGGCTGATTTCTTGTCCTGTGATAAAAAGCCTTCTGTTTCGAGTGCCAAACCTTTCAGGGGAGCATTTTCAAGCTTCTGGCACCATTTTTGAGTGAATTGCTAAAAGTCAGATTTTTGCTGAAATTGTGACCCCGGGGCTTAGGGATTTTTTCAAAAAAAAAATTTTTCTGCCGGTGAAGTTTTTGAGAGCTGATTTCTTGTCCTGTGATAAAAAGCCTTCTGTTTCCATCGCCAAAGCTTTCAGGGGAGCATTTGCAAGCTTCTGGCACCATTTTTGAGTGAATTGCCAAAAGTCAGATTTTTGCTGAAATTGTGACCCCGGGGCTTAGGGATTTTTTCAAAAAAATATTTAATGTCGGTTAAGTTTTTGAGGGCTGATTTCGTGTCCTGTGATAAAAAGCCTTCTGTTTCGAGTGCCAAAGCTTTCAGGGGAGCATTTTCAAGCTTCTGGCACCATTTTTGAGTGAATTGCCAAAAGTGAGATTTTTGCTGAAATTGTGACCCCGGGGCTTAGGGATTTTTTCAAAAAAATATTTTCTGCCGGTTAAGTTTTTGAGAGCTGATTTCTTGTCCTGTGATAAAAAGCCTTCTGTTTCCATCGCCAAAGCTTTCAGGGGAGCATTTGCAAGCTTCTGGCACCATTTTTGAGTGAATTGCCAAAAGTCAGATTTTTGCTGAAATTGTGACCCCGGGGCTTAGGGATTTTTTCAAAAAAATATTTTCTGCCAGTTAAGTTTTTGAGGGCTGATTTCTTGTTCTGTGATAAAAAGCCTTCTGTTTCCATCGCCAAAGCTTTCAGGGGAGCATTTTCAAGCTTCTGGCACCATTTTTGAGTGAATTGCCAAAAGTCAGATATTTGCTGAAATTGTGACCCCGGGGCTTAGGGATTTTTTCAAAAAAATATTTTCTGCCGGTGAAGTTTTTGAGGGCTGATTTCTTGTCCTGTGATAAAAAGCCTTCTGTTTCGAGTGCCAAAGCTTTCAGGGGAGCATTTTCAAGCTTCTGGCACCATTTTTGAGTCAATTGCCAAAAGTCAGATTTTTGCTGAAATTGTGACCCCGGGGCTTAGGGATTTTTTCAAAAAAAAATTTTTTCTGCCGGTGAAGTTTTTGAGAGCTGATTTCTTGTCCTATGATAAAAACCTTTCTTTTTCGAGTGGCAAACCTTTCAGGGGAGCATTTTCAAGCTTCTGGCACCATTTTTGAGTCAATTGCCAAAAGTCAGATTTTTGCTGAAATTGTGACCCCGGGGCTTAGGGATTTTTTCAAAAAAATATTTTCTGCCGGTGAAGTTTTTGAGGGCTGATTTCTTGTCCTGTGATAAAAAGCCTTCTGTTTCCATCGCCAAAGCTTTCAGGGGAGCATTTTCAAGCTTTTGGCACCATTTTTGAGTGAATTGCCAAAAGTCAGATTTTTGCTGAATTTGTGACCCCGGGGCTTAGGGATTTTTTCAAAAAAATATTTAATGTCGGTTAAGTTTTTGAGGGCTGATTTCTTGTCCTGTGATAAAAAGCCTTCTGTTTCGAGTGTCAAACCTTTCAGGGGAGCATTTTCAAGCTTTAGGCACCATTTTTGAGTGAATTGCCAAAAGTCAGATTTTTGCTGAAATTGTGACCCCGGGGCTTAGGGATTTTTTCAAAAAAATATTTTCTGCCGGTGAAGTTTTTGAGGGCTGATTTCTTGTCCTGTGATAAAAAGCCTTCTGTTTCGAGTGCCAAAGCTTTCAGGGGAGCATTTGCAAGCTTCTGGCACCATTTTTGAGTGAATTGCCAAAAGTCAGATTTTTGCTGAAATTGTGACCCCGGGGCTTAGGGATTTTTTCAAAAAAAAAAAATTTCTGCCGGTTAAGTTTTTGAGAGCTGATTTCTTGTCCTGTGATAAAAAGCCTTCTGTTTCCATCGCCAAAGCTTTCAGGGGAGCATTTTCAAGCTTCTGGCACCATTTTTGAGTGAATTGCCAAAAGTCAGATTTTTGCTGAAATTGTGACCCCGGGGCTTAGGGATTTTTTCAAAAAAATATTTTCTGCCGGTGAAGTTTTTGAGGGCTGATTTCTTGTCCTGTGATAAAAAGCCTTCTGTTTCGAGTGCCAAAGCTTTCAGGGGAGCATTTTCAAGCTTCTGGCACCATTTTTGAGTGAATTGCCAAAAGTCAGATTTTTGCTGAAATTGTGACCCCGGGGCTTAGGGATTTTTTCAAAAAAATATTTTCTGTCGGTGAAGTTTTTGAGGGCTGATTTCTTGTTCTGTGATAAAAAGCCTTCTGTTTCGAGTGCCAAACCTTTCAGGAGAGCATTTACAAGCTTTAGGCACCATTTTTGAGTGAATTGCCAAAAGTCAGATTTTTGCTGAAATTGTGACCCCGGGGCTTAGGGATTTTTTCAAAAAAATATTTTCTGCCGGTTAAGTTTTTGAGGGCTGATTTCTTGTCCTGTGATAAAAAGCCTTCTTTTTCGAGTGCCAAAACTTTCAGGGGAGCATTTTCAAGCTTTAGGCACCATTTTTGAGTGAATTGCCAAAAGTCAGATTTTTGCTGAAATTGTGACCCCGGGGCTTAGGGATTTTTTCAAAAAAATATTTTCTGCCGGTGAAGTTTTTGAGGGCTGATTTCTTGTCCTGTGATAAAAAGCCTTCTGTTTCGAGTGCCAAACCTTTCAGGGGAGCATTTTCAAGCTTCTGGCACCATTTTTGAGTGAATTGCCAAAAGTCAGATTTTTGCTGAAATTGTGACCCCGGGGCTTAGGGATTTTTTCAAAAAAATATTTTCTGCCGGTGAAGTTTTTGAGGGCTGATTTCTTGTCCTGTGATAAAAAGCCTTCTGTTTCGAGTGCCAAACCTTTCAGGGGAGCATTTTCAAGCTTCTGGCACCATTTTTGAGTGAATTGCCAAAAGTCAGATTTTTGCTGAAATTGTGACCCCAGGGCTTAGGGATTTTTTCAAAAAAAAAAATTTTCTGCCGGTTAAGTTTTTGAGAGCTGATTTCTTGTTCTGTGATAAAAAGCCTTCTGTTTCCATCGTCAAAGCTTTCAGGGGAGCATTTGCAAGCTTCTGGCACCATTTTTGAGTGAATTGCCAAAAGTCAGATTTTTGCTGAAATTGTGACCCCGGGGCTTAGGGATTTTTTCAAAAAAATATTTTCTGCCGGTGAAGTTTTTGAGGGCTGATTTCTTGTCCTGTGATAAAAAGCTTTCTTTTTCGAGTGCCAAAACTTTCAGGGGAGCATTTTCAAGCTTTAGGCACCATTTTTGAGTGAATTGCCAAAAGTCAGATTTTTGCTGAAATTGTGACCCCGGGGCTTAGGGATTTTTTCAAAAAAATATTTTCTGCCGGTGAAGTTTTTGAGGGCTGATTTCTTGTCCTGTGATAAAAAGCCTTCTGTTTCGAGTGCCAAACCTTTCAGGGGAGCATTTTCAAGCTTTAGGCACCATTTTTGAGTGAATTGCCAAAAGTCAGATTTTTGCTGAAATTGTGACCCCGGGGCTTAGGGATTTTTTCAAAAAAATATTTTCTGCTGGTTAAGTTTTTGAGGGCTGATTTCTTGTCCTGTGATAAAAAGCTTTCTTTTTCGAGTGCCAAAACTTTCAGGGGAGCATTTTCAAGCTTTAGGCACCATTTTTGAGTGAATTGCCAAAAGTCAGATTTTTGCTGAAATTGTGACCCCGGGGCTTAGGGATTTTTTCAAAAAAATATTTTCTGCCGGTGAAGTTTTTGAGGGCTGATTTCTTGTCCTGTGATAAAAAGCCTTCTGTTTCGAGTGCCAAACCTTTCAGGGGAGCATTTTCAAGCTTCTGGCACCATTTTTGAGTGAATTGCCAAAAGTCAGATATTTGCTGAAATTGTGACCCCGGGGCTTAGGGATTTTTTCAAAAAAATATTTTCTGCCGGTTAAGTTTTTGAGAGCTGATTTCTTGTCCTGTGATAAAAAGCCTTCTGTTTCCATCGCCAAAGCTTTCAGGGGTGCATTTGCAAGCTTCTGGCACCATTTTTGAGTGAATTGCCAAAAGTCAGATTTTTGCTGAAATTGTGACCCCGGGGCTTAGGGATTTTTTCAAAAAAAAATTTTTTCTGCCGGTTAAGTTTTTGAGAGCTGATTTCTTGTCCTGTGATAAAAAGCCTTCTGTTTCCATCGCCAAAGCTTTCAGGGGAGCATTTGCAAGCTTCTGGCACCATTTTTGATTGAATTGCCAAAAGTCAGATTTTTGCTGAAATTGTGACCCCGGGGCTTAGGGATTTTTTCAAAAAAATATTTTCTGTCGGTTAAGTTTTTGAGGGCTGATTTCTTGTTCTGTGATAAAAAGCCTTCTGTTTCGAGTGCCAAACCTTTCAGGAGAGCATTTTCAAGCTTTAGGCACCATTTTTGAGTGAATTGCCAAAAGTCAGATTTTTGCTGAAATTGTGACCCCGGGGCTTAGGGATTTTTTCAAAAAAATATTTTCTGCCGGTGAAGTTTTTGAGGGCTGATTTCTTGTCCTGTGATAAAAAGCCTTCTGTTTCGAGTGCCAAACCTTTCAGGGGAGCATTTTCAAGCTTCTGGCACCATTTTTGAGTGAATTGCCAAAAGTCAGATTTTTGCTGAAATTGTGACCCCGGGGCTTAGGGATTTTTTCAAAAAAAATTTTTTTCTGCCGGTTAAGTTTTTGAGAGCTGATTTCTTGTCCTGTGATAAAAAGCCTTCTGTTTCCATCGCCAAAGCTTTCAGGGGAGCATTTGCAAGCTTCTGGCACCATTTTTGAGTGAATTGCCAAAAGTCAGATTTTTGCTGAAATTGTGACCCCGGGGCTTAGGGATTTTTTCAAAAAAAATATTTTCAGCCAGTTAAGTTTTTGAGGGCTGATTTCTTGTTCTGTGATAAAAAGCCTTCTGTTTCCATCGCCAAAGCTTTCAGGGGAGCATTTTCAAGCTTCTGGCACCATTTTTGAGTGAATTGCCAAAAGTCAGATTTTTGCTGAAATTGTGACCCCGGGGCTTAGGGATTTTTTCAAAAAAATATTTTCTGCCGGTGAAGTTTTTGAGGGCTGATTTCTTGTCCTGTGATAAAAAGCCTTCTGTTTCGAGTGCCAATGCTTTCAGGGGAGCATTTTCAAGCTTCTGGCACCATTTTTGAGTGAATTGCCAAAAGTCAGATTTTTGCTGAAATTGTGACTCCGGGGCTTAGGGATTTTTTCAAAAAAATATTTTCTGCTGGTTAAGTTTTTGAGGGCTGATTTCTTGTCCTGTGATAAAAAGCCTTCTTTTTCGAGTGCCAAAACTTTCAGGGGAGCATTTTCAAGCTTTAGGCACCATTTTTGAGTGAATTGCCAAAAGTCAGATTTTTGCTGAAATTGTGACCCCGGGGCTTAGGGATTTTTTCAAAAAAATATTTTCTGCCGGTGAAGTTTTTGAGGGCTGATTTCTTGTCCTGTGATAAAAAGCCTTCTGTTTCGAGTGCCAAACCTTTCAGGGGAGCATTTTCAAGCTTCTGGCACCATTTTTGAGTGAATTGCCAAAAGTCAGATTTTTGCTGAAATTGTGACCCCGGGGTTAGGGATTTTTTCAAAAAAATATTTTCTGCCGGTTAAGTTTTTGAGAGCTGATTTCTTGTCCTGTGATAAAAAGCCTTCTGTTTCGAGTGCCAAACCTTTCAGGGGAGCATTTTCAAGCTTCTGGCACCATTTTTGAGTGAATTGCCAAAAGTCAGATTTTTGCTGAAATTGTGACCCCGGGGCTTAGGGATTTTTTCAAAAAAATATTTTCTGCCGGTTAAGTTTTTGAGAGCTGATTTCTTGTCCTGTGATAAAAAGCCTTCTGTTTCCATCGCCAAAGCTTTCAGGGGAGCATTTTCAAGCTTCTGGCACCATTTTTGAGTGAATTGCCAAAAGTCAGATTTTTGCTGAAATTGTGACCCCGGGGCTTAGGGATTTTTTCAAAAAAATATTTTCTGCCGGTGAAGTTTTTGAGGGCTGATTTCTTGTCCTGTGATAAAAAGCCTTCTGTTTCGAGTGCCAAACCTTTCAGGGGAGCATTTTCAAGCTTCTGGCACCATTTTTGAGTGAATTGCCAAAAGTCAGATTTTTGCTGAAATTGTGACCCCGGGGCTTAGGGATTTTTTCAAAAAAAAATTTTTTCTGCCGGTTAAGTTTTTGAGAGCTGATTTCTTGTCCTGTGATAAAAAGCCTTCTGTTTCCATCGCCAAAGCTTTCAGGGGAGCATTTGCAAGCTTCTGGCACCATTTTTGAGTGAATTGCCAAAAGTCAGATTTTTGCTGAAATTGTGACCCCGGGGCTTAGGGATTTTTTCAAAAAAATATTTTCTGCCATTTAAGTTTTTGAGGGCTGATTTCTTGTTCTGTGATAAAAAGCCTTCTGTTTCCATCGCCAAAGCTTTCAGGGGAGCATTTTCAAGCTTCTGGCACCATTTTTGAGTGAATTGCCAAAAGTCAGATTTTTGCTGAAATTGTGACCCCGGGGCTTAGGGATTTTTTCAAAAAAATATTTCCTGCCGGTGAAGTTTTTGAGGGCTGATTTCTTGTCCTGTGATAAAAAGCCTTCTGTTTCGAGTGCCAATGCTTTCAGGGGAGCATTTTCAAGCTTCTGGCACCATTTTTGAGTGAATTGCCAAAAGTCAGATTTTTGCTGAAATTGTGACTCCGGGGCTTAGGGATTTTTTCAAAAAAATATTTTCTGCTGGTTAAGTTTTTGAGGGCTGATTTCTTGTCCTGTGATAAAAAGCCTTCTTTTTCGAGTGCCAAAACTTTCAGGGGAGCATTTTCAAGCTTTAGGCACCATTTTTGAGTGAATTGGCAAAAGTCAGATTTTTGCTGAAATTGTGACCCCGGGGCTTAGGGATTTTTTCAAAAAAATATTTTCTGCCGGTGAAGTTTTTGAGGGCTGATTTCTTGTCCTGTGATAAAAAGCCTTCTGTTTTGAGTGCCAAACCTTTCAGGGGAGCATTTTCAAGCTTCTAGCACCATTTTTGAGTGAATTGCCAAAAGTCAGATTTTTGCTGAAATTGTGACCCCGGGGCTTAGGGATTTTTTCAAAAAAAAATTTTTTTCTGCCGGTTAAGTTTTTGAGAGCTGATTTCTTGTCCTGTGATAAAAAGCCTTCTGTTTCCATCGCCAAAGCTTTCAGGGGAGCATTTGCAAGCTTCTAGCACCATTTTTGAGTGAATTGCCAAAAGTCAGATTTTTGCTGAAATTGTGACCCCGGGGCTTAGGGATTTTTTCAAAAAAATATTTTCTGCCGGTTAAGTTTTTGAGAGCTGATTTCTTGTCCTGTGATAAAAAGCCTTCTGTTTCGAGTGCCAAACCTTTCAGGGGAGCATTTTCAAGCTTCTGGCACCATTTTTGAGTGAATTGCCAAAAGTCAGATTTTTGCTGAAATTGTGACCCCGGGGCTTAGGGATTTTTTCAAAAAAATATTTTCTGCCGGTTAAGTTTTTGAGAGCTGATTTCTTGTCCTGTGATAAAAAGCCTTCTGTTTCCATCGCCAAAGCTTTCAGGGGAGCATTTTCAAGCTTCTGGCACCATTTTTGAGTGAATTGCCAAAAGTCAGATTTTTGCTGAAATTGTGACCCCGGGGCTTAGGGATTTTTTCAAAAAAATATTTTCTGCCGGTTAAGTTTTTGAGAGCTGATTTCTTGTCCTGTGATAAAAAGCCTTCTGTTTCGAGTGCCAAACCTTTCAGGGGAGCATTTTCAAGCTTCTGGCACCATTTTTGAGTGAATTGCCAAAAGTCAGATTTTTGCTGAAATTGTGACCCCGGGGCTTCGGGATTTTTTCAAAAAAATATTTTCTGCCGGTGAAGTTTTTGAGAGCTGGTTTCTTGTCCTGTGATAAAAAGCCTTCTGTTTCCATCGCCAAAGCTTTCAGGGGAGCATTTTCAAGCTTCTGGCACCATTTTTGAGTGAATTGCCAAAAGTCAGATTTTTGCTGAAATTGTGACCCCGGGGCTTAGGGATTTTTTCAAAAAAATATTTTCTGCCGGTTAAGTTTTTGAGGGCTGATTTCTTGTCCTGTGATAAAAAGTCTTCTTTTTCGAGTGCCAAAACTTTCAGGGGAGCATTTTCAAGCTTCTGGCACCATTTTTGAGTGAATTGCCAAAAGTCAGATTTTTGCTGAAATTGTGACCCCGGGGCTTAGGGATTTTTTCAAAAAAATATTTTCTGCCGGTTAGGTTTTTGAGAGCTGATTTCTTGTTCTGTGATAAAAAGCCTTCTGTTTCGAGTGCCAAACCTTTCAGGGGAGCATTTTCAAGCTTCTGGCACCATTTTTGAGTGAATTGCCAAAAGTCAGATTTTTGCTGAAATTGTGACCCCGGGGCTTAGGGATTTTTTCAAAAAAATATTTTCTGCCGGTGAAGTTTTTGAGGGCTGATTTCTTGTTCTTTGATAAAAAGCCTTCTGTTTTGAGTGCCAAACCTTTCAGGAGAGTATTTTCAAGCTTTAGGCAGCATTTTTGAGTCAATTGCCAAAAGTCAGATTTTTGCTGAAATTGTGACCCCGGGGCTTCGGGATTTTTTCAAAAAAATATTTTCTGCCGGTGAAGTTTTTGAGAGCTGGTTTCTTGTCCTGTGATAAAAAGCCTTCTGTTTCGAGTGCCAAAGCTTTCAGGGGAGCATTTGCAAGCTTCTGGCACCATTTTTGAGTGAATTGCCAAAAGTCAGATTTTTGCTGAAATTGTGACCCCGGGGCTTAGGGATTTTTTCAAAAAAATATTTTCTGCCGGTGAAGTTTTTGAGAGCTGATTTCTTGTCCTGTGATAAAAAGCCTTCTGTTTCCATCGCCAAAGCTTTCAGGGGAGCATATGCAAGCTTCTGGCACCATTTTTGAGTCAATTGCCAAAAGTCAGATTTTTGCTGAAATTGTGACCCCGGGGCTTAGGGATTTTTTCAAAAAAATATTTTCTGTCGGTTAAGTTTTTGAGGGCTGATTTCTTGTCCTGTGATAAAAAGCCTTCTGTTTCGAGTGCCAAAGCTTTCAGGGGAGCATTTTCAAGCTTTTGGCACCATTTTTGAGTGAATTGCCAAAAGTCAGATTTTTGCTGAAATTGTGACCCCGGGGCTTAGGGATTTTTTCAAAAAAATATTTTCTGCCGGTTAAGTTTTTGAGGGCTGATTTCTTGTCCTGTGATAAAAAGCCTTCTGTTTCCATCGCCAAACCTTCCAGGAGAGCATTTTCAAGCTTTAGGCACCATTCTTGAGTGAATTGCCAAAAGTCAGATTTTTGCTGAAATTGTGACCCCGGGGCTTAGGGATTTTTTCAAAAAAATATTTTCTGCCGGTGAAGTTTTTGAGAGCTGATTTCTTGTCCTGTGATAAAAAGCCTTCTGTTTCCATCGTTAAGCTTTCAGGGGAGCATTTGCAAGCTTCTGGCACCATTTTTGAGTGAATTGCCAAAAGTCAGATTTTTGCTGAAATTGTGACCCCGGGGCTAAGGGATTTTTTCAAAAAAATATTTTCTGCCGGTGAAGTTTTTGAGGGCTGATTTTTTGTTCTGTGATAAAAAGCCTTCTGTTTCGAGTGCCAAACCTTTCAGGAGAGCATTTTCAAGCTTTAGGCACCATTTTTGAGTGAATTGCCAAAAGTCAGATTTTTGCTGAAATTGTGACCCCGGGGCTTAGGGATTTTTTCAAAAAAATATTTTCTGCCGGTGAAGTTTGTGAGAGCTGATTTCTTGTTTTGTCATAAAAAGCCTTCTGTTTCCATCGTTAAGCTTTCAGGGGAGCATTTTCAAGCTTCTGGCACCATTTTTGAGTGAATTGCCAAAAGTCAGATATTTGCTGAAATTCTGACCCCGGGGCTTAGGGATTTTTTCAAAATAATATTTTCTGCCGGTGAAGTTTTTGAGAGCTGATTTCTTGTCCTGTGATAAAAAGCCTTCTGTTTCCATCGCCAAAGCTTTCAGGGGAGCATTTGCAAGCTTCTGGCACCATTTTTGAGTCAATTGCCAAAAGTCAGATTTTTGCTGAAATTGTGACCCCGGGGCTTAGGGATTTTTTCAAAAAAATATTTTCTGTCGGTGAAGTTTTTGAGGGCTGATTTCTTGTCCTGTGATAAAAAGCCTTCTGTTTCGAGTGCCAAAGCTTTCAGGGGAGCATTTTCAAGCTTTTGGCACCATTTTTGAGTGAATTGCCAAAAGTCAGATTTTTGCTGAAATTGTGACCCCGGGGCTTAGGGATTTTTTCAAAAAAATATTTTCTGCCGGTTAAGTTTTTGAGGGCTGATTTCTTGTCCTGTGATAAAAAGCCTTCTGTTTCCATCGCCAAACCTTTCAGGAGAGCATTTTCAAGCTTTAGGCACCATTCTTGAGTGAATTGCCAAAAGTCAGATTTTTGCTGAAATTGTGACCCCGGGGCTTAGGGATTTTTTCAAAAAAATATTTTCTGCCGGTGAAGTTTTTGAGAGCTGATTTCTTGTCCTGTGATAAAAAGCCTTCTGTTTCCATCGTTAAGCTTTCAGGAGAGCATTTTCAAGCTTCTGGCACCATTCTTGAGTGAATTGCCAAAAGTCAGATTTTTGCTGAAATTGTGACCCCGGGGCTTAGGGATTTTTTCAAAAAAATATTTTCTGCCGGTGAAGTTTTTGAGAGCTGATTTCTTGTCCTGTGATAAAAAGCCTTCTGTTTCCATCGTTAAGCTTTCAGGGGAGCATTTTCAAGCTTCTGGCACCATTTTTGAGTGAATTGCCAAAAGTCAGATTTTTGCTGAAATTGTGACCCCGGGGCTTAGGGATTTTTTCAAAAAAATATTTTCTGCCGGTGAAGTTTTTGAGAGCTGATTTCTTGTCCTGTGATAAAAAGCCTTCTGTTTCCATCGCCAAAGCTTTCAGGGGAGCATTTGCAAGCTTCTGGCACCATTTTTGAGTGAATTGCCAAAAGTCAGATTTTTGCTGAAATTGTGACCCCGGGGCTTAGGGATTTTTTCAAAAAAATATTTTCTGTCGGTTAAGTTTTTGAGGGCTGATTTCTTGTCCTGTGATAAAAAGCCTTCTGTTTCGAGTGCCAAAGCTTTCAGGGGAGCATTTTCAAGCTTTTGGCACCATTTTTGAGTGAATTGCCAAAAGTCAGATTTTTGCTGAAATTGTGACCCCGGGGCTTAGGGATTTTTTCAAAAAAATATTTTCTGCCGGTTAAGTTTTTGAGGGCTGATTTCTTGTCCTGTGATAAAAAGCCTTCTGTTTCCATCGCCAAACCTTTCAGGAGAGCATTTTCAAGCTTTAGGCACCATTCTTGAGTGAATTGCCAAAAGTCAGATTTTTGCTGAAATTGTGACCCCGGGGCTTAGGGATTTTTTCAAAAAAATATTTTCTGCCGGTTAAGTTTTTGAGGGCTGATTTCTTGTCCTGTGATAAAAAGCCTTCTGTTTCCATCGCCAAACCTTTCAGGAGAGCATTTTCAAGCTTTAGGCACCATTCTTGAGTGAATTGCCAAAAGTCAGATTTTTGCTGAAATTGTGACCCCGGGGCTTAGGGATTTTTTCAAAAAAATATTTTCTGCCGGTGAAGTTTTTGAGAGCTGATTTCTTGTCCTGTGATAAAAAGCCTTCTGTTTCCATCGTTAAGCTTTCAGGGGAGCATTTGCAAGCTTCTGGCACCATTTTTGAGTGAATTGCCAAAAGTCAGATTTTTGCTGAAATTGTGACCCCGGGGCTTAGGGATTTTTTCAAAAAAATATTTTCTGCCGGTTAAGTTTTTGAGAGCTGATTTCTTGTCCTGTGATAAAAAGCCTTCTGTTTCCATCGCCAAACCTTTCAGGAGAGCATTTTCAAGCTTTAGGCACCATTCTTGAGTGAATTGCCAAAAGTCAGATTTTTGCTGAAATTGTGACCCCGGGGCTTAGGGATTTTTTCAAAAAAAATATTTTCTGCCGGTGAAGTTTTTGAGAGCTGATTTCTTGTCCTGTGATAAAAAGCCTTCTGTTTCCATCGTTAAGCTTTCAGGGGAGCATTTGCAAGCTTCTGGCACCATTTTTGAGTGAATTGCCAAAAGTCAGATTTTTGCTGAAATTGTGACCCCGGGGCTTAGGGATTTTTTCAAAAAAATATTTTCTGCCGGTGAAGTTTTTGAGAGCTGATTTCTTGTCCTGTGATAAAATGCCTTCTGTTTCGAGTGCCAAAGCTTTCAGGGGAGCATTTTCAAGCTTTTTGCACCATTTTTGAGTGAATTGCCAAAAGTCAGATTTTTGCTGAAATTGTGACCCCGGGGCTTAGGGATTTTTTCAAAAAAATATTTTCTGTCGGTTAAGTTTTTGAGGGCTGATTTCTTGTCCTGTGATAAAAAGCCTTATGTTTCCATCGCCAAACCTTTCAGGAGAGCATTTTCAAGCTTTAGGCACCATTTTTGAGTGAATTGCCAAAAGTCAGATTTTTGCTGAAATTGTGACCCCGGGGCTTAGGGATTTTTTCAAAAAAATATTTTCTGCCGGTGAAGTTTTTGAGAGCTGATTTCTTGTCCTGTGATAAAAAGCCTTCTGTTTCCATCGTTAAGCTTTCAGGGGAGCATTTGCAAGCTTTAGGCACCATTTTTGAGTGAATTGCCAAAAGTCAGATTTTTGCTGAAATTGTGACCCCGGGGCTTAGGGATTTTTTCAAAAAAATATTTTCTGTCGGTGAAGTTTTTGAGGGCTGATTTCTTGTTCTGTGATAAAAAGCCTTCTGTTTCGAGTGCCAAACCTTTCAGGAGAGCATTTTCAAGCTTTAGGCACCATTTTTGAGTGAATTGCCAAAAGTCAGATTTTTGCTGAAATTGTGACCCCGGGGCTTAGGGATTTTTTCATAAAAATATTTTCTGCCGTTTAAGTTTTTGAGGGCTGATTTCTTGTCCTGTGATAAAAAGCCTTCTTTTTCGAGTGCCAAAACTTTCAGGGGAGCATTTTCAAGCTTTAGGCACCATTTTTGAGTGAATTGCCAAAAGTCAGATTTTTGCTGAAATTGTGACCCCGGGGCTTAGGGATTTTTTCAAAAAAATATTTTCTGCCGGTGAAGTTTTTGAGGGCTGATTTCTTGTCCTGTGATAAAAAGCCTTCTGTTTCGAGTGCCAAACCTTTCAGGGGAGCATTTTCAAGCTTCTGGCACCATTTTTGAGTGAATTGCCAAAAGTCAGATTTTTGCTGAAATTGTGACCCCGGGGCTTAGGGATTTTTTCAAAAAAATATTTTCTGCCGGTGAAGTTTTTGAGGGCTGATTTCTTGTCCTTTGATAAAAAGCCTTCTGTTTCGAGTGCCAAACCTTTCAGGGGAGCATTTTCAAGCTTCTGGCACCATTTTTGAGTGAATTGCCAAAAGTCAGATTTTTGCTGAAATTGTGACCCCAGGGCTTAGGGATTTTTTCAAAAAAAATTTTTTTCTGCCGGTTAAGTTTTTGAGAGCTGATTTCTTGTTCTGTGATAAAAAGCCTTCTGTTTCCATCGCCAAAGCTTTCAGGGGAGCATTTGCAAGCTTCTGGCACCATTTTTGAGTGAATTGCCAAAAGTCAGATTTTTGCTGAAATTGTGACCCCGGGGCTTAGGGATTTTTTCAAAAAAAAAATTTCTGCCGGTTAAGTTTTTGAGAGCTGATTTCTTGTCCTGTGATAAAAAGCCTTCTGTTTCGAGTGCCAAACCTTTCAGGGGAGCATTTTCAAGCTTCTGGCACCATTTTTGAGTGAATTGCCAAAAGTCAGATTTTTGCTGAAATTGTGACCCCGGGGCTTAGGGATTTTTTCAAAAAAATATTTTCTGCTGGTTAAGTTTTTGAGGGCTGATTTCTTGTCCTGTGATAAAAAGCCTTCTTTTTCGAGTGCCAAAACTTTCAGGGGAGCATTTTCAAGCTTTAGGCACCATTTTTGAGTGAATTGCCAAAAGTCAGATTTTTGCTGAAATTGTGACCCCGGGGCTTAGGGATTTTTTCAAAAAAATATTTTCTGCCGGTGAAGTTTTTGAGGGCTGATTTCTTGTCCTGTGATAAAAAGCCTTCTGTTTCGAGTGCCAAACCTTTCAGGGGAGCATTTTCAAGCTTCTGGCACCATTTTTGAGTGAATTGCCAAAAGTCAGATATTTGCTGAAATTGTGACCCCGGGGCTTAGGGATTTTTTCAAAAAAATATTTTCTGCCGGTTAAGTTTTTGAGAGCTGATTTCTTGTCCTGTGATAAAAAGCCTTCTGTTTCCATCGCCAAAGCTTTCAGGGGAGCATTTGCAAGCTTCTGGCACCATTTTTGAGTGAATTGCCAAAAGTCAGATTTTTGCTGAAATTGTGACCCCGGGGCTTAGGGATTTTTTCAAAAAAAATTTTTTTCTGCCGGTTAAGTTTTTGAGAGCTGATTTCTTGTCCTGTGATAAAAAGCCTTCTGTTTCCATCGCCAAAGCTTTCAGGGGAGCATTTGCAAGCTTCTGGCACCATTTTTGATTGAATTGCCAAAAGTCAGATTTTTGCTGAAATTGTGACCCCGGGGCTTAGGGATTTTTTCAAAAAAATATTTTCTGTCGGTGAAGTTTTTGAGGGCTGATTTCTTGTTCTGTGATAAAAAGCCTTCTGTTTCGAGTGCCAAACCTTTCAGGAGAGCATTTTCAAGCTTTAGGCACCATTTTTGAGTGAATTGCCAAAAGTCAGATTTTTGCTGAAATTGTGACCCCGGGGCTTAGGGATTTTTTCAAAAAAATATTTTCTGCCGGTGAAGTTTTTGAGGGCTGATTTCTTGTCCTGTGATAAAAAGCCTTCTGTTTCGAGTGCCAAACCTTTCAGGGGAGCATTTTCAAGCTTCTGGCACCATTTTTGAGTGAATTGCCAAAAGTCAGATTTTTGCTGAAATTGTGACCCCGGGGCTTAGGGATTTTTTCAAAAAAAAATTTTTTCTGCCGGTTAAGTTTTTGAGAGCTGATTTCTTGTCCTGTGATAAAAAGCCTTCTGTTTCCATCGCCAAAGCTTTCAGGGGAGCATTTGCAAGCTTCTGGCACCATTTTTGAGTGAATTGCCAAAAGTCAGATTTTTGCTGAAATTGTGACCCCGGGGCTTAGGGATTTTTTCAAAAAAAATATTTTCAGCCAGTTAAGTTTTTGAGGGCTGATTTCTTGTTCTGTGATAAAAAGCCTTCTGTTTCCATCGCCAAAGCTTTCAGGAGAGCATTTTCAAGCTTCTGGCACCATTTTTGAGTGAATTGCCAAAAGTCAGATTTTTGCTGAAATTGTGACCCCGGGGCTTAGGGATTTTTTCAAAAAAATATTTTCTGCCGGTGAAGTTTTTGAGGGCTGATTTCTTGTCCTGTGATAAAAAGCCTTCTGTTTCGAGTGCCAAACCTTTCAGGGGAGCATTTTCAAGCTTCTGGCACCATTTTTGAGTGAATTGCCAAATGTCAGATTTTTGCTGAAATTGTGACTCCGGGGCTTAGGGATTTTTTCAAAAAAATATTTTCTGCTGGTTAAGTTTTTGAGGGCTGATTTCTTGTCCTGTGATAAAAAGCCTTCTTTTTCGAGTGCCAAAACTTTCAGGGGAGCATTTTCAAGCTTTAGGCACCATTTTTGAGTGAATTGCCAAAAGTCAGATTTTTGCTGAAATTGTGACCCCGGGGCTTAGGGATTTTTTCAAAAAAATATTTTCTGCCGGTGAAGTTTTTGAGGGCTGATTTCTTGTCCTGTGATAAAAAGCCTTCTGTTTCGAGTGCCAAACCTTTCAGGGGAGCATTTTCAAGCTTTAGGCACCATTTTTGAGTGAATTGCCAAAAGTCAGATTTTTGCTGAAATTGTGACCCCGGGGCTTAGGGATTTTTTCAAAAAAAAAAAATTTTCTGCCGGTTAAGTTTTTGAGAGCTGATTTCTTGTCCTGTGATAAAAAGCCTTCTGTTTCCATCGCCAAAGCTTTCAGGGGAGCATTTGCAAGCTTCTAGCACCATTTTTGAGTGAATTGCCAAAAGTCAGATTTTTGCTGAAATTGTGACCCCGGGGCTTAGGGATTTTTTCAAAAAAATATTTTCTGCCGGTTAAGTTTTTGAGAGCTGATTTCTTGTCCTGTGATAAAAAGCCTTCTGTTTCGAGTGCCAAACCTTTCAGGGGAGCATTTTCAAGCTTCTGGCACGATTTTTGAGTGAATTGCCAAAAGTCAGATTTTTGCTGAAATTGTGACCCCGGGGCTTAGGGATTTTTTCAAAAAAATATTTTCTGCCGGTTAAGTTTTTGAGAGCTGATTTCTTGTCCTGTGATAAAGAGCCTTCTGTTTCCATCGCCAAAGCTTTCAGGGGAGCATTTTCAAGCTTCTGGCACCATTTTTGAGTGAATTGCCAAAAGTCAGATTTTTGCTGAAATTGTGACCCCGGGGCTTAGGGATTTTTTCAAAAAAATATTTTCTGCCGGTGAAGTTTTTGAGGGCTGATTTCTTGTCCTGTGATAAAAAGCCTTCTGTTTCGAGTGCCAAACCTTTCAGGAGAGCATTTTCAAGCTTTAGGCACCATTTTTGAGTGAATTGCCAAAAGTCAGATTTTTGCTGAAATTGTGACCCCGGGGCTTAGGGATTTTTTCAAAAAAATATTTTCTGCCGGTGAAGTTTTTGAGGGCTGATTTCTTGTCCTGTGATAAAAAGCCTTCTGTTTCGAGTGCCAAACCTTTCAGGGGAGCATTTTCAAGCTTCTGGCACCATTTTTGAGTGAATTGCCAAAAGTCAGATTTTTGCTGAAATTGTGACCCCGGGGCTTAGGGATTTTTTCAAAAAAAAATTTTTTCTGCCGGTTAAGTTTTTGAGGGCTGATTTCTTGTCCTGTGATAAAAAGCCTTCTGTTTCGAGTGCCAAAGCTTTCAGGGGAGCATTTTCAAGCTTTTGGCACCATTTTTGAGTGAATTGCCAAAAGTCAGATTTTTGCTGAAATTGTGACCCCGGGGCTTAGGGATTTTTTCAAAAAAATATTTTCTGCCGGTTAAGTTTTTGAGGGCTGATTTCTTGTCCTGTGATAAAAAGCCTTCTGTTTCCATCGCCAAACCTTTCAGGAGAGCATTTTCAAGCTTTAGGCACCATTCTTGAGTGAATTGCCAAAAGTCAGATTTTTGCTGAAATTGTGACCCCGGGGCTTAGGGATTTTTTCAAAAAAATATTTTCTTGCGGTTAAGTTTTTGAGGGCTGATTTCTTGTCCTGTGATAAAAAGCCTTCTGTTTCCATCGCCAAACCTTTCAAGAGAGCATTTTCAAGCTTTAGGCACCATTCTTGAGTGAATTGCCAAAAGTCAGATTTTTGCTGAAATTGTGACCCCGGGGCTTAGGGATTTTTTCAAAAAAATATTTTCTGCCGGTGAAGTTTTTGAGAGCTGATTTCTTGTCCTGTGATAAAAAGCCTTCTGTTTCCATCGTTAAGCTTTCAGGGGAGCATTTGCAAGCTTCTGGCACCATTTTTGAGTCAATTGCCAAAAGTCAGATTTTTGCTGAAATTGTGACCCCGGGGCTTAGGGATTTTTTCAAAAAAATATTTTCTGCCGGTTAAGTTTTTGAGAGCTGATTTCTTGTCCTGTGATAAAAAGCCTTCTGTTTCCATCGCCAAACCTTTCAGGAGAGCATTTTCAAGCTTTAGGCACCATTCTTGAGTGAATTGCCAAAAGTCAGATTTTTGCTGAAATTGTGACCCCGGGGCTTAGGGATTTTTTCAAAAAAAATATTTTCTGCCGGTTAAGTTTTTGAGGGCTGATTTCTTGTCCTGTGATAAAAAGCCTTATGTTTCCATCGCCAAACCTTTCAGGAGAGCATTTTTAACCTTTAGGCACCATTTTTGAGTGAATTGCCAAAAGTCAGATTTTTGCTGAAATTGTGACCCCGGGGCTTAGGGATTTTTTCAAAAAAATATTTTCTGCCGGTGAAGTTTTTGAGAGCTGATTTCTTGTCCTGTGATAAAAAGCCTTCTGTTTCCATCGCCAAAGCTTTCAGGGGAGCATTTGCAAGCTTCTGGCACCATTTTTGAGTGAATTGCCAAAAGTCAGATTTTTGCTGAAATTGTGACCCCGGGGCTTAGGGATTTTTTCAAAAAAATATTTTCTGTCGGTGAAGTTTTTGAGGGCTGATTTCTTGTTCTGTGATAAAAAGCCTTCTGTTTCGAGTGCCAAACCTTTCAGGAGAGCATTTTCAAGCTTTAGGCACCATTTTTGAGTGAATTGCCAAAAGTCAGATTTTTGCTGAAATTGTGACCCCGGGGCTTAGGGATTTTTTCAAAAAAATATTTTCTGCCGGTGAAGTTTTTGAGAGCTGATTTCTTGTCCTGTGATAAAAAGCCTTCTGTTTCCATCGTTAAGCTTTCAGGGGAGCATTTGCAAGCTTCTGGCACCATTTTTGAGTCAATTGCCAAAAGTCAGATTTTTGCTGAAATTGTGACCCTGGGGCTTAGGGATTTTTTCAAAAAAATATTTTCTGTCGGTTAAGTTTTTGAGGGCTGATTTCTTGTCCTGTGATAAAAAGCCTTCTGTTTCGAGTGCCAAAGCTTTCAGGGGAGCATTTTCAAGCTTTTGGCACCATTTTTGAGTGAATTGCCAAAAGTCAGATTTTTGCTGAAATTGTGACCCCGGGGCTTAGGGATTTTTTCAAAAAAATATTTTCTGCCGGTTAAGTTTTTGAGGGCTGATTTCTTGTCCTGTGATAAAAAGCCTTCTGTTTCCATCGCCAAACCTTTCAGGAGAGCATTTTCAAGCTTTAGGCACCATTTTTGAGTGAATTGCCAAAAGTCAGATTTTTGCTGAAATTGTGACCCCGGGGCTTAGGGATTTTTTCAAAAAAATATTTTCTGCCGGTTAAGTTTTTGAGGGCTGATTTCTTGTCCTGTGATAAAAAGCCTTCTGTTTCGAGTGCCAAACCTTTCAGGGGAGCATTTTGAAGCTTTTTGCACCATTTTTGAGTGAATTGCCAAAAGTCAGATTTTTGCTGAAATTGTGACCCCGGGGCTTAGGGATTTTTTCAAAAAAATATTTTCTGTCGGTTAAATTTTTGAGGGCTGATTTCTTGTCCTGTGATAAAAAGCCTTATGTTTCCATCGCCAAACCTTTCAGGAGAGCATTATTAACCTTTAGGCACCATTTTTGAGTGAATTGCCAAAAGTCAGATTTTTGCTGAAATTGTGACCCCGGGGCTTAGGGATTTTTTCAAAAAAATATTTTCTGCCGGTGAAGTTTTTGAGAGCTGATTTCTTGTCCTGTGATAAAAAGCCTTCTGTTTCCATCGTTAAGCTTTCAGGGGAGCATTTGCAAGCTTCTGGCACCATTTTTGAGTGAATTGCCAAAAGTCAGATTTTTGCTGAAATTGTGACCTTGGGGCTTAGGGATTTTTTCAAAAAAATATTTTCTGTCGGTTAAGTTTTTGAGGGCTGATTTCTTGTCCTGTGATAAAAAGCCTTCTGTTTCGAGTGCCAAAGCTTTCAGGGGAGCATTTTCAAGCTTTTGGCACCATTTTTGAGTGAATTGCCAAAAGTCAGATTTTTGCTGAAATTGTGACCCCGGGGCTTAGGGATTTTTTCAAAAAAATATTTTCTGCCGGTTAAGTTTTTGAGGGCTGATTTCTTGTCCTGTGATAAAAAGCCTTCTGTTTCCATCGCCAAACCTTTCAGGAAAGCATTTTCAAGCTTTAGGCACCATTTTTGAGTGAATTGCCAAAAGTCAGATTTTTGCTGAAATTGTGACCCCGGGGCTTAGGGATTTTTTCAAAAAAATATTTTCTGCCGGTGAAGTTTTTGAGAGCTGATTTCTTGTCCTGTGATAAAAAGCCTTCTGTTTCCATCGTTAAGCTTTCAGGGGAGCATTTGCAAGCTTCTGGCACCATTTTTGAGTCAATTGCCAAAAGTCAGATTTTTGCTGAAATTGTGACCCCGGGGCTTAGGGATTTTTTCAAAAAAATATTTTCTGTCGGTTACGTTTTTGAGGGCTGATTTCTTGTCCTGTGATAAAAAGCCTTCTGTTTCGAATGCCAAACCTTTCAGGGGAGCATTTTCAAGCTTTTTGCACCATTTTTGAGTGAATTGCCAAAAGTCAGATTTTTGCTGAAATTGTGACCCCGGGGCTTAGGGATTTTTTCAAAAAAATATTTTCTGCCGGTTAAGTTTTTGAGGGCTGATTTCTTGTCCTGTGATAAAAAGCCTTCTGTTTCCATCGCCAAACCTTTCAGGAGAGCATTTTCAAGCTTTAGGCACCATTCTTGAGTGAATTGCCAAAAGTCAGATTTTTGCTGAAATTGTGACCCCGGGGCTTAGGGATTTTTTCAAAAAAATATTTTCTGCCGGTGAAGTTTTTGAGAGCTGATTTCTTGTCCTGTGATAAAAAGCCTTCTGTTTCCATCGTTAAGCTTTCAGGGGAGCATTTGCAAGCTTCTGGCACCATTTTTGAGTCAATTGCCAAAAGTCAGATTTTTGCTGAAATTGTGACCCCGGGGCTTAGGGATTTTTTCAAAAAAATATTTTCTGCCGGTTAAGTTTTTGAGGGCTGATTTCTTGTCCTGTGATAAAAAGCCTTCTGTTTCCATCGCCAAACCTTTCAGGAGAGCATTTTCAAGCTTTAGGCACCATTTTTGAGTGAATTGCCAAAAGTCAGATTTTTGCTGAAATTGTGACCCCGGGGCTTAGGGATTTTTTCAAAAAAATATTTTCTGCCGGTTAAGTTTTTGAGGGCTGATTTCTTGTCCTGTGATAAAAAGCCTTCTGTTTCGAGTGCCAAACCTTTCAGGGGAGCATTTTGAAGCTTTTTGCACCATTTTTGAGTGAATTGCCAAAAGTCAGATTTTTGCTGAAATTGTGACCCCGGGGCTTAGGGATTTTTTCAAAAAAATATTTTCTGTCGGTTAAATTTTTGAGGGCTGATTTCTTGTCCTGTGATAAAAAGCCTTATGTTTCCATCGCCAAACCTTTCAGGAGAGCATTTTTAACCTTTAGGCACCATTTTTGAGTGAATTGCCAAAAGTCAGATTTTTGCTGAAATTGTGACCCCGGGGCTTAGGGATTTTTTCAAAAAAATATTTTCTGCCGGTGAAGTTTTTGAGAGCTGATTTCTTGTCCTGTGATAAAAAGCCTTCTGTTTCCATCGTTAAGCTTTCAGGGGAGCATTTGCAAGCTTCTGGCACCATTTTTGAGTCAATTGCCAAAAGTCAGATTTTTGCTGAAATTGTGACCCCGGGGCTTAGGGATTTTTTCAAAAAAATATTTTCTGTCGGTTACGTTTTTGAGGGCTGATTTCTTGTCCTGTGATAAAAAGCCTTCTGTTTCCATCGCCAAACCTTTCAGGAAAGCATTTTCAAGCTTTAGGCACCATTTTTGAGTGAATTGCCAAAAGTCAGATTTTTGCTGAAATTGTGACCCCGGGGCTTAGGGATTTTTTCAAAAAAATATTTTCTGCCGGTGAAGTTTTTGAGAGCTGATTTCTTGTCCTGTGATAAAAAGCCTTCTGTTTCCATCGTTAAGCTTTCAGGGGAGCATTTGCAAGCTTCTGGCACCATTTTTGAGTCAATTGCCAAAAGTCAGATTTTTGCTGAAATTGTGACCCCGGGGCTTAGGGATTTTTTCAAAAAAATATTTTCTGTCGGTTACGTTTTTGAGGGCTGATTTCTTGTCCTGTGATAAAAAGCCTTCTGTTTCGAATGCCAAACCTTTCAGGGGAGCATTTTCAAGCTTTTTGCACCATTTTTGAGTGAATTGCCAAAAGTCAGATTTTTGCTGAAATTGTGACCCCGGGGCTTAGGGATTTTTTCAAAAAAATATTTTCTGCCGGTTAAGTTTTTGAGGGCTGATTTCTTGTCCTGTGATAAAAAGCCTTCTGTTTCCATCGCCAAACCTTTCAGGAGAGCATTTTCAAGCTTTAGGCACCATTCTTGAGTGAATTGCCAAAAGTCAGATTTTTGCTGAAATTGTGACCCCGGGGCTTAGGGATTTTTTCAAAAAAATATTTTCTGCCGGTGAAGTTTTTGAGAGCTGATTTCTTGTCCTGTGATAAAAAGCCTTCTGTTTCCATCGTTAAGCTTTCAGGGGAGCATTTGCAAGCTTCTGGCACCATTTTTGAGTCAATTGCCAAAAGTCAGATTTTTGCTGAAATTGTGACCCCGGGGCTTAGGGATTTTTTCAAAAAAATATTTTCTGCCGGTTAAGTTTTTGAGGGCTGATTTCTTGTCCTGTGATAAAAAGCCTTCTGTTTCCATCGCCAAACCTTTCAGGAGAGCATTTTCAAGCTTTAGGCACCATTTTTGAGTGAATTGCCAAAAGTCAGATTTTTGCTGAAATTGTGACCCCGGGGCTTAGGGATTTTTTCAAAAAAATATTTTCTGCCGGTTAAGTTTTTGAGGGCTGATTTCTTGTCCTGTGATAAAAAGCCTTCTGTTTCGAGTGCCAAACCTTTCAGGGGAGCATTTTGAAGCTTTTTGCACCATTTTTGAGTGAATTGCCAAAAGTCAGATTTTTGCTGAAATTGTGACCCCGGGGCTTAGGGATTTTTTCAAAAAAATATTTTCTGTCGGTTAAATTTTTGAGGGCTGATTTCTTGTCCTGTGATAAAAAGCCTTATGTTTCCATCGCCAAACCTTTCAGGAGAGCATTTTTAACCTTTAGGCACCATTTTTGAGTGAATTGCCAAAAGTCAGATTTTTGCTGAAATTGTGACCCCGGGGCTTAGGGATTTTTTCAAAAAAATATTTTCTGCCGGTGAAGTTTTTGAGAGCTGATTTCTTGTCCTGTGATAAAAAGCCTTCTGTTTCCATCGTTAAGCTTTCAGGGGAGCATTTGCAAGCTTCTGGCACCATTTTTGAGTGAATTGCCAAAAGTCAGATTTTTGCTGAAATTGTGACCCTGGGGCTTAGGGATTTTTTCAAAAAAATATTTTCTGTCGGTTAAGTTTTTGAGGGCTGATTTCTTGTCCTGTGATAAAAAGCCTTCTGTTTCGAGTGCCAAAGCTTTCAGGGGAGCATTTTCAAGCTTTTGGCACCATTTTTGAGTGAATTGCCAAAAGTCAGATTTTTGCTGAAATTGTGACCCCGGGGCTTAGGGATTTTTTCAAAAAAATATTTTCTGCCGGTTAAGTTTTTGAGGGCTGATTTCTTGTCCTGTGATAAAAAGCCTTCTGTTTCCATCGCCAAACCTTTCAGGAGAGCATTTTCAAGCTTTAGGCACCATTTTTGAGTGAATTGCCAAAAGTCAGATTTTTGCTGAAATTGTGACCCCGGGGCTTAGGGATTTTTTCAAAAAAATATTTTCTGCCGGTGAAGTTTTTGAGAGCTGATTTCTTGTCCTGTGATAAAAAGCCTTCTGTTTCCATCGTTAAGCTTTCAGGGGAGCATTTGCAAGCTTCTGGCACCATTTTTGAGTCAATTGCCAAAAGTCAGATTTTTGCTGAAATTGTGACCCCGGGGCTTAGGGATTTTTTCAAAAAAATATTTTCTGTCGGTTACGTTTTTGAGGGCTGATTTCTTGTCCTGTGATAAAAAGCCTTCTGTTTCGAATGCCAAACCTTTCAGGGGAGCATTTTCAAGCTTTTTGCACCATTTTTGAGTGAATTGCCAAAAGTCAGATTTTTGCTGAAATTGTGACCCCGGGGCTTAGGGATTTTTTCAAAAAAAAAATTTCTGCCGGTTAAGTTTTTGAGGGCTTATTTCTTGTCCTGTGATAAAAAGCCTTCTGTTTCCATCGCCAAACCTTTCAGGAGAGCATTTTCAAGCTTTAGGCACCATTCTTGAGTGAATTGCCAAAAGTCAGATTTTTGCTGAAATTGTGACCCCGGGGCTTAGGGATTTTTTCAAAAAAATATTTTCTGCCGGTGAAGTTTTTGAGAGCTGATTTCTTGTCCTGTGATAAAAAGCCTTCTGTTTCCATCGTTAAGCTTTCAGGGGAGCATTTGCAAGCTTCTGGCACCATTTTTGAGTGAATTGCCAAAAGTCAGATTTTTGCTGAAATTGTGACCCCGGGGCTTAGGGATTTTTTCAAAAAAATATTTTCTGCCGGTGAAGTTTTTGAGGGCTGATTTCTTGTTCTGTGATAAAAAGCCTTCTGTTTCGAGTGCCAAACCTTTCAGGGGAGCATTTTCAAGCTTTTGGCACCATTTTTGAGTGAATTGCCAAAAGTCAGATTTTTGCTGAAATTGTGACCCCGGGGCTTAGGGATTTTTTCAAAAAAATATTTTCTGTCGGTTAAGTTTTTGAGGGCTGATTTCTTGTTCTGTGATAAAAAGCCTTCTGTTTCGAGTGCCAAACCTTTCAGGAGAGCATTTTCAAGCTTTAGGCACCATTTTTGAGTGAATTGCCAAAAGTCAGATTTTTGCTGAAATTGTGACCCCGGGGCTTAGGGACTTTTTCAAAAAAATATTTTCTGCCGGTGAAGTTTTTGAGGGCTGATTTCTTGTCCTGTGATAAAAAGCCTTCTGTTTCCATCGCCAAAGCTTTCAGGGGAGCATTTGCAAGCTTCTGGCACCATTTTTGAGTGAATTGCCAAAAGTCAGATTTTTGCTGAAATTGTGACCCCGGGGCTTAGGGATTTTTTCAAAAAAATATTTTCTGTCGGTTAAGTTTTTGAGGGCTGATTTCTTGTTCTGTGATAAAAAGCCTTCTGTTTCGAGTGCCAAACCTTTCAGGAGAGCATTTTCAAGCTTTAGGCACCATTTTTGAGTGAATTGCCAAAAGTCAGATTTTTGCTGAAATTGTGACCCCGGGGCTTAGGGATTTTTTCAAAAAAATATTTTCTGCCGGTGAAGTTTTTGAGGGCTGATTTCTTGTCCTGTGATAAAAAGCCTTCTGTTTCCATCGCCAAACCTTTCAGGAGAGCATTTTCAAGCTTTAGGCACCATTTTTGAGTGAATTGCCAAAAGTCAGATTTTTGCTGACATTGTGACCCCGGGGCTTAGGGATTTTTTCCAAAAAATATTTTCTGCCGGTGAAGTTTTTGAGAGCTGATTTCTTGTCCTGTGATAAAAATCCTTCTGTTTCCATCGCCAAAGCTTTCAGGGGAGCATTTGCAAACTTCTGGCACCATTTTTGAGTGAATTGCCAAAAGTCAGATTTTTGCTGAAATTGTGACCCCGGGGCTTAGGGATTTTTTCAAAAAAATATTTTCTGCCGGTGAAGTTTTTGAGGGCTGATTTCTTGTCCTGTGATAAAAAGCCTTCTGTTTCGAGTGCCAAACCTTTCAGGAGAGCATTTTCAAGCTTTAGGCACCATTTTTGAGTGAATTGCCAAAAGTCAGATTTTTGCTGAAATTGTGACCCCGGGGCTTAGGGATTTTTTCAAAAAAATATTTTCTGCCGGTTATGTTTTTGAGAGCTGATTTCTTGTTCTGTGATAAAAAGCCTTCTGTTTCCATCGCCAAAGCTTTCAGGAGATCATTTGCAAGCTACTGGCACCATTTTTGAGTCAATTGCCAAAAGTCAGATTTTTGCTGAAATTGTGACCCCGGGGCTTAGGGATTTTTTCAAAAAAATATTTTCTGCCGGTTAAGTTTTTGAGGGCTGATTTCTTGTCTTGTGATAAAAAGCCTTCTGTTTCGAGTGCCAAACCTTTCAGGGGAGCATTTGCAAGCTTCTGGCACCATTTTTGAGTGAATTGCCAAAAGTCAGATTTTTGCTGAAATTGTGACCCCGGGGCTTAGGGATTTTTTCAAAAAAATATTTTCTGCCGGTGAAGTTTTTGAGGGCTGATTTCTTGTTCTGTGATAAAAAGCCTTCTGTTTCGAGTGCCAAACCTTTCAGGAGAGCATTTTCAAGCTTTAGGCACCATTTTTGAGTGAATTGCCAAAAGTCAGATTTTTGCTGAAATTGTGACCCCGGGGCTTAGGGATTTTTTCAAAAAAATATTTTCTGCCGGTGAAGTTTTTGAGGGCTGATTTCTTGTCCTGTGATAAAAAGCCTTCTGTTTCCATCGCCAAAGCTTTCAGGGGAGCATTTGCAAGCTTCTGGCACCATTTTTGAGTGAATTGCCAAAAGTCAGATTTTTGCTGAAATTGTGACCCCGGGGCTTAGGGATTTTTTCAAAAAAATATTTTCTGTCGGTTAAGTTTTTGAGGGCTGATTTCTTGTTCTGTGATAAAAAGCCTTCTGTTTCGAGTGCCAAACCTTTCAGGAGAGCATTTTCAAGCTTTAGGCACCATTTTTGAGTGAATTGCCAAAAGTCAGATTTTTGCTGAAATTGTGACCCCGGGGCTTAGGGATTTTTTCAAAAAAATATTTTCTGCCGGTGAAGTTTTTGAGGGCTGATTTCTTGTCCTGTGATAAAAAGCCTTCTGTTTCCATCGCCAAACCTTTCAGGAGAGCATTTTCAAGCTTTAGGCACCATTTTTGAGTGAATTGCCAAAAGTCAGATTTTTGCTGACATTGTGACCCCGGGGCTTAGGGATTTTTTCCAAAAAATATTTTCTGCCGGTGAAGTTTTTGAGAGCTGATTTCTTGTCCTGTGATAAAAATCCTTCTGTTTCCATCGCCAAAGCTTTCAGGGGAGCATTTGCAAACTTCTGGCACCATTTTTGAGTGAATTGCCAAAAGTCAGATTTTTGCTGAAATTGTGACCCCGGGGCTTAGGGATTTTTTCAAAAAAATATTTTCTGCCGGTGAAGTTTTTGAGGGCTGATTTCTTGTCCTGTGATAAAAAGCCTTCTGTTTCGAGTGCCAAACCTTTCAGGAGAGCATTTTCAAGCTTTAGGCACCATTTTTGAGTGAATTGCCAAAAGTCAGATTTTTGCTGAAATTGTGACCCCGGGGCTTAGGGATTTTTTCAAAAAAATATTTTCTGCCGGTTATGTTTTTGAGAGCTGATTTCTTGTTCTGTGATAAAAAGCCTTCTGTTTCCATCGCCAAAGCTTTCAGGAGATCATTTGCAAGCTACTGGCACCATTTTTGAGTCAATTGCCAAAAGTCAGATTTTTGCTGAAATTGTGACCCCGGGGCTTAGGGATTTTTTCAAAAAAATATTTTCTGCCGGTTAAGTTTTTGAGGGCTGATTTCTTGTCTTGTGATAAAAAGCCTTCTGTTTCGAGTGCCAAACCTTTCAGGAGAGCATTTGCAAGCTACTTGCACCATTTTTGAGTCAATTGCCAAAAGTCAGATTTTTGCTGAAATTGTGACCCCGGGGCTTAGGGATTTTTTCAAAAAAATATTTTCTGCCGGTGAAGTTTTTGAGGGCTGATTTCTTGTCCTGTGATAAAAAGCCTTCTGTTTCCATCGCCAAAGCTTTCAGGGGAGCATTTGCAAGCGGTGGGCACCATTTTTGAGTCAATTGCCAAAAGTCAGATTTTTGCTGAAATTGTGACCCCGGGGCTTAGGGATTTTTTCAAAAAAATATTTTCTGCCGGTCAAGTTTTTGAGGGCTGATTTCTTGTCCTGTGATAAAAAGCCTTCTGTTTCGAGTGCCAAACCTTTCAGGGGAGCATTTGCAAGCTTCTGGCACCATTTTTGAGTCAATTGCCAAAAGTCAGATTTTTGCTGAAATTGTGACCCCGGGTCTTCGGGATTTTTTCAAAAAAATATTTTCTGCCGGTGAAGTTTTTGAGAGCTGATTTCTTGTCCTGTGATAAAAAGCCTTCTGTTTCGAGTGCCAAACCGTTCAGGGGAGCATTTGCAAGCTTCTGGCACCATTTTTGAGTCAATTGCCAAAAGTCAGATTTTTGCTGAAATTGTGACCCCGGGGCTTAGGGATTTTTTCAAAAAAATATTTTCTGCCGGTGAAGTTTTTGAGGGCTTATTTCTTGTTATGTGATAGAAAGCCTTCTGTTTCGAGTGCCAAACCTTTCAGGAGAGCATTTTCAAGCTTTAGGCACCATTTTTGAGTGAATTGCCAAAAGTCAGATTTTTGCTGAAATTGTGACCCCGGGGCTTAGGGATTTTTTCAAAAAAATATTTTCTGCCGGTTAAGTTTTTGAGGGCTGATTTCTTGTCCTGTGATAAAAAGCCTTCTGTTTCCATCGCCAAAGCTTTCAGGGGAGCATTTGCAAGCGGTGGGCACCATTTTTGAGTCAATTGCCAAAAGTCAGATTTTTGCTGAAATTGTGACCCCGGGGCTTAGGGATTTTTTCAAAAAAATATTTTCTGCCGGTTAAGTTTTTGAGGGCTGATTTCTTGTCCTGTGATAAAAAGCCTTCTGTTTCGAGTGCCAAACCTTTCAGGAGAGCATTTTCAAGCTTTAGGCACCATTTTTGAGTGAATTGCCAAACGTCAGATTTTTGCTGAAATTGTGACCCCGGGGCTTAGGGATTTTTTCAAAAAAATATTTTCTGCCGGTGAAGTTTTTGAGGGCTTATTTCTTGTTATGTGATAGAAAGCCTTCTGTTTCGAGTGCCAAACCTTTCAGGAGAGCATTTTCAAGCTTTAGGCACCATTTTTGAGTGAATTGCCAAAAGTCAGATTTTTGCTGAAATTGTGACCCCGGGGCTTAGGGATTTTTTCAAAAAAATATTTTCTGCCGGTGAAGTTTTTGAGGGCTGATTTCTTGTCCTGTGATAAAAAGCCTTCTGTTTCCATCGCCAAAGCTTTCAGGGGAGCATTTGCAAGCGGTGGGCACCATTTTTGAGTCAATTGCCAAAAGTCAGATTTTTGCTGAAATTGTGACCCCGGGGCTTAGGGATTTTTTCAAAAAAATATTTTCTGCCGGTGAAGTTTTTGAGGGCTGATTTCTTGTCCTGTGATAAAAAGCCTTCTGTTTCGAGTGCCAAACCTTTCAGGGGAGCATTTGCAAGCTTCTGGCACCATTTTTGAGTCAATTGCCAAAAGTCAGATTTTTGCTGAAATTGTGACCCCGGGTCTTCGGGATTTTTTCAAAAAAATATTTTCTGCCGGTGAAGTTTTTGAGAGCTGATTTCTTGTCCTGTGATAAAAAGCCTTCTGTTTCCATCGCCAAACCTTTCAGGAGAGCATTTTCAAGCTTTAGGCACCATTTTTGAGTGAATTGCCAAAAGTCAGATTTTTGCTGACATTGTGACCCCGGGGCTTAGGGATTTTTTCCAAAAAATATTTTCTGCCGGTGAAGTTTTTGAGAGCTGATTTCTTGTCCTGTGATAAAAATCCTTCTGTTTCCATCGCCAAAGCTTTCAGGGGAGCATTTGCAAACTTCTGGCACCATTTTTGAGTGAATTGCCAAAAGTCAGATTTTTGCTGAAATTGTGACCCCGGGGCTTAGGGATTTTTTCAAAAAAATATTTTCTGCCGGTGAAGTTTTTGAGGGCTGATTTCTTGTCCTGTGATAAAAAGCCTTCTGTTTCGAGTGCCAAACCTTTCAGGAGAGCATTTTCAAGCTTTAGGCACCATTTTTGAGTGAATTGCCAAAAGTCAGATTTTTGCTGAAATTGTGACCCCGGGGCTTAGGGATTTTTTCAAAAAAATATTTTCTGCCGGTTATGTTTTTGAGAGCTGATTTCTTGTTCTGTGATAAAAAGCCTTCTGTTTCCATCGCCAAAGCTTTCAGGAGATCATTTGCAAGCTACTGGCACCATTTTTGAGTCAATTGCCAAAAGTCAGATTTTTGCTGAAATTGTGACCCCGGGGCTTAGGGATTTTTTCAAAAAAATATTTTCTGCCGGTAAAGTTTTTGAGGGCTGATTTCTTGTCTTGTGATAAAAAGCCTTCTGTTTCGAGTGCCAAACCTTTCAGGAGAGCATTTGCAAGCTACTTGCACCATTTTTGAGTCAATTGCCAAAAGTCAGATTTTTGCTGAAATTGTGACCCCGGGGCTTAGGGATTTTTTCAAAAAAATATTTTCTGCCGGTGAAGTTTTTGAGGGCTGATTTCTTGTCCTGTGATAAAAAGCCTTCTGTTTCCATCGCCAAAGCTTTCAGGGGAGCATTTGCAAGCGGTGGGCACCATTTTTGAGTCAATTGCCAAAAGTCAGATTTTTGCTGAAATTGTGACCCCGGGGCTTAGGGATTTTTTCAAAAAAATATTTTCTGCCGGTTAAGTTTTTGAGGGCTGATTTCTTGTCCTGTGATAAAAAGCCTTCTGTTTCGAGTGCCAAACCTTTCAGGGGAGCATTTGCAAGCTTCTGGCACCATTTTTGAGTCAATTGCCAAAAGTCAGATTTTTGCTGAAATTGTGACCCCGGGTCTTCGGGATTTTTTCAAAAAAATATTTTCTGCCGGTGAAGTTTTTGAGAGCTGATTTCTTGTCCTGTGATAAAAAGCCTTCTGTTTCGAGTGCCAAACCGTTCAGGGGAGCATTTGCAAGCTTCTGGCACCATTTTTGAGTCAATTGCCAAAAGTCAGATTTTTGCTGAAATTGTGACCCCGGGGCTTAGGGATTTTTTCAAAAAAATATTTTCTGCCGGTGAAGTTTTTGAGAGCTGATTTCTTGTCCTGTGATAAAAAGCCTTCTGTTTCGAGTGCCAAACCTTTCAGGGGAGCATTTGCAAGCTTCTGGCACCATTTTTGAGTGAATTGCCAAACGTCAGATTTTTGCTGAAATTGTGACCCCGGGGCTTAGGGATTTTTTCAAAAAAATATTTTCTGCCGGTGAAGTTTTTGAGGGCTTATTTCTTGTTATGTGATAGAAAGCCTTCTGTTTCGAGTGCCAAACCTTTCAGGAGAGCATTTTCAAGCTTTAGGCACCATTTTTGAGTGAATTGCCAAAAGTCAGATTTTTGCTGAAATTGTGACCCCGGGGCTTAGGGATTTTTTCAAAAAAATATTTTCTGCCGGTTAAGTTTTTGAGGGCTGATTTCTTGTCCTGTGATAAAAAGCCTTCTGTTTCCATCGCCAAAGCTTTCAGGGGAGCATTTGCAAGCGGTGGGCACCATTTTTGAGTCAATTGCCAAAAGTCAGATTTTTGCTGAAATTGTGACCCCGGGGCTTAGGGATTTTTTCAAAAAAATATTTTCTGCCGGTTAAGTTTTTGAGGGCTGATTTCTTGTCCTGTGATAAAAAGCCTTCTGTTTCGAGTGCCAAACCTTTCAGGAGAGCATTTTCAAGCTTTAGGCACCATTTTTGAGTGAATTGCCAAACGTCAGATTTTTGCTGAAATTGTGACCCCGGGGCTTAGGGATTTTTTCAAAAAAATATTTTCTGCCGGTGAAGTTTTTGAGGGCTTATTTCTTGTTATGTGATAGAAAGCCTTCTGTTTCGAGTGCCAAACCTTTCAGGAGAGCATTTTCAAGCTTTAGGCACCATTTTTGAGTGAATTGCCAAAAGTCAGATTTTTGCTGAAATTGTGACCCCGGGGCTTAGGGATTTTTTCAAAAAAATATTTTCTGCCGGTGAAGTTTTTGAGGGCTGATTTCTTGTCCTGTGATAAAAAGCCTTCTGTTTCCATCGCCAAAGCTTTCAGGGGAGCATTTGCAAGCGGTGGGCACCATTTTTGAGTCAATTGCCAAAAGTCAGATTTTTGCTGAAATTGTGACACCGGGGCTTAGGGATTTTTTCAAAAAAATATTTTCTGCCGGTTAAGTTTTTGAGGGCTGATTTCTTGTCCTGTGATAAAAAGCCTTCTGTTTCGAGTGCCAAACCTTTCAGGGGAGCATTTGCAAGCTTCTGGCACCATTTTTGAGTCAATTGCCAAAAGTCAGATTTTTGCTGAAATTGTGACCCCGGGTCTTCGGGATTTTTTCAAAAAAATATTTTCTGCCGGTGAAGTTTTTGAGAGCTGATTTCTTGTCCTGTGATAAAAAGCCTTCTGTTTCGAGTGCCAAACCGTTCAGGAGAGCATTTTCAAGCTTTAGGCACCATTTTTGAGTGAATTGCCAAAAGTCAGATTTTTGCTGAAATTGTGACCCCGGGGCTTAGGGATTTTTTCAAAAAAATATTTTCTGCCGGTGAAGTTTTTGAGAGCTGATTTCTTGTCCTGTGATAAAAAGCCTTCTGTTTCGAGTGCCAAACCTTTCAGGGGAGCATTTGCAAGCTTCTGGCACCATTTTTGAGTGAATTGCCAAACGTCAGATTTTTGCTGAAATTGTGACCCCGGGGCTTAGGGATTTTTTCAAAAAAATATTTTCTGCCGGTGAAGTTTTTGAGGGCTTATTTCTTGTTATGTGATAGAAAGCCTTCTGTTTCGAGTGCCAAACCTTTCAGGAGAGCATTTTCAAGCTTTAGGCACCATTTTTGAGTGAATTGCCAAAAGTCAGATTTTTGCTGAAATTGTGACCCCGGGGCTTAGGGATTTTTTCAAAAAAATATTTTCTGCCGGTTAAGTTTTTGAGGGCTGATTTCTTGTCCTGTGATAAAAAGCCTTCTGTTTCGAGTGCCAAACCTTTCAGGGGAGCATTTTCAAGCTTTTGGCACCATTTTTGAGTGAATTGCCAAAAGTCAGATTTTTACTGAAATTATGACCCCGGGGCTTAGGGATTTTTTCAAAAAAATATTTTCTGCCGGTTAAGTTTTTGAGGGCTGATTTCTTGTCTTGTGATAAAAAGCCTTCTGTTTCGAGTGCCAAACCTTTCAGGAGAGCATTTGCAAGCTACTTGCACCATTTTTGAGTCAATTGCCAAAAGTCAGATTTTTGCTGAAATTGTGACCCCGGGGCTTAGGGATTTTTTCAAAAAAATATTTTCTGCCGGTTAAGTTTTTGAGGGCTGATTTCTTGTCTTGTGATAAAAAGCCTTCTGTTTCGAGTGCCAAACCTTTCAGGAGAGCATTTTCAAGCTTTAGGCACCATTTTTGAGTGAATTGCCAAAAGTCAGATTTTTGCTGAAATTGTGACCCCGGGGCTTAGGGATTTTTTCAAAAAAATATTTTCTGCCGGTGAAGTTTTTGAGAGCTGATTTCTTGTCCTGTGATAAAAAGCCTTCTGTTTCCATCGCCAAAGCTTTCAGGGGAGCATTTGCAAGCTTCTGGCACCATTTTTGAGTGAATTGCCAAAAGTCAGATTTTTGCTGAAATTGTGACCCCGGGGCTTAGGGATTTTTTCAAAAAAATATTTTCTGCCGGTGAAGTTTTTGAGGGCTGATTTCTTGTCCTGTGATAAAAAGCCTTCTGTTTCGAGTGCCAAACCTTTCAGGAGAGCATTTTCAAGCTTTAGGCACCATTTTTGAGTGAATTGCCAAAAGTCAGATTTTTGCTGAAATTGTGACCCCGGGGCTTAGGGATTTTTTCAAAAAAATATTTTCTGCCGGTTATGTTTTTGAGAGCTGATTTCTTGTTCTGTGATAAAAAGCCTTCTGTTTCCATCGCCAAAGCTTTCAGGAGATCATTTGCAAGCTACTGGCACCATTTTTGAGTCAATTGCCAAAAGTCAGATTTTTGCTGAAATTGTGACCCCGGGGCTTAGGGATTTTTTCAAAAAAATATTTTCTGCCGGTTAAGTTTTTGAGGGCTGATTTCTTGTCTTGTGATAAAAAGCCTTCTGTTTCGAGTGCCAAACCTTTCAGGAGAGCATTTGCAAGCTACTTGCACCATTTTTGAGTCAATTGCCAAAAGTCAGATTTTTGCTGAAATTGTGACCCCGGGGCTTAGGGATTTTTTCAAAAAAATATTTTCTGCCGGTGAAGTTTTTGAGGGCTGATTTCTTGTCCTGTGATAAAAAGCCTTCTGTTTCCATCGCCAAAGCTTTCAGGGGAGCATTTGCAAGCGGTGGGCACCATTTTTGAGTCAATTGCCAAAAGTCAGATTTTTGCTGAAATTGTGACCCCGGGGCTTAGGGATTTTTTCAAAAAAATATTTTCTGCCGGTTAAGTTTTTGAGGGCTGATTTCTTGTCCTGTGATAAAAAGCCTTCTGTTTCGAGTGCCAAACCTTTCAGGGGAGCATTTGCAAGCTTCTGGCACCATTTTTGAGTGAATTGCCAAAAGTCAGATTTTTGCTGAAATTGTGACCCCGGGTCTTCGGGATTTTTTCAAAAAAATATTTTCTGCCGGTGAAGTTTTTGAGAGCTGATTTCTTGTCCTGTGATAAAAAGCCTTCTGTTTCGAGTGCCAAACCGTTCAGGGGAGCATTTGCAAGCTTCTGGCACCATTTTTGAGTCAATTGCCAAAAGTCAGATTTTTGCTGAAATTGTGACCCCGGGGCTTAGGGATTTTTTCAAAAAAATATTTTCTGCCGGTGAAGTTTTTGAGAGCTGATTTCTTGTCCTGTGATAAAAAGCCTTCTGTTTCGAGTGCCAAACCTTTCAGGGGAGCATTTGCAAGCTTCTGGCACCATTTTTGAGTGAATTGCCAAACGTCAGATTTTTGCTGAAATTGTGACCCCGGGGCTTAGGGATTTTTTCAAAAAAATATTTTCTGCCGGTGAAGTTTTTGAGGGCTGATTTCTTGTTATGTGATAGAAAGCCTTCTGTTTCGAGTGCCAAACCTTTCAGGAGAGCATTTTCAAGCTTTAGGCACCATTTTTGAGTGAATTGCCAAAAGTCAGATTTTTGCTGAAATTGTGACCCCGGGGCTTAGGGATTTTTTCAAAAAAATATTTTCTGCCGGTTAAGTTTTTGAGGGCTGATTTCTTGTCCTGTGATAAAAAGCCTTCTGTTTCGAGTGCCAAACCTTTCAGGGGAGCATTTTCAAGCTTTTGGCACCATTTTTGAGTGAATTGCCAAAAGTCAGATTTTTACTGAAATTATGACCCCGGGGCTTAGGGATTTTTTCAAAAAAATATTTTCTGCCGGTTAAGTTTTTGAGGGCTGATTTCTTGTCTTGTGATAAAAAGCCTTCTGTTTCGAGTGCCAAACCTTTCAGGAGAGCATTTTCAAGCTTTAGGCACCATTTTTGAGTGAATTGCCAAAAGTCAGATTTTTGCTGAAATTGTGACCCCGGGGCTTAGGGATTTTTTCAAAAAAATATTTTCTGCCGGTTATGTTTTTGAGAGCTGATTTCTTGTTCTGTGATAAAAAGCCTTCTGTTTCCATCGCCAAAGCTTTCAGGAGATCATTTGCAAGCTACTGGCACCATTTTTGAGTCAATTGCCAAAAGTCAGATTTTTGCTGAAATTGTGACCCCGGGGCTTAGGGATTTTTTCAAAAAAATATTTTCTGCCGGTTAAGTTTTTGAGGGCTGATTTCTTGTCTTGTGATAAAAAGCCTTCTGTTTCGAGTGCCAAACCTTTCAGGAGAGCATTTGCAAGCTACTTGCACCATTTTTGAGTCAATTGCCAAAAGTCAGATTTTTGCTGAAATTGTGACCCCGGGGCTTAGGGATTTTTTCAAAAAAATATTTTCTGCCGGTGAAGTTTTTGAGGGCTGATTTCTTGTCCTGTGATAAAAAGCCTTCTGTTTCCATCGCCAAAGCTTTCAGGGGAGCATTTGCAAGCGGTGGGCACCATTTTTGAGTCAATTGCCAAAAGTCAGATTTTTGCTGAAATTGTGACCCCGGGGCTTAGGGATTTTTTCAAAAAAATATTTTCTGCCGGTTAAGTTTTTGAGGGCTGATTTCTTGTCCTGTGATAAAAAGCCTTCTGTTTCGAGTGCCAAACCTTTCAGGGGAGCATTTGCAAGCTTCTGGCACCATTTTTGAGTGAATTGCCAAAAGTCAGATTTTTGCTGAAATTGTGACCCCGGGTCTTCGGGATTTTTTCAAAAAAATATTTTCTGCCGGTGAAGTTTTTGAGAGCTGATTTCTTGTCCTGTGATAAAAAGCCTTCTGTTTCGAGTGCCAAACCGTTCAGGGGAGCATTTGCAAGCTTCTGGCACCATTTTTGAGTCAATTGCCAAAAGTCAGATTTTTGCTGAAATTGTGACCCCGGGGCTTAGGGATTTTTTCAAAAAAATATTTTCTGCCGGTGAAGTTTTTGAGAGCTGATTTCTTGTCCTGTGATAAAAAGCCTTCTGTTTCGAGTGCCAAACCTTTCAGGGGAGCATTTGCAAGCTTCTGGCACCATTTTTGAGTGAATTGCCAAAAGTCAGATTTTTGCTGAAATTGTGACCCCGGGTCTTCGGGATTTTTTCAAAAAAATATTTTCTGCCGGTGAAGTTTTTGAGAGCTGATTTCTTGTCCTGTGATAAAAAGCCTTCTGTTTCGAGTGCCAAACCGTTCAGGGGAGCATTTGCAAGCTTCTGGCACCATTTTTGAGTCAATTGCCAAAAGTCAGATTTTTGCTGAAATTGTGACCCCGGGGCTTAGGGATTTTTTCAAAAAAATATTTTCTGCCGGTGAAGTTTTTGAGAGCTGATTTCTTGTCCTGTGATAAAAAGCCTTCTGTTTCGAGTGCCAAACCTTTCAGGGGAGCATTTGCAAGCTTCTGGCACCATTTTTGAGTGAATTGCCAAACGTCAGATTTTTGCTGAAATTGTGACCCCGGGGCTTAGGGATTTTTTCAAAAAAATATTTTCTGCCGGTGAAGTTTTTGAGGGCTTATTTCTTGTTATGTGATAGAAAGCCTTCTGTTTCGAGTGCCAAACCTTTCAGGAGAGCATTTTCAAGCTTTAGGCACCATTTTTGAGTGAATTGCCAAAAGTCAGATTTTTGCTGAAATTGTGACCCCGGGGCTTAGGGATTTTTTCAAAAAAATATTTTCTGCCGGTTAAGTTTTTGAGGGCTGATTTCTTGTCCTGTGATAAAAAGCCTTCTGTTTCGAGTGCCAAACCTTTCAGGGGAGCATTTTCAAGCTTTTGGCACCATTTTTGAGTGAATTGCCAAAAGTCAGATTTTTACTGAAATTATGACCCCGGGGCTTAGGGATTTTTTCAAAAAAATATTTTCTGCCGGTTAAGTTTTTGAGGGCTGATTTCTTGTCTTGTGATAAAAAGCCTTCTGTTTCGAGTGCCAAACCTTTCAGGAGAGCATTTTCAAGCTTTAGGCACCATTTTTGAGTGAATTGCCAAAAGTCAGATTTTTGCTGAAATTGTGACCCCGGGGCTTAGGGATTTTTTCAAAAAAATATTTTCTGCCGGTTATGTTTTTGAGAGCTGATTTCTTGTTCTGTGATAAAAAGCCTTCTGTTTCCATCGCCAAAGCTTTCAGGAGATCATTTGCAAGCTACTGGCACCATTTTTGAGTCAATTGCCAAAAGTCAGATTTTTGCTGAAATTGTGACCCCGGGGCTTAGGGATTTTTTCAAAAAAATATTTTCTGCCGGTAAAGTTTTTGAGGGCTGATTTCTTGTCTTGTGATAAAAAGCCTTCTGTTTCGAGTGCCAAACCTTTCAGGAGAGCATTTGCAAGCTACTTGCACCATTTTTGAGTCAATTGCCAAAAGTCAGATTTTTGCTGAAATTGTGACCCCGGGGCTTAGGGATTTTTTCAAAAAAATATTTTCTGCCGGTGAAGTTTTTGAGGGCTGATTTCTTGTCCTGTGATAAAAAGCCTTCTGTTTCCATCGCCAAAGCTTTCAGGGGAGCATTTGCAAGCGGTGGGCACCATTTTTGAGTCAATTGCCAAAAGTCAGATTTTTGCTGAAATTGTGACCCCGGGGCTTAGGGATTTTTTCAAAAAAATATTTTCTGCCGGTTAAGTTTTTGAGGGCTGATTTCTTGTCCTGTGATAAAAAGCCTTCTGTTTCGAGTGCCAAACCTTTCAGGGGAGCATTTGCAAGCTTCTGGCACCATTTTTGAGTGAATTGCCAAAAGTCAGATTTTTGCTGAAATTGTGACCCCGGGTCTTCGGGATTTTTTCAAAAAAATATTTTCTGCCGGTGAAGTTTTTGAGAGCTGATTTCTTGTCCTGTGATAAAAAGCCTTCTGTTTCGAGTGCCAAACCGTTCAGGGGAGCATTTGCAAGCTTCTGGCACCATTTTTGAGTCAATTGCCAAAAGTCAGATTTTTGCTGAAATTGTGACCCCGGGGCTTAGGGATTTTTTCAAAAAAATATTTTCTGCCGGTGAAGTTTTTGAGAGCTGATTTCTTGTCCTGTGATAAAAAGCCTTCTGTTTCGAGTGCCAAACCTTTCAGGGGAGCATTTGCAAGCTTCTGGCACCATTTTTGAGTGAATTGCCAAAAGTCAGATTTTTGCTGAAATTGTGACCCCGGGTCTTCGGGATTTTTTCAAAAAAATATTTTCTGCCGGTGAAGTTTTTGAGAGCTGATTTCTTGTCCTGTGATAAAAAGCCTTCTGTTTCGAGTGCCAAACCTTTCAGGGGAGCATTTGCAAGCTTCTGGCACCATTTTTGAGTGAATTGCCAAACGTCAGATTTTTGCTGAAATTGTGACCCCGGGGCTTAGGGATTTTTTCAAAAAAATATTTTCTGCCGGTGAAGTTTTTGAGGGCTTATTTCTTGTTATGTGATAGAAAGCCTTCTGTTTCGAGTGCCAAACCTTTCAGGAGAGCATTTTCAAGCTTTAGGCACCATTTTTGAGTGAATTGCCAAAAGTCAGATTTTTGCTGAAATTGTGACCCCGGGGCTTAGGGATTTTTTCAAAAAAATATTTTCTGCCGGTTAAGTTTTTGAGGGCTGATTTCTTGTCCTGTGATAAAAAGCCTTCTGTTTCGAGTGCCAAACCTTTCAGGGGAGCATTTTCAAGCTTTTGGCACCATTTTTGAGTGAATTGCCAAAAGTCAGATTTTTACTGAAATTATGACCCCGGGGCTTAGGGATTTTTTCAAAAAAATATTTTCTGCCGGTTAAGTTTTTGAGGGCTGATTTCTTGTCTTGTGATAAAAAGCCTTCTGTTTCGAGTGCCAAACATTTCAGGAGAGCATTTGCAAGCTACTTGCACCATTTTTGAGTCAATTGCCAAAAGTCAGATTTTTGCTGAAATTGTGACCCCGGGGCTTAGGGATTTTTTCAAAAAAATATTTTCTGCCGGTTAAGTTTTTGAGGGCTGATTTCTTGTCTTGTGATAAAAAGCCTTCTGTTTCGAGTGCCAAACCTTTCAGGAGAGCATTTTCAAGCTTTAGGCACCATTTTTGAGTGAATTGCCAAAAGTCAGATTTTTGCTGAAATTGTGACCCCGGGGCTTAGGGATTTTTTCAAAAAAATATTTTCTGCCGGTTAAGTTTTTGAGGGCTGATTTCTTGTCCTGTGATAAAAAGCCTTCTGTTTCCATCGCCAAAGCTTTCAGGGGAGCATTTGCAAGCGGTGGGCACCATTTTTGAGTCAATTGCCAAAAGTCAGATTTTTGCTGAAATTGTGACCCCGGGGCTTAGGGATTTTTTCAAAAAAATATTTTCTGCCGGTTAAGTTTTTGAGGGCTGATTTCTTGTCCTGTGATAAAAAGCCTTCTGTTTCGAGTGCCAAACCTTTCAGGAGAGCATTTTCAAGCTTTAGGCACCATTTTTGAGTGAATTGCCAAAAGTCAGATTTTTGCTGAAATTGTGACCCCGGGGCTTAGGGATTTTTTCAAAAAAATATTTTCTGCCGGTTAAGTTTTTGAGGGCTGATTTCTTGTCCTGTGATAAAAAGCCTTCTGTTTCGAGTGCCAAACCTTTCAGGGGAGCATTTTCAAGCTTTTGGCACCATTTTTGAGTCAATTGCCAAAAGTCAGATTTTTGCAGAAATTGTGACCCCGGGGTTTAGGGATTTTTTCAAAAAAATATTTTCTGTCGGTTACGTTTTTGAGGGCTGATTTCTTGTCCTGTGATAAAAAGCCTTCTGTTTCGAATGCCAAACCTTTCAGGGGAGCATTTTCAAGCTTTTTGCACCATTTTTGAGTGAATTGCCAAAAGTCAGATTTTTGCTGAAATTGTGACCCCGGGGCTTAGGGATTTTTTCAAAAAAATATTTTCTGCCGGTGAAGTTTTTGAGAGCTGATTTCTTGTCCTGTGATAAAAAGCCTTCTGTTTCCATCGTTAAGCTTTCAGGGGAGCATTTGCAAGCTTCTGGCACCATTTTTGAGTGAATTGCCAAAAGTCAGATTTTTGCTGAAATTGTGACCCCGGGGCTTAGGGATTTTTTCAAAAAAATATTTTCTGCCGGTGAAGTTTTTGAGGGCTGATTTCTTGTTCTGTGATAAAAAGCCTTCTGTTTCGAGTGCCAAACATTTCAGGGGAGCATTTTCAAGCTTTTGGCACCATTTTTGAGTGAATTGCCAAAAGTCAGATTTTTGCTGAAATTGTGACCCCGGGGCTTAGGGATTTTTTCAAAAAAATATTTTCTGTCGGTTAAGTTTTTGAGGGCTGATTTCTTGTTCTGTGATAAAAAGCCTTCTGTTTCGAGTGCCAAACCTTTCAGGAGAGCATTTTCAAGCTTTAGGCACCATTTTTGAGTGAATTGCCAAAAGTCAGATTTTTGCTGAAATTGTGACCCCGGGGCTTAGGGATTTTTTCAAAAAAATATTTTCTGCCGGTGAAGTTTTTGAGGGCTGATTTCTTGTCCTGTGATAAAAAGCCTTCTGTTTCCATCGCCAAACCTTTCAGGAGAGCATTTTCAAGCTTTAGGCACCATTTTTGAGTGAATTGCCAAAAGTCAGATTTTTGCTGAAATTGTGACCCCGGGGCTTAGGGATTTTTTCAAAAAAATATTTTCTGCCGGTGAAGTTTTTGAGAGCTGATTTCTTGTCCTGTGATAAAAAGCCTTCTGTTTCCATCGCCAAAGCTTTCAGGGGAGCATTTGCAAGCTTCTGGCACCATTTTTGAGTCAATTGCCAAAAGTCAGATTTTTGCTGAAATTGTGACCCCGGGGCTTAGGGATTTTTTCAAAAAAATATTTTCTGCTGGTGAAGTTTTTGAGGGCTGATTTCTTGTTCTGTGATAAAAAGCCTTCTGTTTCGAGTGCCAAACCTTTCAGGAGAGCATTTTCAAGCTTTAGGCACCATTTTTGAGTGAATTGCCAAAAGTCAGATTTTTGCTGAAATTGTGACCCCGGGGCTTAGGGATTTTTTCAAAAAAATATTTTCTGCCGGTGAAGTTTTTGAGGGCTGATTTCTTGTCCTGTGATAAAAAGCCTTCTGTTTCGAGTGCCAAACCTTTCAGGGGAGCATTTTCAAGCTTTTGGCACCATTTTTGAGTGAATTGCCAAAAGTCAGATTTTTACTGAAATTATGACCCCGGGGCTTAGGGATTTTTTCAAAAAAATATTTTCTGCCGGTTAAGTTTTTGAGGGCTGATTTCTTGTCTTGTGATAAAAAGCCTTCTGTTTCGAGTGCCAAACATTTCAGGAGAGCATTTGCAAGCTACTTGCACCATTTTTGAGTCAATTGCCAAAAGTCAGATTTTTGCTGAAATTGTGACCCCGGGGCTTAGGGATTTTTTCAAAAAAATATTTTCTGCCGGTTAAGTTTTTGAGGGCTGATTTCTTGTCTTGTGATAAAAAGCCTTCTGTTTCGAGTGCCAAACCTTTCAGGAGAGCATTTTCAAGCTTTAGGCACCATTTTTGAGTGAATTGCCAAAAGTCAGATTTTTGCTGAAATTGTGACCCCGGGGCTTAGGGATTTTTTCAAAAAAATATTTTCTGCCGGTTAAGTTTTTGAGGGCTGATTTCTTGTCCTGTGATAAAAAGCCTTCTGTTTCCATCGCCAAAGCTTTCAGGGGAGCATTTGCAAGCGGTGGGCACCATTTTTGAGTCAATTGCCAAAAGTCAGATTTTTGCTGAAATTGTGACCCCGGGGCTTAGGGATTTTTTCAAAAAAATATTTTCTGCCGGTTAAGTTTTTGAGGGCTGATTTCTTGTCCTGTGATAAAAAGCCTTCTGTTTCGAGTGCCAAACCTTTCAGGAGAGCATTTTCAAGCTTTAGGCACCATTTTTGAGTGAATTGCCAAAAGTCAGATTTTTGCTGAAATTGTGACCCCGGGGCTTAGGGATTTTTTCAAAAAAATATTTTCTGCCGGTTAAGTTTTTGAGGGCTGATTTCTTGTCCTGTGATAAAAAGCCTTCTGTTTCGAGTGCCAAACCTTTCAGGGGAGCATTTTCAAGCTTTTGGCACCATTTTTGAGTCAATTGCCAAAAGTCAGATTTTTGCAGAAATTGTGACCCCGGGGTTTAGGGATTTTTTCAAAAAAATATTTTCTGTCGGTTACGTTTTTGAGGGCTGATTTCTTGTCCTGTGATAAAAAGCCTTCTGTTTCGAATGCCAAACCTTTCAGGGGAGCATTTTCAAGCTTTTTGCACCATTTTTGAGTGAATTGCCAAAAGTCAGATTTTTGCTGAAATTGTGACCCCGGGGCTTAGGGATTTTTTCAAAAAAATATTTTCTGCCGGTGAAGTTTTTGAGAGCTGATTTCTTGTCCTGTGATAAAAAGCCTTCTGTTTCCATCGTTAAGCTTTCAGGGGAGCATTTGCAAGCTTCTGGCACCATTTTTGAGTGAATTGCCAAAAGTCAGATTTTTGCTGAAATTGTGACCCCGGGGCTTAGGGATTTTTTCAAAAAAATATTTTCTGCCGGTGAAGTTTTTGAGGGCTGATTTCTTGTTCTGTGATAAAAAGCCTTCTGTTTCGAGTGCCAAACATTTCAGGGGAGCATTTTCAAGCTTTTGGCACCATTTTTGAGTGAATTGCCAAAAGTCAGATTTTTGCTGAAATTGTGACCCCGGGGCTTAGGGATTTTTTCAAAAAAATATTTTCTGTCGGTTAAGTTTTTGAGGGCTGATTTCTTGTTCTGTGATAAAAAGCCTTCTGTTTCGAGTGCCAAACCTTTCAGGAGAGCATTTTCAAGCTTTAGGCACCATTTTTGAGTGAATTGCCAAAAGTCAGATTTTTGCTGAAATTGTGACCCCGGGGCTTAGGGATTTTTTCAAAAAAATATTTTCTGCCGGTGAAGTTTTTGAGGGCTGATTTCTTGTCCTGTGATAAAAAGCCTTCTGTTTCCATCGCCAAACCTTTCAGGAGAGCATTTTCAAGCTTTAGGCACCATTTTTGAGTGAATTGCCAAAAGTCAGATTTTTGCTGAAATTGTGACCCCGGGGCTTAGGGATTTTTTCAAAAAAATATTTTCTGCCGGTGAAGTTTTTGAGAGCTGATTTCTTGTCCTGTGATAAAAAGCCTTCTGTTTCCATCGCCAAAGCTTTCAGGGGAGCATTTGCAAGCTTCTGGCACCATTTTTGAGTCAATTGCCAAAAGTCAGATTTTTGCTGAAATTGTGACCCCGGGGCTTAGGGATTTTTTCAAAAAAATATTTTCTGCTGGTGAAGTTTTTGAGGGCTGATTTCTTGTTCTGTGATAAAAAGCCTTCTGTTTCGAGTGCCAAACCTTTCAGGAGAGCATTTTCAAGCTTTAGGCACCATTTTTGAGTGAATTGCCAAAAGTCAGATTTTTGCTGAAATTGTGACCCCGGGGCTTAGGGATTTTTTCAAAAAAATATTTTCTGCCGGTGAAGTTTTTGAGAGCTGATTTCTTGTCCTGTGATAAAAAGCCTTCTGTTTCGAGTGCCAAACCTTTCAGGAGAGCATTTTCAAGCTTTAGGCACCATTTTTGAGTGAATTGCCAAAAGTCAGATTTTTGCTGAAATTGTGACCCCGGGGCTTAGGGATTTTTTCAAAAAAATATTTTCTGCCGGTTATGTTTTTGAGAGCTGATTTCTTGTTCTGTGATAAAAAGCCTTCTGTTTCCATCGCCAAAGCTTTCAGGAGATCATTTGCAAGCTACTGGCACCATTTTTGAGTCAATTGCCAAAAGTCAGATTTTTGCTGAAATTGTGACCCCGGGGCTTAGGGATTTTTTCAAAAAAATATTTTCTGCCGGTGAAGTTTTTGAGGGCTGATTTCTTGTTCTGTGATAAAAAGCCTTCTGTTTCGAGTGCCAAACCTTTCAGGAGAGCATTTTCAAGCTTCTGGCACCATTTTTGAGTGAATTGCCAAAAGTCAGATTTTTGCTGAAATTGTGACCCCGGGGCTTAGGGATTTTTTCAAAAAAATATTTTCTGCCGGTGAAGTTTTTGAGAGCTGATTTCTTTTCCTGTGATAAAAAGCCTTCTGTTTTCATCGCCAAAGCTTTCAGGGGAGCATTTGCAAGCTTCTGGCACCATTTTTGAGTCAATTGCCAAAAGTCAGATTTTTGCTGAAATTGTGACCCCGGGGCTTAGGGATTTTTTCAAAAAAATATTTTCTGCCGGTGAAGTTTTTGAGAGCTAATTTCTTGTCCTGTGATAAAAAGCCTTCTGTTTCCATCGTTAAGCTTTCAGGGGAGCATTTGCAAGCTTCTGGCACCATTTTTGAGTGAATTGCCAAAAGTCAGATTTTTGCTGAAATTGTGACCCCGGGGCTTAGGGATTTTTTCAAAAAAATATTTTCTGCCGGTGAAGTTTTTGAGAGCTGATTTCTTGTCCTGTGATAAAAAGCCTTCTGTTTCCATCGTTAAGCTTTCAGGGGAGCATTTACAAGCTTCTGGCACCATTTTTAAGTGAATTGCCAAAAGTCAGATTTTTGCTGAAATTGTGACCCCGGGGCTTAGGGATTTTTTCAAAAAAATATTTTCTGCCGGTGAAGTTTTTGAGAGCTGATTTCTTGTCCTGTGATAAAAAGCCTTCTGTTTCCATCGCCAAAGCTTTCAGGAGAGCATTTGCAAGCTACTGGCACCATTTTTGAGTCAATTGCCAAAAGTCAGATTTTTGCTGAAATTGTGACCCCGGGGCTTAGGGATTTTTTCAAAAAAATATTTTCTGCCGGTTAAGTTTTTGAGGGCTGATTTCTTGTCTTGTGATAAAAAGCCTTCTGTTTCGAGTGCCAAACCTTTCAGGAGAGCATTTTCAAGCTTTAGGCACCATTTTTGAGTGAATTGCCAAAAGTCAGATTTTTGCTGAAATTGTGACCCCGGGGCTTAGGGATTTTTTCAAAAAAATATTTTCTGCCGGTTAAGTTTTTGAGGGCTGATTTCTTGTCCTGTGATAAAAAGCCTTCTGTTTCCATCGCCAAAGCTTTCAGGGGAGCATTTGCAAGCGATGGGCACCATTTTTGAGTCAATTGCCAAAAGTCAGATTTTTGCTGAAATTGTGACCCCGGGTCTTCGGGATTTTTTCAAAAAAATATTTTCTGCCGGTGAAGTTTTTGAGAGCTGATTTCTTGTCCTGTGATAAAAAGCCTTCTGTTTCGAGTGCCAAACCTTTCAGGGGAGCATTTTCAAGCTTTAGGCACCATTTTTGAGTGAATTGCCAAACGTCAGATTTTTGCTGAAATTGTGACCCCGGGGCTTAGGGATTTTTTCAAAAAAATATTTTCTGTCGGTTAAGTTTTTGAGGGCTGATTTCTTGTTCTGTGATAGAAAGCCTTCTGTTTCGAGTGCCAAACCTTTCAGGAGAGCATTTTCAAGCTTTAGGCACCATTTTTGAGTGAATTGCCAAAAGTCAGATTTTTGCTGAAATTGAGACCCCGGGGCTTAGGGATTTTTTCAAAAAAATATCTTCTGCCGGTTAAGTTTTTGAGGGCTGATTTCTTGTCCTGCGATAAAAAGCCTTCTGTTTCGAGTGCCAAACCTTTCAGGGGAGCATTTTCAAGCTTTTGGCACCATTTTTGAGTGAATTGCCAAAAGTCAGATTTTTACTGAAATTATGACCCCGGGGCTTAGGGATTTTTTCAAAAAAATATTTTCTGTCGGTTAAGTTTTTGAGGGCTGTTTTCTTGTTCTGTGATAAAAAGCCTTCTGTTTCGAGTGCCAAAACTTTCAGGGGAGCATTTTCAAGCTTCTGGCACCATTTTTGAGTCAATTGCCAAAAGTCAGATTTTTGCTGAAATTGTGACCCCGGGGCTTCGGGATTTTTTCAAAAACATATTTTCTGCCGGTGAAGTTTTTGAGGGCTGATTTCTTGTCCTGTGATAAAAAGCCTTCTGTTTCGAGTGCCAAACCTTTCAGGGGAGCATTTTCAAGCTTTTGGCACCATTTTTGAGTGAATTGCCAAAAGTCAGATTTTTGCTGAAATTGTGACCCCGGGGCTTAGGGATTTTTTCAAAAAAATATTTTCTGTCGGTTAACTTTTTGAGGGCTGATTTCTTGTTCTGTGATAGAAAGCCTTCTGTTTCGAGTGCCAAACCTTTCAGGAGAGCATTTTCAAGCTTTAGGCACCATTTTTGAATGAATTGCCAAAAGTCAGATTTTTGCTGAAATTGTGACCCCGGGGCTTAGGGATTTTTTCAAAAAAATATTTTCTGCCGGTGAAGTTTTTGAGGGCTGATTTCTTGTTCTGTGATAAAAAGCCTTCTGTTTCGAGTGCCAAACCTTTCAGGAGAGCATTTTCAAGCTTCTGGCACCATTTTTGAGTGAATTGCCAAAAGTCAGATTTTTGCTGAAATTGTGACCCCGGGGCTTAGGGATTTTTTCAAAAAAATATTTTCTGCCGGTGAAGTTTTTGAGAGCTGATTTCTTTTCCTGTGATAAAAAGCCTTCTGTTTCCATCGCCAAAGCTTTCAGGGGAGCATTTGCAAGCTTCTGGCACCATTTTTGAGTCAATTGCCAAAAGTCAGATTTTTGCTGAAATTGTGACCCCGGGGCTTAGGGATTTTTTCAAAAAAATATTTTCTGCCGGTGAAGTTTTTGAGAGCTAATTTCTTGTCCTGTGATAAAAAGCCTTCTGTTTCCATCGTTAAGCTTTCAGGGGAGCATTTGCAAGCTTCTGGCACCATTTTTGAGTGAATTGCCAAAAGTCAGATTTTTGCTGAAATTGTGACCCCGGGGCTTAGGGATTTTTTCAAAAAAATATTTTCTGCCGGTGAAGTTTTTGAGAGCTGATTTCTTGTCCTGTGATAAAAAGCCTTCTGTTTCCATCGTTAAGCTTTCAGGGGAGCATTTACAAGCTTCTGGCACCATTTTTAAGTGAATTGCCAAAAGTCAGATTTTTGCTGAAATTGTGACCCCGGGGCTTAGGGATTTTTTCAAAAAAATATTTTCTGCCGGTGAAGTTTTTGAGAGCTGATTTCTTGTCCTGTGATAAAAAGCCTTCTGTTTCCATCGCCAAAGCTTTCAGGAGAGCATTTGCAAGCTACTGGCACCATTTTTGAGTCAATTGCCAAAAGTCAGATTTTTGCTGAAATTGTGACCCCGGGGCTTAGGGATTTTTTTCAAAAAAATATTTTCTGCCGGTTAAGTTTTTGAGGGCTGATTTCTTGTCTTGTGATAAAAAGCCTTCTGTTTCGAGTGCCAAACCTTTCAGGAGAGCATTTTCAAGCTTTAGGCACCATTTTTGAGTGAATTGCCAAAAGTCAGATTTTTGCTGAAATTGTGACCCCGGGGCTTAGGGATTTTTTCAAAAAAATATTTTCTGCCGGTTAAGTTTTTGAGGGCTGATTTCTTGTCCTGTGATAAAAAGCCTTCTGTTTCCATCGCCAAAGCTTTTAGGGGAGCATTTGCAAGCGGTGGGCACCATTTTTGAGTCAATTGCCAAAAGTCAGATTTTTGCTGAAATTGTGACCCCGGGTCTTCGGGATTTTTTCAAAAAAATATTTTCTGCCGGTGAAGTTTTTGAGAGCTGATTTCTTGTCCTGTGATAAAAAGCCTTCTGTTTCGAGTGCCAAACCTTTCAGGGGAGCATTTTCAAGCTTCTGGCACCATTTTTGAGTGAATTGCCAAAAGTCAGATTTTTGCTGAAATTGTGACCCCGGGGCTTAGGGATTTTTTCAAAAAAATATTTTCTGTCGGTTAACTTTTTGAGGGCTGATTTCTTGTTCTGTGATAGAAAGCCTTCTGTTTCGAGTGCCAAACCTTTCAGGAGAGCATTTTCAAGCTTTAGGCACCATTTTTGAATGAATTGCCAAAAGTCAGATTTTTGCTGAAATTGTGACCCCGGGGCTTAGGGATTTTTTCAAAAAAATATTTTCTGCCGGTGAAGTTTTTGAGGGCTGATTTCTTGTTCTGTGATAAAAAGCCTTCTGTTTCGAGTGCCAAACCTTTCAGGAGAGCATTTTCAAGCTTCTGGCACCATTTTTGAGTGAATTGCCAAAAGTCAGATTTTTGCTGAAATTGTGACCCCGGGGCTTAGGGATTTTTTCAAAAAAATATTTTCTGCCGGTGAAGTTTTTGAGGGCTGATTTCTTTTCCTGTGATAAAAAGCCTTCTGTTTCCATCGCCAAAGCTTTCAGGGGAGCATTTGCAAGCTTCTGGCACCATTTTTGAATCAATTGCCAAAAGTCAGATTTTTGCTGAAATTGTGACCCCGGGGCTTAGGGATTTTTTCAAAAAAATATTTTCTGCCGGTGAAGTTTTTGAGAGCTAATTTCTTGTCCTGTGATAAAAAGCCTTCTGTTTCCATCGTTAAGCTTTCAGGGGAGCATTTGCAAGCTTCTGGCACCATTTTTGAGTGAATTGCCAAAAGTCAGATTTTTGCTGAAATTGTGACCCCGGGGCTTAGGGATTTTTTCAAAAAAATATTTTCTGCCGGTGAAGTTTTTGAGAGCTGATTTCTTGTCCTGTGATAAAAAGCCTTCTGTTTCCATCGTTAAGCTTTCAGGGGAGCATTTACAAGCTTCTGGCACCATTTTTAAGTGAATTGCCAAAAGTCAGATTTTTGCTGAAATTGTGACCCCGGGGCTTAGGGATTTTTTCAAAAAAATATTTTCTGCCGGTGAAGTTTTTGAGAGCTGATTTCTTGTCCTGTGATAAAAAGCCTTCTGTTTCCATCGCCAAAGCTTTCAGGAGAGCATTTGCAAGCTACTGGCACCATTTTTGAGTCAATTGCCAAAAGTCAGATTTTTGCTGAAATTGTGACCCCGGGGCTTAGGGATTTTTTCAAAAAAATATTTTCTGCCGGTTAAGTTTTTGAGGGCTGATTTCTTGTCCTGTGATAAAAAGCCTTCTGTTTCCATCGCCAAAGCTTTCAGGGGAGCATTTGCAAGCGGTGGGCACCATTTTTGAGTCAATTGCCAAAAGTCAGATTTTTGCTGAAATTGTGACCCCGGGTCTTCGGGATTTTTTCAAAAAAATATTTTCTGCCGGTGAAGTTTTTGAGAGCTGATTTCTTGTCCTGTGATAAAAAGCCTTCTGTTTCGAGTGCCAAACCTTTCAGGGGAGCATTTTCAAGCTTCTGGCACCATTTTTGAGTGAATTGCCAAACGTCAGATTTTTGCTGAAATTGTGACCCCGGGGCTTAGGGATTTTTTCAAAAAAATATTTTCTGTCGGTTAAGTTTTTGAGGGCTGATTTCTTGTTCTGTGATAGAAAGCCTTCTGTTTCGAGTGCCAAACCTTTCAGGAGAGCATTTTCAAGCTTTAGGCACCATTTTTGAGTGAATTGCCAAAAGTCAGATTTTTGCTGAAATTGAGACCCCGGGGCTTAGGGATTTTTTCAAAAAAATATCTTCTGCCGGTTAAGTTTTTGAGGGCTGATTTCTTGTCCTGCGATAAAAAGCCTTCTGTTTCGAGTGCCAAACCTTTCAGGGGAGCATTTGCAAGCTTCTGGCACCATTTTTGAGTGAATTGCCAAAAGTCAGATTTTTGCTGAAATTATGACCCCGGGGCTTAGGGATTTTTTCAAAAAAATATTTTCTGCCGGTGAAGTTTTTGAGGGCTGATTTCTTGTCCTGTGATAAAAAGCCTTCTGTTTCCATCGCCAAAGCTTTCAGGAGAGCATTTTCAAGCTTCTGGCACCATTTTTGAGTTAATTGCCAAAAGTCAGATTTTTGCTGAAATTGTGACCCCGGGGCTTAGGGATTTTTTCAAAAAAATATTTTCTGTCGGTGAAGTTTTTGAGGGCTGATTTCTTGTTCTGTGATAAAAAGCCTTCTGTTTCAAGTGCCAAACCTTTCAGGAGAGCATTTTCAAGCTTTAGGCACCATTTTTGAGTGAATTGCCAAAATTCAGATTTTTGCTGAAATTGTGACCCCGGGGCTTATGGATTTTTTCAAAAAAAATTTTCTGCCGGTGAAGTTTTTGAGAGCTGATTTCTTGTCCTGTGATAAAAAGCCTTCTGTTTCCATCGTTAAGCTTTCAGGGGAGCATTTGCAAGCGGTGGGCACCATTTTTGAGTGAATTGCCAAAAGTCAGATTTTTGCTGAAATTGTGACCCCGGGGCTTAGGGATTTTTTCAAAAAAATATTTTCTGCCGGTTAAGTTTTTGAGAGCTGATTTCCTGTCCTGTGATAAAAAGCCTTCTGTTTCCATCGTTAAGCTTTCAGGAGAGCATTTTCAAGCTTTAGGCACCATTCTTGAGTGAATTGCCAAAAGTCAGATTTTTGCTGAAATTGTGACCCCGGGGCTTAGGGATTTTTTCAAAAAAATATTTTCTGCCGGTGAAGTTTTTGAGAGCTGATTTCTTGTCCTGTGATAAAAAGCCTTCTGTTTCCATCGTTAAGCTTTCAGGGGAGCATTTGCAAGCTTCTGGCACCATTTTTGAGTGAATTGCCAAAAGTCAGATTTTTGCTGAAATTGTGACCCCGGGGCTTAGGGATTTTTTCAAAAAAATATTTTCTGCCGGTGAAGTTTTTGAGAGCTGATTTCTTGTTCTGTGATAAAAAGCCTTCTGTTTCGAGTGCCAAACCTTTCAGGAGAGCATTTTCAAGCTTTAGGCACCATTTTTGAGTGAATTGCCAAAAGTCAGATTTTTGCTGAAATTGTGACCCCGGGGCTTAGGGATTTTTTCAAAAAAATATTTTCTGCCGGTGAAGTTTTTGAGAGCTGATTTCATGTCCTGTGATAAAAAGCCTTCTGTTTCCATCGTTAAGCTTTCAGGGGAGCATTTGGAAGCTTCTGGCACCATTTTTGAGTCAATTGCCAAAAGTCAGATTTTTGCTGAAATTGTGACCCCGGGGCTTAGGGATTTTTTCAAAAAAATATTTTCTGCCGGTGAAGTTTTTGAGAGCTGATTTCTTGTCCTGTGATAAAAAGCCTTCGGTTTCCATCGCCAAAGCTTTCAGGGGAGCATTTGCAAGCTTCTGGCACCATTTTTGAGTCAATTGCCAAAAGTCAGATTTTTGCTGAAATTGTGACCCCGGGGCTTAGGGATTTTTTCAAAAAAATATTTTCTGTCGGTTAAGTTTTTGAGGGCTGATTTCTTGTCCTGTGATAAAAAGCCTTCTGTTTCGAGTGCCAAAGCTTTCAGGAGAGCATTTTCAAGCTTTAGGCACCATTTTTGAGTGAATTGCCAAAAGTCAGATTTTTGCTGAAATTGTGACCCCGGGGCTTAGGGATTTTTTCAAAAAAATATTTTCTGCCGGTGAAGTTTTTGAGAGCTGATTTCTTGTCCTGTGATAAAAAGCCTTCTGTTTCCATCGCCAAAGCTTTCAGGGGAGCATTTGCAAGCTTCTGGCACCATTTTTGAGTCAATTGCCAAAAGTCAGATTTTTGCTGAAATTGTGACCCCGGGGCTTAGGGATTTTTTCAAAAAAATATTTTCTGTCGGTGAAGTTTTTGAGGGCTGATTTCTTGTTCTGTGATAAAAAGCCTTCTGTTTCGAGTGCCAAACCTTTCAGGAGAGCATTTTCAAGCTTTAGGCACCATTTTTGAGTGAATTGCCAAAAGTCAGATTTTTGCTGAAATTGTGACCCCGGGGCTTAGGGATTTTTTCAAAAAAATATTTTCTGCCGGTGAAGTTTTTGAGAGCTGATTTCTTGTCCTGTGATAAAAAGCCTTCTGTTTCCATCGCCAAAGCTTTCAGGGGAGCATTTGCAAGCTTCTGGCACCATTTTTGAGTCAATTGCCAAAAGTCAGATTTTTGCTGAAATTGTGACCCCGGGGCTTAGGGATTTTTTCAAAAAAATATTTTCTGCCGGTGAAGTTTTTGAGGGCTGATTTCTTGTTCTGTGATAAAAAGCCTTCTGTTTCCATCGCCAAAGCTTTCAGGGGAGCATTTTCAAGCTTTAGGCACCATTTTTGAGTGAATTGCCAAAAGTCAGATTTTTGCTGAAATTGTGACCCCGGGGCTTAGGGATTTTTTCAAAAAAATATTTTCTGCCGGTTAAGTTTTTGAGAGCTGATTTCTTGTCCTGCGATAAAAAGCCTTCTGTTTCCATCGTTAAGCTTTCAGGAGAGCATTTTCAAGCTTTAGGCACCATTCTTGAGTGAATTGCCAAAAGTCAGATTTTTGCTGAAATTGTGACCCCGGGGCTTAGGGATTTTTTCAAAAAAATATTTTCTGCCGGTGAAGTTTTTGAGAGCTGATTTCTTGTCCTGTGATAAAAAGCCTTCTGTTTCGAGTGCCAAACCGTTCAGGGGAGCATTTGCAAGCTTCTGGCACCATTTTTGAGTCAATTGCCAAAAGTCAGATTTTTGCTGAAATTGTGACCCCGGGGCTTAGGGATTTTTTCAAAAAAATATTTTCTGCCGGTGAAGTTTTTGAGAGCTGATTTCTTGTCCTGTGATAAAAAGCCTTCTGTTTCGAGTGCCAAACCGTTCAGGGGAGCATTTTCAAGCTTTAGGCACCATTTTTGAGTGAATTGCCAAACGTCAGATTTTTGCTGAAATTGTGACCCCGGGGCTTAGGGATTTTTTCAAAAAAATATTTTCTGCCGTTGAAGTTTTTGAGGGCTTATTTCTTGTTATGTGATAAAAAGCCTTCTGTTTCGAGTGCCAAACCTTTCAGGAGAGCATTTTCAAGCTTTAGGCACCATTTTTGAGTGAATTGCCAAAAGTCAGATTTTTGCTGAAATTGTGACCCCGGGGCTTAGGGATTTTTTCAAAAAAATATTTTCTGCCGGTTAAGTTTTTGAGGGCTGATTTCTTGTCCTGTGATAAAAAGCCTTCTGTTTCGAGTGCCAAACCTTTCAGGGGAGCATTTTCAAGCTTTTGGCACCATTTTTGAGTGAATTGCCAAAAGTCAGATTTTTGCTGAAATTGTGACCCCGGGGCTTAGGGATTTTTTCAAAAAAATATTTTCTGTCGGTTAAGTTTTTGAGGGCTGATTTCTTGTTCTGTGATAAAAAGCCTTCTGTTTCGAGTGCCAAACCTTTCAGGAGAGCATTTTCAAGCTTTAGGCACCATTTTTGAGTGAATTGACAAAAGTCAGATTTTTGCTGAAATTGTGACCCCGGGGCTTAGGGATTTTTTCAAAAAAATATTTTCTGTCGGTGAAGTTTTTGAGGGCTGATTTCTTGTCCTGTGATAAAAAGCCTTCTGTTTCGAGTGCCAAACCTTTCAGGGGAGCATTTTCAAGCTTTTGGCACCATTTTTGAGTGAATTGCCAAAAGTCAGATTTTTGCTGAAATTGTGTCCCCGGGGCTTAGGGATTTTTTCAAAAAAATATTTTCTGCCGGTGAAGTTTTTGAGAGCTGATTTCTTGTCCTGTGATAAAAAGCCTTCTGTTTCCATCGCCAAAGCTTTCAGGGGAGCATTTGCAAGCTTCTGGCACCATTTTTGAGTGAATTGCCAAAAGTCAGATTTTTGCTGAAATTGTGACCCCGGGGCTTAGGGATTTTTTCAAAAAAATATTTTCTGCCGGTGAAGTTTTTGAGAGCTGATTTCTTGTTCTGTGATAAAAAGCCTTCTGTTTCGAGTGCCAAACCTTTCAGGAGAGCATTTTCAAGCTTTAGGCACCATTTTTGAGTGAATTGCCAAAAGTCAGATTTTTGCTGAAATTGTGACCCCGGGGCTTAGGGATTTTTTCAAAAAAATATTTTCTGCCGGTGAAGTTTTTGAGAGCTGATTTCATGTCCTGTGATAAAAAGCCTTCTGTTTCCATCGTTAAGCTTTCAGGGGAGCATTTGGAAGCTTCTGGCACCATTTTTGAGTCAATTGCCAAAAGTCAGATTTTTGCTGAAATTGTGACCCCGGGGCTTAGGGATTTTTTCAAAAAAATATTTTCTGTCGGTTACGTTTTTGAGGGCTGATTTCTTGTCCTGTGATAAAAAGCCTTCTGTTTCGAGTGCGAAACCTTTCAGGGGAGCATTTTCAAGCTTTTTGCACCATTTTTGAGTGAATTGCCAAAAGTCAGATTTTTGCTGAAATTGTGACCCCGGGGCTTAGGGATTTTTTCAAAAAAATATTTTCTGTCGGTTAAGTTTTTGAGGGCTGATTTCTTGTCCTGTGATAAAAAGCCTTATGTTTCCATCGCCAAACCTTTCAGGAGAGCATTTTCAAGCTTTAGGCACCATTTTTGAGTGAATTGCCAAAAGTCAGATGTTTGCTGAAATTGTGACCCCGGGGCTTAGGGATTTTTTCAAAAAAATATTTTCTGTCGGTGAAGTTTTTGAGGGCTGATTTCTTGTTCTGTGATAAAAAGCCTTCTGTTTCAAGTGCCAAACCTTTCAGGAGAGCATTTTCAAGCTTTAGGCACCATTTTTGAGTGAATTGCCAAAAGTCAGATTTTTGCTGAAATTGTGACCCCGGGGCTTATGGATTTTTTCAAAAAAATATTTTCTGCCGGTGAAGTTTTTGAGAGCTGATTTCTTGTCCTGTGATAAAAAGCCTTCTGTTTCCATCGTTAAGCTTTCAGGGGAGCATTTGCAAGCGGTGGGCACCATTTTTGAGTGAATTGCCAAAAGTCAGATTTTTGCTGAAATTGTGACCCCGGGGCTTAGGGATTTTTTCAAAAAAATATTTTCTGCCGGTTAAGTTTTTGAGAGCTGATTTCCTGTCCTGTGATAAAAAGCCTTCTGTTTCCATCGTTAAGCTTTCAGGAGAGCATTTTCAAGCTTTAGGCACCATTCTTGAGTGAATTGCCAAAAGTCAGATTTTTGCTGAAATTGTGACCCCGGGGCTTAGGGATTTTTTCAAAAAAATATTTTCTGCCGGTGAAGTTTTTGAGAGCTGATTTCTTGTCCTGTGATAAAAAGCCTTCTGTTTCCATCGTTAAGCTTTCAGGGGAGCATTTGCAAGCTTCTGGCACCATTTTTGAGTGAATTGCCAAAAGTCAGATTTTTGCTGAAATTGTGACCCCGGGGCTTAGGGATTTTTTCAAAAAAATATTTTCTGCCGGTGAAGTTTTTGAGAGCTGATTTCTTGTTCTGTGATAAAAAGCCTTCTGTTTCGAGTGCCAAACCTTTCAGGAGAGCATTTTCAAGCTTTAGGCACCATTTTTGAGTGAATTGCCAAAAGTCAGATTTTTGCTGAAATTGTGACCCCGGGGCTTAGGGATTTTTTCAAAAAAATATTTTCTGCCGGTGAAGTTTTTGAGAGCTGATTTCATGTCCTGTGATAAAAAGCCTTCTGTTTCCATCGTTAAGCTTTCAGGGGAGCATTTGGAAGCTTCTGGCACCATTTTTGAGTCAATTGCCAAAAGTCAGATTTTTGCTGAAATTGTGACCCCGGGGCTTAGGGATTTTTTCAAAAAAATATTTTCTGCCGGTGAAGTTTTTGAGAGCTGATTTCTTGTCCTGTGATAAAAAGCCTTCGGTTTCCATCGCCAAAGCTTTCAGGGGAGCATTTGCAAGCTTCTGGCACCATTTTTGAGTCAATTGCCAAAAGTCAGATTTTTGCTGAAATTGTGACCCCGGGGCTTAGGGATTTTTTCAAAAAAATATTTTCTGTCGGTTAAGTTTTTGAGGGCTGATTTCTTGTCCTGTGATAAAAAGCCTTCTGTTTCGAGTGCCAAAGCTTTCAGGAGAGCATTTTCAAGCTTTAGGCACCATTTTTGAGTGAATTGCCAAAAGTCAGATTTTTGCTGAAATTGTGACCCCGGGGCTTAGGGATTTTTTCAAAAAAATATTTTCTGCCGGTGAAGTTTTTGAGAGCTGATTTCTTGTCCTGTGATAAAAAGCCTTCTGTTTCCATCGCCAAAGCTTTCAGGGGAGCATTTGCAAGCTTCTGGCACCATTTTTGAGTCAATTGCCAAAAGTCAGATTTTTGCTGAAATTGTGACCCCGGGGCTTAGGGATTTTTTCAAAAAAATATTTTCTGTCGGTGAAGTTTTTGAGGGCTGATTTCTTGTTCTGTGATAAAAAGCCTTCTGTTTCGAGTGCCAAACCTTTCAGGAGAGCATTTTCAAGCTTTAGGCACCATTTTTGAGTGAATTGCCAAAAGTCAGATTTTTGCTGAAATTGTGACCCCGGGGCTTAGGGATTTTTTCAAAAAAATATTTTCTGCCGGTGAAGTTTTTGAGAGCTGATTTCTTGTCCTGTGATAAAAAGCCTTCTGTTTCCATCGCCAAAGCTTTCAGGGGAGCATTTGCAAGCTTCTGGCACCATTTTTGAGTCAATTGCCAAAAGTCAGATTTTTGCTGAAATTGTGACCCCGGGGCTTAGGGATTTTTTCAAAAAAATATTTTCTGCCGGTGAAGTTTTTGAGGGCTGATTTCTTGTTCTGTGATAAAAAGCCTTCTGTTTCCATCGCCAAAGCTTTCAGGGGAGCATTTTCAAGCTTTAGGCACCATTTTTGAGTGAATTGCCAAAAGTCAGATTTTTGCTGAAATTGTGACCCCGGGGCTTAGGGATTTTTTCAAAAAAATATTTTCTGCCGGTTAAGTTTTTGAGAGCTGATTTCTTGTCCTGCGATAAAAAGCCTTCTGTTTCCATCGTTAAGCTTTCAGGAGAGCATTTTCAAGCTTTAGGCACCATTCTTGAGTGAATTGCCAAAAGTCAGATTTTTGCTGAAATTGTGACCCCGGGGCTTAGGGATTTTTTCAAAAAAATATTTTCTGCCGGTGAAGTTTTTGAGAGCTGATTTCTTGTCCTGTGATAAAAAGCCTTCTGTTTCGAGTGCCAAACCGTTCAGGGGAGCATTTGCAAGCTTCTGGCACCATTTTTGAGTCAATTGCCAAAAGTCAGATTTTTGCTGAAATTGTGACCCCGGGGCTTAGGGATTTTTTCAAAAAAATATTTTCTGCCGGTGAAGTTTTTGAGAGCTGATTTCTTGTCCTGTGATAAAAAGCCTTCTGTTTCGAGTGCCAAACCGTTCAGGGGAGCATTTTCAAGCTTTAGGCACCATTTTTGAGTGAATTGCCAAACGTCAGATTTTTGCTGAAATTGTGACCCCGGGGCTTAGGGATTTTTTCAAAAAAATATTTTCTGCCGTTGAAGTTTTTGAGGGCTTATTTCTTGTTATGTGATAAAAAGCCTTCTGTTTCGAGTGCCAAACCTTTCAGGAGAGCATTTTCAAGCTTTAGGCACCATTTTTGAGTGAATTGCCAAAAGTCAGATTTTTGCTGAAATTGTGACCCCGGGGCTTAGGGATTTTTTTCAAAAAAATATTTTCTGCCGGTTAAGTTTTTGAGGGCTGATTTCTTGTCCTGTGATAAAAAGCCTTCTGTTTCGAGTGCCAAACCTTTCAGGGGAGCATTTTCAAGCTTTTGGCACCATTTTTGAGTGAATTGCCAAAAGTCAGATTTTTGCTGAAATTGTGACCCCGGGGCTTAGGGATTTTTTCAAAAAAATATTTTCTGTCGGTTAAGTTTTTGAGGGCTGATTTCTTGTTCTGTGATAAAAAGCCTTCTGTTTCGAGTGCCAAACCTTTCAGGAGAGCATTTTCAAGCTTTAGGCACCATTTTTGAGTGAATTGACAAAAGTCAGATTTTTGCTGAAATTGTGACCCCGGGGCTTAGGGATTTTTTCAAAAAAATATTTTCTGTCGGTGAAGTTTTTGAGGGCTGATTTCTTGTCCTGTGATAAAAAGCCTTCTGTTTCGAGTGCCAAACCTTTCAGGGGAGCATTTTCAAGCTTTTGGCACCATTTTTGAGTGAATTGCCAAAAGTCAGATTTTTGCTGAAATTGTGTCCCCGGGGCTTAGGGATTTTTTCAAAAAAATATTTTCTGCCGGTGAAGTTTTTGAGAGCTGATTTCTTGTCCTGTGATAAAAAGCCTTCTGTTTCCATCGCCAAAGCTTTCAGGGGAGCATTTGCAAGCTTCTGGCACCATTTTTGAGTGAATTGCCAAAAGTCAGATTTTTGCTGAAATTGTGACCCCGGGGCTTAGGGATTTTTTCAAAAAAATATTTTCTGCCGGTGAAGTTTTTGAGAGCTGATTTCTTGTTCTGTGATAAAAAGCCTTCTGTTTCGAGTGCCAAACCTTTCAGGAGAGCATTTTCAAGCTTTAGGCACCATTTTTGAGTGAATTGCCAAAAGTCAGATTTTTGCTGAAATTGTGACCCCGGGGCTTAGGGATTTTTTCAAAAAAATATTTTCTGTCGGTTACGTTTTTGAGGGCTGATTTCTTGTCCTGTGATAAAAAGCCTTCTGTTTCGAGTGCGAAACCTTTCAGGGGAGCATTTTCAAGCTTTTTGCACCATTTTTGAGTGAATTGCCAAAAGTCAGATTTTTGCTGAAATTGTGACCCCGGGGCTTAGGGATTTTTTCAAAAAAATATTTTCTGTCGGTTAAGTTTTTGAGGGCTGATTTCTTGTCCTGTGATAAAAAGCCTTATGTTTCCATCGCCAAACCTTTCAGGAGAGCATTTTCAAGCTTTAGGCACCATTTTTGAGTGAATTGCCAAAAGTCAGATGTTTGCTGAAATTGTGACCCCGGGGCTTAGGGATTTTTTCAAAAAAATATTTTCTGCCGGTGAAGTTTTTGAGAGCTGATTTCTTGTCCTGTGATAAAAAGCCTTCTGTTTCCATCGTTAAGCTTTCAGGGGAGCATTTGCAAGCTTTAGGCACCATTTTTGAGTGAATTGCCAAAAGTCAGATTTTTGATGAAATTGTGACCCCGGGGCTTAGGGATTTTTTCAAAAAAATATTTTCTGCCGGTTAAGTTTTTGAGGGCTGATTTCTTGTCCTGTGATAAAAAGCCTTCTGTTTCGAGTGCCAAACCTTTCAGGGGAGCATTTGCAAGCTTCTGGCACCATTTTTGAGTCAATTGCCAAAAGTCAGATTTTTGCTGAAATTGTGACCCCGGGGCTTAGGGATTTTTTCAAAAAAATATTTTCTGCCGGTGAAGTTTTTGAGGGCTGATTTCTTGTTCTGTGATAAAAAGCCTTCTGTTTCCATCGCCAAAGCTTTCAGGGGAGCATTTTCAAGCTTTAGGCACCATTTTTGAGTGAATTCCCAAAAGTCAGATTTTTGCTGAAATTGTGACCCCGGGGCTTAGGGATTTTTTCAAAAAAATATTTTCTGCCGGTTAAGTTTTTGAGAGCTGATTTCTTGTCCTGCGATAAAAAGCCTTCTGTTTCCATCGTTAAGCTTTCAGGAGAGCATTTTCAAGCTTTAGGCACCATTCTTGAGTGAATTGCCAAAAGTCAGATTTTTGCTGAAATTGTGACCCCGGGGCTTAGGGATTTTTTCAAAAAAATATTTTCTGCCGGTGAAGTTTTTGAGAGCTGATTTCTTGTCCTGTGATAAAAAGCCTTCTGTTTCGAGTGCCAAACCGTTCAGGGGAGCATTTGCAAGCTTCTGGCACCATTTTTGAGTCAATTGCCAAAAGTCAGATTTTTGCTGAAATTGTGACCCCGGGGCTTAGGGATTTTTTCAAAAAAATATTTTCTGCCGGTGAAGTTTTTGAGAGCTGATTTCTTGTCCTGTGATAAAAAGCCTTCTGTTTCGAGTGCCAAACCGTTCAGGGGAGCATTTTCAAGCTTTAGGCACCATTTTTGAGTGAATTGCCAAACGTCAGATTTTTGCTGAAATTGTGACCCCGGGGCTTAGGGATTTTTTCAAAAAAATATTTTCTGCCGTTGAAGTTTTTGAGGGCTTATTTCTTGTTATGTGATAAAAAGCCTTCTGTTTCGAGTGCCAAACCTTTCAGGAGAGCATTTTCAAGCTTTAGGCACCATTTTTGAGTGAATTGCCAAAAGTCAGATTTTTGCTGAAATTGTGACCCCGGGGCTTAGGGATTTTTTTCAAAAAAATATTTTCTGCCGGTTAAGTTTTTGAGGGCTGATTTCTTGTCCTGTGATAAAAAGCCTTCTGTTTCGAGTGCCAAACCTTTCAGGGGAGCATTTTCAAGCTTTTGGCACCATTTTTGAGTGAATTGCCAAAAGTCAGATTTTTGCTGAAATTGTGACCCCGGGGCTTAGGGATTTTTTCAAAAAAATATTTTCTGTCGGTTAAGTTTTTGAGGGCTGATTTCTTGTTCTGTGATAAAAAGCCTTCTGTTTCGAGTGCCAAACCTTTCAGGAGAGCATTTTCAAGCTTTAGGCACCATTTTTGAGTGAATTGACAAAAGTCAGATTTTTGCTGAAATTGTGACCCCGGGGCTTAGGGATTTTTTCAAAAAAATATTTTCTGTCGGTGAAGTTTTTGAGGGCTGATTTCTTGTCCTGTGATAAAAAGCCTTCTGTTTCGAGTGCCAAACCTTTCAGGGGAGCATTTTCAAGCTTTTGGCACCATTTTTGAGTGAATTGCCAAAAGTCAGATTTTTGCTGAAATTGTGTCCCCGGGGCTTAGGGATTTTTTCAAAAAAATATTTTCTGCCGGTGAAGTTTTTGAGAGCTGATTTCTTGTCCTGTGATAAAAAGCCTTCTGTTTCCATCGCCAAAGCTTTCAGGGGAGCATTTGCAAGCTTCTGGCACCATTTTTGAGTGAATTGCCAAAAGTCAGATTTTTGCTGAAATTGTGACCCCGGGGCTTAGGGATTTTTTCAAAAAAATATTTTCTGCCGGTGAAGTTTTTGAGAGCTGATTTCTTGTTCTGTGATAAAAAGCCTTCTGTTTCGAGTGCCAAACCTTTCAGGAGAGCATTTTCAAGCTTTAGGCACCATTTTTGAGTGAATTGCCAAAAGTCAGATTTTTGCTGAAATTGTGACCCCGGGGCTTAGGGATTTTTTCAAAAAAATATTTTCTGCCGGTGAAGTTTTTGAGAGCTGATTTCATGTCCTGTGATAAAAAGCCTTCTGTTTCCATCGTTAAGCTTTCAGGGGAGCATTTGGAAGCTTCTGGCACCATTTTTGAGTCAATTGCCAAAAGTCAGATTTTTGCTGAAATTGTGACCCCGGGGCTTAGGGATTTTTTCAAAAAAATATTTTCTGTCGGTTACGTTTTTGAGGGCTGATTTCTTGTCCTGTGATAAAAAGCCTTCTGTTTCGAGTGCGAAACCTTTCAGGGGAGCATTTTCAAGCTTTTTGCACCATTTTTGAGTGAATTGCCAAAAGTCAGATTTTTGCTGAAATTGTGACCCCGGGGCTTAGGGATTTTTTCAAAAAAATATTTTCTGTCGGTTAAGTTTTTGAGGGCTGATTTCTTGTCCTGTGATAAAAAGCCTTATGTTTCCATCGCCAAACCTTTCAGGAGAGCATTTTCAAGCTTTAGGCACCATTTTTGAGTGAATTGCCAAAAGTCAGATGTTTGCTGAAATTGTGACCCCGGGGCTTAGGGATTTTTTCAAAAAAATATTTTCTGCCGGTGAAGTTTTTGAGAGCTGATTTCTTGTCCTGTGATAAAAAGCCTTCTGTTTCCATCGTTAAGCTTTCAGGGGAGCATTTGCAAGCTTTAGGCACCATTTTTGAGTGAATTGCCAAAAGTCAGATTTTTGATGAAATTGTGACCCCGGGGCTTAGGGATTTTTTCAAAAAAATATTTTCTGCCGGTTAAGTTTTTGAGGGCTGATTTCTTGTCCTGTGATAAAAAGCCTTCTGTTTCGAGTGCCAAACCTTTCAGGGGAGCATTTGCAAGCTTCTGGCACCATTTTTGAGTCAATTGCCAAAAGTCAGATTTTTGCTGAAATTGTGACCCCGGGGCTTAGGGATTTTTTCAAAAAAATATTTTCTGCCGGTGAAGTTTTTGAGGGCTGATTTCTTGTTCTGTGATAAAAAGCCTTCTGTTTCCATCGCCAAAGCTTTCAGGGGAGCATTTTCAAGCTTTAGGCACCATTTTTGAGTGAATTGCCAAAAGTCAGATTTTTGCTGAAATTGTGACCCCGGGGCTTAGGGATTTTTTCAAAAAAATATTTTCTGTCGGTGAAGTTTTTGAGAGCTGATTTCTTGTCCTGCGATAAAAAGCCTTCTGTTTCCATCGCCAAAGCTTTCAGGAGAGCATTTTCAAGCTTTAGGCACCATTCTTGAGTGAATTGCCAAAAGTCAGATTTTTGCTGAAATTGTGACCCCGGGGCTTAGGGATTTTTTCAAAAAAATATTTTCTGCCGGTGAAGTTTTTGAGAGCTGATTTCTTGTCCTGTGATAAAAAGCCTTCTGTTTCCATCGCCAAACCTTTCAGGGGAGCATTTTCAAGCTTCTGGCACCATTTTTGAGTCAATTGCCAAAAGTCAGATTTTTGCTGAAATTGTGACCCCGGGGCTTAGGGATTTTTTCAAAAAAATATTTTCTGCCGGTGAAGTTTTTGAGAGCTGATTTCTTGTCCTGTGATAAAAAGCCTTCTGTTTCGAGTGCCAAACCGTTCAGGGGAGCATTTGCAAGCTTCTGGCACCATTTTTGAGTGAATTGCCAAACGTCAGATTTTTGCTGAAATTGTGACCCCGGGGCTTAGGGATTTTTTCAAAAAAATATTTTCTGCCGTTGAAGTTTTTGAGGGCTTATTTCTGGTCCTGTGATAAAAAGCCTTCTGTTTCGAGTGCCAAACCTTTCAGGAGAGCATTTGCAAGATTCTGGCACCATTTTTGAGTGAATTGCCAAAAGTCAGATTTTTGCTGAAATTGTGACCCCGGGGCTTAGGGATTTTTTCAAAAAAATATTTTCTGCCGGTTAAGTTTTTGAGGGCTGATTTCTTGTCCTGTGATAAAAAGCCTTCTGTTTCGAGTGCCAAACCTTTCAGGGGAGCATTTTCAAGCTTTTGGCACCATTTTTGAGTGAATTGCCAAAAGTCAGATTTTTGCTGAAATTGTGACCCCGGGGCTTAGGGATTTTTTCAAAAAAATATTTTCTGTCGGTTAAGTTTTTGAGGGCTGATTTCTTGTTCTGTGATAAAAAGCCTTCTGTTTCGAGTGCCAAACCTTTCAGGAGAGCATTTTCAAGCTTTAGGCACCATTTTTGAGTGAATTGCCAAAAGTCAGATTTTTGCTGAAATTGTGACCCCGGGGCTTAGGGATTTTTTCAAAAAAATATTTTCTGTCGGTGAAGTTTTTGAGGGCTGATTTCTTGTCCTGTGATAAAAAGCCTTCTGTTTCGAGTGCCAAACCTTTCAGGGGAGCATTTTCAAGCTTTTGGCACCATTTTTGAGTGAATTGCCAAAAGTCAGATTTTTCCTGACATTGTGACCCCGGGGCTTAGGGATTTTTTCAAAAAAATATTTTCTGCCGGTGAAGTTTTTGAGAGCTGATTTCTTGTCCTGTGATAAAAAGCCTTCTGTTTCCATCGCCAAAGCTTTCAGGAGAGCATTTTCAAGCTTTAGGCACCATTTTTGAGTGAATTGCCAAAAGTCAGATTTTTGCTGAAATTGTGACCCCGGGGCTTAGGGATTTTTTCAAAAAAATATTTTCTGCCGGTGAAGTTTTTGAGAGCTGATTTCTGGTCCTGTGATAAAAAGCCTTCTGTTTCCATCGCCAAAGCTTTCAGGGGAGCATTTGCAAGCTTCTGGCACCATTTTTGAGTGAATTGCCAAAAGTCAGATTTTTGCTGAAATTGTGACCCCGGGGCTTAGGGATTTTTTCAAAAAAATATTTTCTGCCGGTTAAGTTTTTGAGAGCTGATTTCTTGTCCTGTGATAAAAAGCCTTCTGTTTCCATCGCCAAAGCTTTCAGGAGAGCATTTTCAAGCTTTAGGCACCATTTTTGAGTGAATTGCCAAAAGTCAGATTTTTGCTGAAATTGTGACCCCGGGGCTTAGGGATTTTTTCAAAAAAATATTTTCTGTCGGTGAAGTTTTTGAGAGCTGATTTCTTGTCCTGTGATAAAAAGCCTTCTGTTTCCATCGCCAAAGCTTTCAGGAGTGCATTTTCAAGCTTTAGGCACCATTTTTGAGTGAATTGCCAAAAGTCAGATTTTTGCTGAAATTGTGACCCCGGGGCTTAGGGATTTTTTCAAAAAAATATTTTCTGCCGGTGAAGTTTTTGAGAGCTGATTTCTTGTCCTGTGATAAAAAGCCTTCTGTTTCCATCGCCAAAGCTTTCAGGGGAGCATTTTCAAGCTTCTGGCACCATTTTTGAGTCAATTGCCAAAAGTCAGATTTTTGCTGAAATTGTGACCCCGGGGCTTAGGGATTTTTTCAAAAAAATATTTTCTGCCGGTGAAGTTTTTGAGAGCTGATTTCTTGTCCTGTGATAAAAAGCTTTCTGTTTCCATCGCCAAAGCTTTCAGGGGAGCATTTGCAAGCTTCTGGCACCATTTTTGAGTGAATTGCCAAACGTCAGATTTTTGCTGAAATTGTGACCCCGGGGCTTAGGGATTTTTTCAAAAAAATATTTTCTGCCGGTGAAGTTTTTGAGAGCTGATTTCTGGTCCTGTGATAAAAAGCCTTCTGTTTCCATCGCCAAAGCTTTCAGGGGAGCATTTGCAAGATTCTGGCACCATTTTTGAGTGAATTGCCAAAAGTCAGATTTTTGCTGAAATTGTGACCCCGGGGCTTAGGGATTTTTTCAAAAAAATATTTTCTGCCGGTTAAGTTTTTGAGGGCTGATTTCTTGTCCTGTGATAAAAAGCCTTCTGTTTCGAGTGCCAAACCTTTCAGGGGAGCATTTTCAAGCTTTTGGCACCATTTTTGAGTGAATTGCCAAAAGTCAGATTTTTGCTGAAATTGTGACCCCGGGGCTTAGGGATTTTTTCAAAAAAATATTTTCTGTCGGTTAAGTTTTTGAGGGCTGATTTCTTGTTCTGTGATAAAAAGCCTTCTGTTTCGAGTGCCAAACCTTTCAGGAGAGCATTTTCAAGCTTTAGGCACCATTTTTGAGTGAATTGCCAAAAGTCAGATTTTTGCTGAAATTGTGACCCCGGGGCTTAGGGATTTTTTCAAAAAAATATTTTCTGTCGGTGAAGTTTTTGAGGGCTGATTTCTTGTCCTGTGATAAAAAGCCTTCTGTTTCGAGTGCCAAACCTTTCAGGGGAGCATTTTCAAGCTTTTGGCACCATTTTTGAGTGAATTGCCAAAAGTCAGATTTTTCCTGACATTGTGACCCCGGGGCTTAGGGATTTTTTCAAAAAAATATTTTCTGCCGGTGAAGTTTTTGAGAGCTGATTTCTTGTCCTGTGATAAAAAGCCTTCTGTTTCCATCGCCAAAGCTTTCAGGGGAGCATTTGCAAGCTTCTGGCACCATTTTTGAGTGAATTGCCAAAAGTCAGATTTTTGCTGAAATTGTGACCCCGGGGCTTAGGGATTTTTTCAAAAAAATATTTTCTGCCGGTGAAGTTTTTGAGGGCTGATTTCTTGTCCTGTGATAAAAAGCCTTCTGTTTCGAGTGCCAAACCTTTCAGGGGAGCATTTGCAAGCTTCTGGCAACATTTTGGAGTCAATTCCCAAAAGTCAGATTTTTGCTGAAATTGTGACCCCGGGGCTTAGGGATTTTTTCAAAAAAATATTTTCTGCCGGTCAAGTTTTTGAGAGCTGATTTCTTGTCCTGTGATAAAAAGCCTTCTGTTTCCATCGCCAAAGCTTTCAGGGGAGCATTTGCAAGCTTCTGGAACCATTTTTGAGTGAATTGCCAAAAGTCAGATTTTTGCTGAAATTGTGACCCCGGGGCTTAGGGATTTTTTCAAAAAATATTTTCTGCCGGTGAAGTTTTTGAGAGCTGATTTCTTGTCCTGTGATAAAAAGCCTTCTGTTTCCATCGCCAAAGCTTTCAGGGGAGCATTTGCAAGCTTCTGGCACCATTTTTGAGTGAATTGCCAAAAGTCAGATTTTTGCTGAAATTGTGACCCCGGGGCTTAGGGATTTTTTCAAAAAAATATTTTCTGCCGGTGAAGTTTTTGAGAGCTGATTTCTTGTCCTGCGATAAAAAGCCTTCTGTTTCCATCGCCAAAGCTTTCAGGGGAGCATTTGCAAGCTTCTGGCACCATTTTCGAGTCAATTGCCAAAAGTCAGATTTTTGCTGAAATTGTGACCCCGGGGCTTAGGGATTTTTTCAAAAAAATATTTTTTGCCGGTTAAGTTTTTGAGGGCTGATTTCTTGTTCTGTGATAAAAAGCCTTCTGTTTCGAGTGCCAAACCGTTCAGTAGAGCATTTTCAAGCTTTAGGCACCATTTTCGAGTGAATTGCCAAAAGTCAGATTTTTGCTGAAATTGTGACCCCGGGGCTTAGGGATTTTTTCAAAAAAATATTTTCTGCCGGTGAAGTTTTTGAGAGCTGATTTCTGGTCCTGTGATAAAAAGCCTTCTGTTTCCATCGCCAAAGCTTTCAGGGGAGCATTTGCAAGCTTCTGGCACTATTTTTGAGTGAATTGCCAAAAGTCAGATTTTTGCTGAAATTGTGACCCCGGGGCTTAGGGATATTTTCAAAAAAATATTTTCTGCCGGTGAAGTTTTTGAGAGCTGATTTCTGGTCCTGTGATAAAAAGCCTTCTGTTTCCATCGCCAAAGCTTTCAGGGGAGCATTTGCAAGCTTCTGGCACCATTTTTGAGTCAATTGCCAAAAGTCAGATTTTTGCTGAAATTGTGTCCCCGGGGCTTAGGGATTTTTTCAAAAAAATATTTTCTGCCGGTGAAGTTTTTGAGAGCTGATTTCTTGTCCTGTGATAAAAAGCCTTCTGTTTCGAGTGCCAAACCTTTCAGGGGAGCATTTTCAAGCTTCTGGCACCATTTTTGAGTCAATTGCCAAAAGTCAGATTTTTGCTGAAATTGTGACCCCGGGGCTTAGGGATTTTTTCAAAAAAATATTTTCTGCCGGTTAAGTTTTTGAGGGCTGATTTCTTGTTCTGTGATAAAAAGCCTTCTGTTTCGAGTGCCAAACCTTTCAGGAGAGCATTTTCAAGCTTTAGGCACCATTTTTGAGTGAATTGCCAAAAGTCAGATTTTTGCTGAAATTGTGACCCCGGGGCTTAGGGATTTTTTCAAAAAAATATTTTCTGCCGGTTAAGTTTTTGAGGGCTGATTTCTTGTTCTGTGATAAAAAGCCTTCTGTTTCGAGTGCCAAACCTTTCAGGAGAGCATTTTCAAGCTTTAGGCACCATTTTTGAGTGAATTGCCAAAAGTCAGATTTTTGCTGAAATTGTGACCCCGGGGCTTAGGGATTTTTTCAAAAAAATATTTTCTGCCGGTGAAGTTTTTGAGGGCTGATTTCTTGTTCTGTGATAAAAAGCCTTCTGTTTCGAGTGCCAAACCTTTCAGGGGAGCATTTGCAAGCTTTTGGCACCATTTTTGAGTGAATTGCCAAAAGTCAGATTTTTGCTGAAATTGTGACCCCGGGGCTTAGGGATTTTTTCAAAAAAATATTTTCTGCCGGTTAAGTTTTTGAGAGCTGATTTCTTGTCCTGTGATAAAAAGCCTTCTGTTTCCATCGCCAAAGCTTTCAGGGGAGCATTTGCAAGCTTCTGGCACCATTTTTGAGTGAATTGCCAAAAGTCAGATTTTTGCTGAAATTGTGACCCCGGGGCTTAGGGATTTTTTCAAAAAAATATTTTCTGCCGGTGAAGTTTTTGAGAGCTGATTTCTTGTCCTGTGATAAAAAGCCTTCTGTTTCGAGTGCCAAACCTTTCAGGGGAGCATTTTCAAGCTTCTGGCACCATTTTTGAGTGAATTGCCAAAAGTCAGATTTTTGCTGAAATTGTGACCCCGGGGCTTAGGGATTTTTTCAAAAAAATATTTTCTGCCGGTTAAGTTTTTGAGAGCTGATTTCTTGTCCTGTGATAAAAAGCCTTCTGTTTCCATCGCCAAAGCTTTCAGGGGAGCATTTGCAAGCTTCTGGCACCATTTTTGAGTGAATTGCCAAAAGTCAGATTTTTGCTGAAATTGTGACCCCGGGGCTTAGGGATTTTTTCAAAAAAATATTTTCTGCCGGTGAAGTTTTTGAGAGCTGATTTCTTGTCCTGTGATAAAAAGCCTTCTGTTTCGAGTGCCAAACCTTTCAGGGGAGCATTTTCAAGCTTCTGGCACCATTTTTGAGTGAATTGCCAAAAGTCAGATTTTTGCTGAAATTGTGACCCCGGGGCTTAGGGATTTTTTCAAAAAAATATTTTCTGCCGGTGAAGTTTTTGAGAGCTGATCTCTTGTCCTGTGATAAAAAGCCTTCTGTTTCCATCGCCAAAGCTTTCAGGAGAGCATTTTCAAGCTTTAGGCACCATTTTTGAGTGAATTGCCAAAAGTCAGATTTTTGCTGAAATTGTGACCCCGGGGCTTAGGGATTTTTTCAAAAAAATATTTTCTGCCGGTGAAGTTTTTGAGAGCTGATTTCTGGTCCTGTGATAAAAAGCCTTCTGTTTCCATCGCCAAAGCTTTCAGGGGAGCATTTGCAAGCTTCTGGCACCATTTTTGAGTGAATTGCCAAAAGTCAGATTTTTGCTGAAATTGTGACCCCGGGGCTTAGGGATTTTTTCAAAAAAATATTTTCTGCCGGTTAAGTTTTTGAGAGCTGATTTCTTGTCCTGTGATAAAAAGCCTTCTGTTTCCATCGCCAAAGCTTTCAGGAGAGCATTTTCAAGCTTTAGGCACCATTTTTGAGTGAATTGCCAAAAGTCAGATTTTTGCTGAAATTGTGACCCCGGGGCTTAGGGATTTTTTCAAAAAAATATTTTCTGCCGGTGAAGTTTTTGAGAGCTGATTTCTTGTCCTGTGATAAAAAGCCTTCTGTTTCCATCGCCAAAGCTTTCAGGGGAGCATTTTCAAGCTTCTGGCACCATTTTTGAGTCAATTGCCAAAAGTCAGATTTTTGCTGAAATTGTGACCCCGGGGCTTAGGGATTTTTTCAAAAAAATATTTTCTGCCGGTGAAGTTTTTGAGAGCTGATTTCTTGTCCTGTGATAAAAAGCTTTCTGTTTCCATCGCCAAAGCTTTCAGGGGAGCATTTGCAAGCTTCTGGCACCATTTTTGAGTGAATTGCCAAAAGTCAGATTTTTGCTGAAATATTGACCCCGGGGCTTAGGGATTTTTTCAAAAAAATATTTTCTGCCGGTGAAGTTTTTGAGGGCTGATTTCTTGTTCTGTGATAAAAAGCCTTCTGTTTCGAGTGCCAAACCTTTCAGGGGAGCATTTGCAAGCTTTTGGCACCATTTTTGAGTGAATTGCCAAAAGCAGATTTTTGCTGAAATTGTGACCCCGGGGCTTAGGGATTTTTTCAAAAAAATATTTTCTGCCGGTTAAGTTTTTGAGGGCTGATTTCTTGTTCTGTGATAAAAAGCCTTCTGTTTCGAGTGCCAAACCTTTCAGGAGAGCATTTTCAAGCTTTAGGCACCATTTTTGAGTGAATTGCCAAAAGTCAGATTTTTGCTGAAATTGTGACCCCGGGGCTTAGGGATTTTTTCAAAAAAATATTTTCTGCCGGTTAAGTTTTTGAGAGCTGATTTCTTGTCCTGTGTTAAAAAGCCTTCTGTTTCGAGTGCCAAACCTTTCAGGGGAGCATTTTCAAGCTTCTGGCACCATTTTTGAGTCAATTGCCAAAAGTCAGATTTTTGCTGAAATTGTGACCCCGGGGCTTAGGGATTTTTTCAAAAAAATATTTTCTGCCGGTGAAGTTTTTGAGAGCTGATCTCTTGTCCTGTGATAAAAAGCCTTCTGTTTGTTTTTTTTTATAATAGTTTTTTTTATTGCTTTTTTCCAGGGTAAAAAATACATCATCAATAGCACAGCAAAAGCGGTTTTACAGAAAAGAAAAGAAGTTATAAAGAGAGAAAGAAAAAAAATTTCACTTTTTCACATCAATTTTCATATTCAACCAGACTTCCCCACGTCCTCCATCCCCTGTTTTCTTTTCAATAAAAATAAACAGCAAATTAATACCTTATTTCAAATGTTTTTGTATTTTCATTTAGTTATATAGTCCACAATTTATGCCTTTCTAAGTCTTAACTTGATTTCCAACGTTTACCAATTTCAATACTGAAGCATGTTTTTCCAGAACACTTAGCAAATTCTCAACATTCATATAACTTATAATGTTTTTGTAAATAGTCCTTAAATTTTTTCCAGTCCTCTTCCACTGCATCTTCTCCCAAATCTCGGATTCTGCCCGTCATTTCAGCTATTTCCATGTAGTCGATCAGCTGCGAATGCCATTCTTCCAGCGTGGGTAGCTCTTGTGCCTTCCAGTATTTGGCTATAAGAATTCTTGCTGCTGTAGTTGCATATAAAAAGAAAGTTCTATCTTTTTTTGGCACTCTCTGGCCCACAATGCCCAGGAGGAAGGCCTCTGGTTTCTTGTAAAAGGTGTATTTAAACACCTTTTTCAACTCGTTATAGATCATTTCCCAAAAAGCCTTCACCCTCGGGCATGTCCACCAGAGGTGAAAAAAAGTTCCTTCAGCCTCCTTACATTTCCAACATTTATTGTCAGACAAATGATATATCTTTGCAAGTTTGACTGGGGTCATGTACCACCTGTACACCATTTTCATGATGTTTTCCTTTAAGGCACTACATGCCGTAAATTTCATACCGGTGGTCCACAACCTTTCCCAGTCCTCAGACATAATGTTGTGCCCAATGTCTTGTGCCCATTTTATCATAGCTGATTTGACTATCTCATCTTGAGTGTTCCACTTAAGCAGCAAGTTATACATTCTTGAAAGCACTTTCGTCTTAGGTTCAAGTAATTCTGTCTCTAATTTTGATTTTTCCACCTGGAAACCAATTTTTTTGTCTTTTTTAAAAGTCTCTAAGATTTGGGCATAATGAAACCAGTCTCGCACCTTTCCTTTCAGTTTCTCAAAACTCTGCAACCTCCAGGTATCACCATCTCTTTCAATTATCTCACAATATTTCAACCAGCCACTCTCCATATTACGTAATTTTATGGCCTTAGCCTCCACCGGTGATAACCACCTCGGGGTCTTACTTTCAAATAAGTCCTTGTATTTAGTCCAGACAATGAGTAGAGCTTTCCTGACAATATGGTTTTTAAACAATTTGTGAGACTTTGCCTTGTCGTACCAAAGATATGCATGCCACCCAAAAGCATTACTATGCCCTTCCAGATCTAGGACATCAGTGTTTTCTAACAGAAACCAATCTTTCATCCAGCAGAGAGATGCAGCTTCATAATACAATCTTAGGTCCGGCAGGGCAAACCCCCCTCTTTCCTTTGCATCTGTTAATATTTTAAATTTTATTCGGGGCTTTTTGCCCTGCCAGACAAACTTCGCAATGTCCCTCTGCCACTTTCCAAAACATTCCACTCTGTCCACGATCTGAAGGGTTTGAAACAAAAACAACATTCTTGGCAATACATTCATCTTAACTGCTGCGATTCTACCCGACAAGGTAAGTTTCAATCTTGACCATGTTTCTAGGTCCTTTTTAATTTCCGACCAACATTTTTCATAATTATCTTTGAACAAATTCAAATTTCTCCCAGTCAGATTAACCCCCAGGTATTTTACTTTTGTAACGACATTTAATTCTGTTTCCTTCTGAAACCCATCTATTTCTGAAGGTGTCAAATTTTTTGCCAAAACCTTGGTTTTTTGTTTGTTTAGCTTGAATCCCGCCACCCGACCAAACTCAGAAATTAGTTCTAGAGCTCTTTTCGTACTAACTTCTGGCTCCTGTAATGTCAAAACCAAATCGTCTGCAAAGGCCTTTAGTTTATATTGTTTTTCTCCGACCTGTATTCCTTCCACCTGCTGGTCCTTCCTAATCATATTCAGCAACACCTCCAGGACAGAAATAAATAACAAGGGTGATAAGGGGCACCCCTGTCGTGTCCCTTTTTCAATTTTGAACTCCTCTGTCACCACATTATTTACTATCAATTTAGCTTTTTGCTCTGAATAAATTGCTTCAATACCATTTTGGAACGCCCTTCCCACTCCCATCCCTTCCAAATTTTTCTTCATAAATTTCCAAGATATATTATCAAAGGCTTTCTCGGCGTCTATAAAGATCAAAGCTGCCTTCGTGTTCAAATTTGTCTGTAATAACTCCAAAACATCAATGATGTTCCTAGTGTTGTCAGACAAATGCCTGCCAGGGAGGAAGCCTGCTTGGTCTTTATGAATTACTTCATTTAGAACTTTTTTCAATCTGTTTGCCAAAATGTCAGCGAAAATTTTGTAATCCACATTTAGGAGTGAGATGGGGCGATAGTTCCTAAGTTGAGTCTTTTCAGATTCCAATTTTGGGATCAGGGTGATGAATGCCTCTTTCCACGATTCGGGTGCCCCCTTCCCTTCCATAATTTGGTTGCATACCTCCATTAATGGCTGGACCAAATATTCCTTCAATGTCTTATAGTATTTGGAGGTAAGTCCATCTGGACCTGGAGACTTGCCTAATTGCATGTTCTGAATGGCACTTTCAATCTCCTGTTGTGTTATTTTGTAATTCAGGGCTGTTTGCTTGTCTTGTGTTAGTTTTTGCAGGCCATAACTTCTTAGAAAATTATTTATCTCCGTCTCAACTTGGGGTCCTTGAGTAAATAGTTTTTTAAAATATCTCTGGAAACACTTTCTAATATCTTCTGGTTTCTGAATACATTCTCCTTCAACCTCCAGATTGGTAACAAAGTTCAATTTTTGTCTCTTTTTCAGCTGCCATGCCAGCAGCTTCCCACATTTATTTGCAGATTCAAATGATCTTTGTTTCATCTGTTTAATTTTCCATTCGATTTCTTGATTTATCAATTTCACATATTGTGCTTGATGGAATTTTATTTCTCTTAAAACTTCTTTTGATTTTGGGTTTAGTCTCAGCTTTTTCTCTCCGTCTCTTATCTTCTCCAAAATCTTGTCCTTTTTACCATTCCAGAGTTTTTTCTTGATAGAATTCTGCTGTATCAGGAACCCTCTCATAACAGCTTTACTTGCGTCCCAGATTGTTTTCTTTTCCACCAAAGTATTCAAATTTATTTCGAAATAATCTTTCAGCGTTTTTTGGGCCTTCTTTACAATCTCCTGATCTCTAAACAAATAGTCATTCATTCTCCATCTGAAGGATCCAGCTGGTGTAAGTCTTAAGTCTATTTTCAAGGCGTTATGGTCGGAGCAGGTTTTAGGGCAGATCTCTACTTTTTTTGTCTTAGGGGCCAGTCCTCTAGATGTCCAAATTTGGTCGATTCTTGTCCACGAAAGATGGGCCTCAGAAAAGAATGTTCCTTCTTTACCTAGAGGGTTCTTTGTTCTCCAGATATCAATCAAATCCATATTGTCTGTAAGTTCAAAAAAAGTCTTTGGGAGTCTGCCATCTTTAGTCAAGTTCTGATTTTGTGACTTATCCATGTGTGTGGAGACAACTCCATTCATATCGCCCATCAAGATGATGTTAGTATAGTCAATGTAGTCCAACATTGTCTCATGCAGCTTCTTATAAAATTCCGATTTCCCATCGTTTGGTGCATAGATTCCTACAATCAAAAATTTCTCTCCTTGTGCTTGAATTTCAATTGCCAGAATTCTTCCTTGTTCATCTTTGAAGATCAATTTTGGTACTAGGGTCTCCTTTGCATAAATCACTACTCCTCTTTTTTTAACCTTATCTGATGAAATAAATTCTTGGCCTAGTCTCTTGTTGGTTAACACTCTCCTATGGAGCCTAGTCACATGTGTTTCTTGAAGGCAAATAATGTCTAATTGTTCTTTTCTCAAAATATGAAAAATCTTTTTCCTTCTTTCGGGAGAATTCGCGCCATTAATGTTCCAACTAAGAAGCTGTAGAGACATCTCGGACTATTTATTGGCCTGCTGGGATGTCTCCTTTGTCGTTTTTGTCTGGAGGTGGAACCGGATTCAATCCAAACGAAGGAGGTGGCCAGACGCCTGCTATTCCTTTCCGAAGGTCTTCCCCGTGGTCGTTTAGGAACTTTTCTTGCTCCTCTGCTGTTCTGATTCTTATCTTCACCCCTTTCAAAGTAAAAGATAGTCCTTGAGGGAATTCCCACCTGTATGGGATTGTGTTGTTTCTCAATAAGCTTGCTAGGTCTTTATATGTGGCTCTTAAATCCAGAAGCTGTTTTGGTATATCTCTAAAGATTTCTGCCTTTTTCCCCTGAATTACCAATGAATTTTTAAAATGCAGGCCGAGTATATTTTCTTTTTCTTGCCTAGATCTCAAAATGATCAGGCAATCTCTTGGTTTATCCTTCTTAGCCACTCTTCCTAGTCTAAAAGCAGTAACAATTTTAAAGTCTTTCTCTTCTGCCAGACCCCAGAATTTGGATATTTCTGTTGTCAAAAATCCAATCAGGTCCTCTTTTTCTGATTCTGGGATATTTCTAATTCTGAGGTTATTTTCCCTGTTTTTCAGTTCTGCAAGGGACAGGTACACTTGTTGTTCAGTAACCTGTCTACTCAGTGGTCTAACTTCACCTCTTAATTCCTCTATCCTCTTTTTGTTTTCGTCTGCTTTTGTATTTGCTTCCTGAACTAATTTTCGATTTTCTGTTGTAGTCTTTTCAATGTTACCTATCGCCTGTGTATTTTTAGTGACTTGGTCTGTTAATTTATTAATTGAGGCTGTTACCTGGTCAAATTTGGCAGCTTGTTCATCAAACTTAGCTGCTTGTTCATCAGCTTTCTTATTCAGTGCTGCCAGCTGCTCCAATATTTCTTTAGAGACAGGGTCTATCCCTCCAGCAGCCATCTCTCCAAGAGCAGGCTGTATAGATTGTCCTTCCTGCAGACCTGTCAAAATTGGGACAGATGATCTGCGTAGCTGCTGCACAGGCAGAGTTGATTGCAAAAGTTCAGTTTGTTTTGCTTTCTTTGCAGCCCTTGTTTTTGCTGTACCACTCATTCCACAGCTGTCCCGGTGTCAAGGTCAAATTGTAAGTCCCATGGGAAAAGTAATTCCAAAAAAAGTAAACATCCAAACAGGAAAATTCCACGACCAGTAGCAGTTCTCAGAGACTAATAATTCCACAATCCAACAGGGGGAGCTCCCTGAAAGTTAGGGAGAAGGATAGGAAATTTCCACCATAAGTTCCCACAAACAAAAGATATTATCCAAAGCAGGGGGGGAGCCCCTCACCTTCCATTTAAACTGCAGAGAATAAAAGTTCTTTGCCAAGGTGCTTGCAACAGTTCCTTTTTCCAACTTACAAAGTAGCCCAATGTATCTTATAACTTTGTCTACAGTTACCGCAGTCTGATGTTACTTGTATCCGGTCAGACCGAGAGCAGGGTTTCAAAACTTTGTAATCCACAGGGGAAAAGAAAGAGGATCATGAACTTAGCTCACTTATAAAACTGTTATGTCCTTTCTTTAACTTTTAGTCAATCAAAGCCGGATTTGCAGAGTAAATTCCAACTCCTTTTAAGTCCTTTCAGCGCTTCAGCTTTAAAGGGATTTTGCTAGATACTTTAAACAGAGCCGGAAGACTGACTTCCTTTTTAGCGTCTCCCGCTTTCAGCCAAATTTCTCCAGATTAAGATCATATAAAGCTTCAAATTTCTTACTCACGAGTAAGTTGTTTCAGTTCAGTTGTTGAAGGAAGAAAGGTCAGCGCTGATCAGCAGCAGCCGCGCGGCTTCACTTCCGCGGAAAGAGCGATGGATTCACAGCACCGCTACCCCCTCCACGTTCCGATACCCCTTACGGGGTCTCTTCTGCGTTTCAGAGGTCGCTTCTGGTGCACGCCGAACCCCACGGCCACGAGCTCACTCTACTCGTGGTTTCTCTACCTGGGTCGTCGCTGTGCCGCAGCGCACGACCCTTTTCCGCGGAGCCCCTCTTCAGCAGCTGAAGAGGACCGCCATTGCTGAGCGCGCCGCCTCCGGAAGTCTGCCCCGATAAAAAGCCTTCTGTTTCCATCGCCAAAGCTTTCAGGAGAGCATTTTCAAGCTTTAGGCACCATTTTTGAGTGAATTGCCAAAAGTCAGATTTTTGCTGAAATTGTGACCCCGGGGCTTAGGGATTTTTTCAAAAAAATATTTTCTGCCGGTGAAGTTTTTGAGAGCTGATTTCTGGTCCTGTGATAAAAAGCCTTCTGTTTCCATCGCCAAAGCTTTCAGGGGAGCATTTGCAAGCTTCTGGCACCATTTTTGAGTGAATTGCCAAAAGTCAGATTTTTGCTGAAATTGTGACCCCGGGGCTTAGGGATTTTTTCAAAAAAATATTTTCTGCCGGTTAAGTTTTTGAGAGCTGATTTCTTGTCCTGTGATAAAAAGCCTTCTGTTTCCATCGCCAAAGCTTTCAGGGGAGCATTTGCAAGCTTCTGGCACCATTTTTGAGTGAATTGCCAAAAGTCAGATTTTTGCTGAAATTGTGACCCCGGGGCTTAGGGATTTTTTCAAAAAAAATATTTTCTGTCGGTGAAGTTTTTGAGGGCTGATTTCTTGTCCTGTGATAAAAAGCCTTCTGTTTCCATCGCCAAAGCTTTCAGGAGAGCATTTTCAAGCTTTAGGCACCATTTTTGAGTGAATTGCCAAAAGTCAGATTTTTGCTGAAATTGTGACCCCGGGGCTTAGGGATTTTTTCAAAAAAATATTTTCTGCCGGTGAAGTTTTTGAGAGCTGATTTCTTGTCCTGTGATAAAAAGCCTTCTGTTTCCATCGCCAAAGCTTTCAGGGGAGCATTTTCAAGCTTCTGGCACCATTTTTGAGTCAATTGCCAAAAGTCAGATATTTGCTGAAATTGTGACCCCGGGGCTTAGGGATTTTTTCAAAAAAATATTTTCTGCCGGTGAAGTTTTTGAGAGCTGATTTCTTGTCCTGTGATAAAAAGCTTTCTGTTTCCATCGCCAAAGCTTTCAGGGGAGCATTTGCAAGCTTCTGGCACCATTTTTGAGTGAATTGCCAAAAGTCAGATTTTTGCTGAAATATTGACCCCGGGGCTTAGGGATTTTTTCAAAAAAACATTTTCTGCCGGTGAAGTTTTTGAGGGCTGATTTCTTGTTCTGTGATAAAAAGCCTTCTGTTTCGAGTGCCAAACCTTTCAGGAGAGCATTTTCAAGCTTCTGGCACCATTTTTGAGTGAATTGCCAAAAGTCAGATTTTTGCTGAAATTGTGACCCCGGGGCTTAGGGATTTTTTCAAAAAAATATTTTCTGCCGGTTAAGTTTTTGAGAGCTGATTTCTTGTTCTGTGATAAAAAGCCTTCTGTTTCGAGTGCCAAACCTTTCAGTAGAGCATTTTCAAGCTTTAGGCACCATTTTTGAGTGAATTGCCAAAAGTCAGATTTTTGCTGAAATTGTGACCCCGGGGCTTAGGGATTTTTTCAAAAAAATATTTTCTGCCGGTGAAGTTTTTGAGAGCTGATTTCTGGTCCTGTGATAAAAAGCCTTCTGTTTCCATCGCCAAAGCTTTCAGGGGAGCATTTGCAAGCTTCTGGCACCATTTTTGAGTGAATTGCCAAAAGTCAGATTTTTGCTGAAATTGTGACCCCGGGGCTTAGGGATTTTTTCAAAAAAATATTTTCTGCCGGTTAAGTTTTTGAGAGCTGATTTCTTGTCCTGTGATAAAAAGCCTTCTGTTTCCATCGCCAAAGCTTTCAGGGGAGCATTTGCAAGCTTCTGGCACCATTTTTGAGTGAATTGCCAAAAGTCAGATTTTTGCTGAAATTGTGACCCCGGGGCTTAGGGATTTTTTCAAAAAAAATATTTTCTGTCGGTGAAGTTTTTGAGGGCTGATTTCTTGTCCTGTGATAAAAAGCCTTCTGTTTCCATCGCCAAAGCTTTCAGGAGAGCATTTTCAAGCTTTAGGCACCATTTTTGAGTGAATTGCCAAAAGTCAGATTTTTGCTGAAATTGTGACCCCGGGGCTTAGGGATTTTTTCAAAAAAATATTTTCTGCCGGTTAAGTTTTTGAGAGCTGATTTCTTGTCCTGTGATAAAAAGCGTTCTGTTTCCATCGCCAAAGCTTTCAGGGGAGCATTTGCAAGCTTCTGGCACCATTTTTGAGTGAATTGCCAAAAGTCAGATTTTTGCTGAAATATTGACCCCGGGGCTTAGGGATTTTTTCAAAAAAATATTTTCTGCCGGTGAAGTTTTTGAGGGCTGATTTCTTGTTCTGTGATAAAAAGCCTTCTGTTTCGAGTGCCAAACCTTTCAGGAGAGCATTTTCAAGCTTCTGGCACCATTTTTGAGTGAATTGCCAAAAGTCAGATTTTTGCTGAAATTGTGACCCCGGGGCTTAGGGATTTTTTCAAAAAAATATTTTCTGCCGGTTAAGTTTTTGAGAGCTGATTTCTTGTTCTGTGATAAAAAGCCTTCTGTTTCGAGTGCCAAACCTTTCAGTAGAGCATTTTCAAGCTTTAGGCACCATTTTTGAGTGAATTGCCAAAAGTCAGATTTTTGCTGAAATTGTGACCCCGGGGCTTAGGGATTTTTTCAAAAAAATATTTTCTGTCGGTGAAGTTTTTGAGAGCTGATTTCTTGTCCTGTGATAAAAAGCCTTCTGTTTCGAGTGCCAAACCTTTCAGGGGAGCATTTTCAAGCTTCTGGCACCATTTTTGAGTCAATTGTCAAAAGTCATATTTTTGCTGAAATTGTGACCCCGGGGCTTAGGGATTTTTTCAAAAAAAAATATTTTCTGCCGGTGAAGTTTTTGAGAGCTGATTTCTTGTTCTGTGATAAAAAGCCTTCTGTTTCGAGTGCCAAACCTTTCAGGGGAGCATTTTCAAGCTTCTGGCACCATTTTTGAGTCAATTGCCAAAAGTCAGATTTTTGCTGAAATTGTGACCCCGGGGCTTAGGGATTTTTTCAAAAAAATATTTTCTGCCGGTTAAGTTTTTGAGGGCTGATTTCTTGTCCTGTGATAAAAAGCCTTCTGTTTCGAGTGCCAAACCTTTCAGGGGAGCATTTGCAAGCTTCTGGCACCATTTTTGAGTCAATTGCCAAAAGTCAGATTTTTGCTGAAATTGTGACCCCGGGGCTTAGGGATTTTTTCAAAAAAATATTTTCTGCCGGTGAAGTTTTTGAGAGCTGATTTCTTGTCCTGTGATAAAAAGCCTTCTGTTTCCATCGCCAAAGCTTTCAGGGGAGCATTTGCAAGCTTCTGGCACCATTTTTGAGTCAATTGCCAAAAGTCAGATTTTTGCTGAAATTGTGACCCCGGGGCTTAGGGATTTTTTCAAAAAAATATTTTCTGCCGGTTAAGTTTTTGAGGGCTGATTTCTTGTCCTGTGATAAAAAGCCTTCTGTTTCCATCGCCAAAGCTTTCAGGGGAGCATTTGCAAGCTTCTGGCACCATTTTTGAGTCAATTGCCAAAAGTCAGATTTTTGCTGAAATTGTGACCCCGGGGCTTAGGGATTTTTTCAAAAAAATATTTTCTGCCGGTGAAGTTTTTGAGAGCTGATTTCTTGTTCTGTGATAAAAAGCCTTCTGTTTCGAGTGCCAAACCTTTCAGGGGAGCATTTTCCAGCTTCTGGCACCATTTTTGAGTCAATTGCCAAAAGTCAGATTTTTGCTGAAATTGTGACCCCGGGGCTTAGGGATTTTTTCAAAAAAATATTTTCTGCCGGTTAAGTTTTTGAGGGCTGATTTCTTGTCCTGTGATAAAAAGCCTTCTGTTTCGAGTGCCAAACCTTTCAGGGGAGCATTTGCAAGCTTCTGGCACCATTTTTGAGTCAATTGCCAAAAGTCAGATTTTTGCTGAAATTGTGACCCCGGGGCTTAGGGATTTTTTCAAAAATATATTTTCTGCCGGTGAAGTTTTTGAGAGCTGATTTCTTGTCCTGTGATAAAAAGCCTTCTGTTTCCATCGCCAAAGCTTTCAGGGGAGCATTTGCAAGCTTCTGGCACCATTTTTGAGTGAATTGCCAAAAGTCAGATTTTTGCTGAAATTGTGACCCCGGGGCTTAGGGATTTTTTCAAAAAAATATTTTCTGCCGGTTAAGTTTTTGAGGGCTGATTTCTTGTCCTGTGATAAAAAGCCTTCTGTTTCGAGTGCCAAACCTTTCAGGGGAGCATTTGCAAGCTTCTGGCACCATTTTTGAGTCAATTGCCAAAAGTCAGATTTTTGCTGAAATTGTGACCCCGGGGCTTAGGGATTTTTTCAAAAAAATATTTTCTGCCGGTGAAGTTTTTGAGAGCTGATTTCTTGTCCTGTGATAAAAAGCCTTCTGTTTCCATCGCCAAAGCTTTCAGGGGAGCATTTGCAAGCTTCTGGCACCATTTTTGAGTCAATTGCCAAAAGTCAGATTTTTGCTGAAATTGTGACCCCGGGGCTTAGGGATTTTTTCAAAAAAATATTTTCTGTCGGTTAAGTTTTTGAGGGCTGATTTCTTGTCCTGTGATAAAAAGCCTTCTGTTTCGAGTGCCAAAGCTTTCAGGGGAGCATTTGCAAGGTTTTGGCACCATTTTTGAGTCAATTGCCAAAAGTCAGATTTTTGCTGAAATTGTGACCCCGGGGCTTAGGGATTTTTTCAAAAAAATATTTTCTGCCGGTTAAGTTTTTGAGGGCTGATTTCTTGTCCTGTGATAAAAAGCCTTCTGTTTCGAGTGCCAAACCTTTCAGGGGAGCATTTGCAAGCTTCTGGCACCATTTTTGAGTCAATTGCCAAAAGTCAGATTTTTGCTGAAATTGTGACCCCGGGGCTTAGGGATTTTTTCAAAAATATATTTTCTGCCGGTGAAGTTTTTGAGAGCTGATTTCTTGTCCTGTGATAAAAAGCCTTCTGTTTCCATCGCCAAAGCTTTCAGGGGAGCATTTGCAAGCTTCTGGCACCATTTTTGAGTGAATTGCCAAAAGTCAGATTTTTGCTGAAATTGTGACCCCGGGGCTTAGGGATTTTTTCAAAAAAATATTTTCTGTCGGTTAAGTTTTTGAGGGCTGATTTCTTGTCCTGTGATAAAAAGCCTTCTGTTTCCATCGCCAAAGCTTTCAGGGGAGCATTTGCAAGCTTTTGGCACCATTTTTGAGTGAATTGCCAAAAGTCAGATTTTTGCTGAAATTGTGACCCCGGGGCTTAGGGATTTTTTCAAAAAAATATTTTCTGCCGGTTAAGTTTTTGAGGGCTGATTTCTTGTTCTGTGATAAAAAGCCTTCTGTTTCGAGTGCCAAACCTTTCAGTAGAGCATTTTCAAGCTTTAGGCACCATTTTTGAGTGAATTGCCAAAAGTCAGATTTTTGCTGAAATTGTGACCCCGGGGCTTAGGGATTTTTTCAAAAAAATATTTTCTGCCGGTGAAGTTTTTGAGAGCTGATTTCTTGTCCTGTGATAAAAAGCCTTCTGTTTCCATCGCCAAAGCTTTCAGGGGAGCATTTGCAAGCTTTAGGCACCATTTTTGAGTGAATTGCCAAAAGTCAGATTTTTGCTGAAATTGTGACCCCGGGGCTTAGGGATTTTTTCAAAAAAATATTTTCTGCCGGTGAAGTTTTTGAGAGCTGATTTCTTGTTCTGTGATAAAAAGCCTTCTGTTTCGAGTGCCAAACCTTTCAGGGGAGCATTTTCCAGCTTCTGGCACCATTTTTGAGTCAATTGCCAAAAGTCAGATTTTTGCTGAAATTGTGACCCCGGGGCTTAGGGATTTTTTCAAAAAAATATTTTCTGCCGGTTAAGTTTTTGAGGGCTGATTTCTTGTCCTGTGATAAAAAGCCTCCTGTTTCGAGTGCCAAACCTTTCAGGGGAGCATTTGCAAGCTTCTGGCACCATTTTTGAGTCAATTGCCAAAAGTCAGATTTTTGCTGAAATTGTGACCCCGGGGCTTAGGGATTTTTTCAAAAATATATTTTCTGCCGGTGAAGTTTTTGAGAGCTGATTTCTTGTCCTGTGATAAAAAGCCTTCTGTTTCCATCGCCAAAGCTTTCAGGGGAGCATTTGCAAGCTTCTGGCACCATTTTTGAGTGAATTGCCAAAAGTCAGATTTTTGCTGAAATTGTGACCCCGGGGCTTAGGGATTTTTTCAAAAAAATATTTTCTGCCGGTGAAGTTTTTGAGAGCTGATTTCTTGTCCTGTGATAAAAAGCCTTCTGTTTCCATCGCCAAAGCTTTCAGGGGAGCATTTGCAAGCTTCTGGCACCATTTTTGAGTCAATTGCCAAAAGTCAGATTTTTGCTGAAATTGTGACCCCGGGGCTTAGGGATTTTTTCAAAAAAATATTTTCTGCCGGTGAAGTTTTTGAGAGCTGATTTCTGGTCCTGTGATAAAAAGCCTTCTGTTTCCATCGCCAAAGCTTTCAGGGGAGCATTTGCAAGCTTCTGGCACCATTTTTGAGTGAATTGCCAAAAGTCAGATTTTTGCTGAAATTGTGACCCCGGGGCTTAGGGATTTTTTCAAAAAAATATTTTCTGCCGGTGAAGTTTTTGAGGGCTGATTTCTTGTTCTGTGATAAAAAGCCTTCTGTTTCGAGTGCCAAACCTTTCAGGGGAGCATTTTCAAGCTTTAGGCACCATTTTTGAGTGAATTGCCAAAAGTCAGATTTTTGCTGAAATTGTGACCCTGGGGCTTAGGGATTTTTTCAAAAAAATATTTTCTGCCGGTGAAGTTTTTGAGAGCTGATTTCTGGTCCTGTGATAAAAAGCCTTCTGTTTCCATCGCCAAAGCTTTCAGGGGAGCATTTGCAAGCTTCTGGCACCATTTTTGAGTGAATTGCCAAAAGTCAGATTTTTGCTGAAATTGTGACCCCGGGGCTTAGGGATTTTTTCAAAAAAATATTTTCTGCCGGTTAAGTTTTTGAGGGCTGATTTCTTGTTCTGTGATAAAAAGCCTTCTGTTTCGAGTGCCAAACCTTTCAGGGGAGCATTTTCAAGCTTTAGGCACCATTTTTGAGTGAATTGCCAAAAGTCAGATTTTTGCTGAAATTGTGACCCTGGGGCTTAGGGATTTTTTCAAAAAAATATTTTCTGCCGGTGAAGTTTTTGAGAGCTGATTTCTGGTCCTGTGATAAAAAGCCTTCTGTTTCCATCGCCAAAGCTTTCAGGGGAGCATTTGCAAGCTTCTGGCACCATTTTTGAGTGAATTGCCAAAAGTCAGATTTTTGCTGAAATTGTGACCCCGGGGCTTAGGGATTTTTTCAAAAAAATATTTTCTGCCGGTTAAGTTTTTGAGGGCTGATTTCTTGTCCTGTGATAAAAAGCCTTCTGTTTCCATCGCCAAAGCTTTCAGGGGAGCATTTGCAAGCTTCTGGCACCATTTTTGAGTGAATTGCCAAAAGTCAGATTTTTGCTGAAATTGTGACCCCGGGGCTTAGGGATTTTTTCAAAAAAATATTTTCTGCCGGTTAAGTTTTTGAGGGCTGATTTCTTGTTCTGTGATAAAAAGCCTTCTGTTTCGAGTGCCAAACCTTTCAGGAGAGCATTTGCAAGCTTCTGGCACCATTTTTGAGTGAATTGCCAAAAGTCAGATTTTTGCTGAAATTGTGACCCCGGGGCTTAGGGATTTTTTCAAAAATATATTTTCTGCCGGTGAAGTTTTTGAGAGCTGATTTCTTGTCCTGTGATAAAAAGCCTTCTGTTTCCATCGCCAAAGCTTTCAGGGGAGCATTTGCAAGCTTCTGGCACCATTTTTGAGTGAATTGCCAAAAGTCAGATTTTTGCTGAAATTGTGACCCCGGGGCTTAGGGATTTTTTCAAAAAAATATTTTCTGCCGGTTAAGTTTTTGAGGGCTGATTTCTTGTCCTGTGATAAAAAGCCTTCTGTTTCCATCGCCAAAGCTTTCAGGGGAGCATTTGCAAGCTTCTGGCACCATTTTTGAGTGAATTGCCAAAAGTCAGATTTTTGCTGAAATTGTGACCCCGGGGCTTAGGGATTTTTTCAAAAAAATATTTTCTGCCGGTTAAGTTTTTGAGGGCTGATTTCTTGTTCTGTGATAAAAAGCCTTCTGTTTCGAGTGCCAAACCTTTCAGGAGAGCATTTGCAAGCTTCTGGCACCATTTTTGAGTGAATTGCCAAAAGTCAGATTTTTGCTGAAATTGTGACCCCGGGGCTTAGGGATTTTTTCAAAAAAATATTTTCTGCCGGTGAAGTTTTTGAGAGCTGATTTCTGGTCCTGTGATAAAAAGCCTTCTGTTTCCATCGCCAAAGCTTTCAGGGGAGCATTTGCAAGCTTCTGGCACCATTTTTGAGTGAATTGCCAAAAGTCAGATTTTTGCTGAAATTGTGACCCCGGGGCTTAGGGATTTTTTCAAAAAAATATTTTCTGCCGGTTAAGTTTTTGAGGGCTGATTTCTTGTCCTGTGATAAAAAGCCTTCTGTTTCGAGTGCCAAACCTTTCAGGGGAGCATTTGCAAGCTTCTGGCACCATTTTTGAGTCAATTGCCAAAAGTCAGATTTTTGCTGAAATTGTGACCCCGGGGCTTAGGGATTTTTTCAAAAATATATTTTCTGCCGGTGAAGTTTTTGAGAGCTGATTTCTTGTCCTGTGATAAAAAGCCTTCTGTTTCCATCGCCAAAGCTTTCAGGGGAGCATTTGCAAGCTTCTGGCACCATTTTTGAGTGAATTGCCAAAAGTCAGATTTTTGCTGAAATTGTGACCCCGGGGCTTAGGGATTTTTTCAAAAAAATATTTTCTGCCGGTGAAGTTTTTGAGAGCTGATTTCTTGTCCTGTGATAAAAAGCCTTCTGTTTCCATCGCCAAAGCTTTCAGGGGAGCATTTGCAAGCTTCTGGCACCATTTTTGAGTCAATTGCCAAAAGTCAGATTTTTGCTGAAATTGTGACCCCGGGGCTTAGGGATTTTTTCAAAAAAATATTTTCTGCCGGTGAAGTTTTTGAGAGCTGATTTCTGGTCCTGTGATAAAAAGCCTTCTGTTTCCATCGCCAAAGCTTTCAGGGGAGCATTTGCAAGCTTCTGGCACCATTTTTGAGTGAATTGCCAAAAGTCAGATTTTTGCTGAAATTGTGACCCCGGGGCTTAGGGATTTTTTCAAAAAAATATTTTCTGCCGGTTAAGTTTTTGAGGGCTGATTTCTTGTTCTGTGATAAAAAGCCTTCTGTTTCGAGTGCCAAACCTTTCAGGGGAGCATTTTCAAGCTTTAGGCACCATTTTTGAGTGAATTGCCAAAAGTCAGATTTTTGCTGAAATTGTGACCCTGGGGCTTAGGGATTTTTTCAAAAAAATATTTTCTGCCGGTGAAGTTTTTGAGAGCTGATTTCTGGTCCTGTGATAAAAAGCCTTCTGTTTCCATCGCCAAAGCTTTCAGGGGAGCATTTGCAAGCTTCTGGCACCATTTTTGAGTGAATTGCCAAAAGTCAGATTTTTGCTGAAATTGTGACCCCGGGGCTTAGGGATTTTTTCAAAAAAATATTTTCTGCCGGTTAAGTTTTTGAGGGCTGATTTCTTGTTCTGTGATAAAAAGCCTTCTGTTTCGAGTGCCAAACCTTTCAGGAGAGCATTTGCAAGCTTCTGGCACCATTTTTGAGTGAATTGCCAAAAGTCAGATTTTTGCTGAAATTGTGACCCCGGGGCTTAGGGATTTTTTCAAAAATATATTTTCTGCCGGTGAAGTTTTTGAGAGCTGATTTCTTGTCCTGTGATAAAAAGCCTTCTGTTTCCATCGCCAAAGCTTTCAGGGGAGCATTTGCAAGCTTCTGGCACCATTTTTGAGTGAATTGCCAAAAGTCAGATTTTTGCTGAAATTGTGACCCCGGGGCTTAGGGATTTTTTCAAAAAAATATTTTCTGCCGGTTAAGTTTTTGAGGGCTGATTTCTTGTCCTGTGATAAAAAGCCTTCTGTTTCCATCGCCAAAGCTTTCAGGGGAGCATTTGCAAGCTTCTGGCACCATTTTTGAGTGAATTGCCAAAAGTCAGATTTTTGCTGAAATTGTGACCCCGGGGCTTAGGGATTTTTTCAAAAAAATATTTTCTGCCGGTTAAGTTTTTGAGGGCTGATTTCTTGTTCTGTGATAAAAAGCCTTCTGTTTCGAGTGCCAAACCTTTCAGGAGAGCATTTGCAAGCTTCTGGCACCATTTTTGAGTGAATTGCCAAAAGTCAGATTTTTGCTGAAATTGTGACCCCGGGGCTTAGGGATTTTTTCAAAAAAATATTTTCTGCCGGTGAAGTTTTTGAGAGCTGATTTCTGGTCCTGTGATAAAAAGCCTTCTGTTTCCATCGCCAAAGCTTTCAGGGGAGCATTTGCAAGCTTCTGGCACCATTTTTGAGTGAATTGCCAAAAGTCAGATTTTTGCTGAAATTGTGACCCCGGGGCTTAGGGATTTTTTCAAAAAAATATTTTCTGCCGGTTAAGTTTTTGAGGGCTGATTTCTTGTCCTGTGATAAAAAGCCTTCTGTTTCGAGTGCCAAACCTTTCAGGGGAGCATTTGCAAGCTTCTGGCACCATTTTTGAGTCAATTGCCAAAAGTCAGATTTTTGCTGAAATTGTGACCCCGGGGCTTAGGGATTTTTTCAAAAATATATTTTCTGCCGGTGAAGTTTTTGAGAGCTGATTTCTTGTCCTGTGATAAAAAGCCTTCTGTTTCCATCGCCAAAGCTTTCAGGGGAGCATTTGCAAGCTTCTGGCACCATTTTTGAGTGAATTGCCAAAAGTCAGATTTTTGCTGAAATTGTGACCCCGGGGCTTAGGGATTTTTTCAAAAAAATATTTTCTGCCGGTGAAGTTTTTGAGAGCTGATTTCTTGTCCTGTGATAAAAAGCCTTCTGTTTCCATCGCCAAAGCTTTCAGGGGAGCATTTGCAAGCTTCTGGCACCATTTTTGAGTCAATTGCCAAAAGTCAGATTTTTGCTGAAATTGTGACCCCGGGGCTTAGGGATTTTTTCAAAAAAATATTTTCTGCCGGTGAAGTTTTTGAGAGCTGATTTCTGGTCCTGTGATAAAAAGCCTTCTGTTTCCATCGCCAAAGCTTTCAGGGGAGCATTTGCAAGCTTCTGGCACCATTTTTGAGTGAATTGCCAAAAGTCAGATTTTTGCTGAAATTGTGACCCCGGGGCTTAGGGATTTTTTCAAAAAAATATTTTCTGCCGGTTAAGTTTTTGAGGGCTGATTTCTTGTTCTGTGATAAAAAGCCTTCTGTTTCGAGTGCCAAACCTTTCAGGGGAGCATTTTCAAGCTTTAGGCACCATTTTTGAGTGAATTGCCAAAAGTCAGATTTTTGCTGAAATTGTGACCCTGGGGCTTAGGGATTTTTTCAAAAAAATATTTTCTGCCGGTGAAGTTTTTGAGAGCTGATTTCTGGTCCTGTGATAAAAAGCCTTCTGTTTCCATCGCCAAAGCTTTCAGGGGAGCATTTGCAAGCTTCTGGCACCATTTTTGAGTGAATTGCCAAAAGTCAGATTTTTGCTGAAATTGTGACCCCGGGGCTTAGGGATTTTTTCAAAAAAATATTTTCTGCCGGTTAAGTTTTTGAGGGCTGATTTCTTGTCCTGTGATAAAAAGCCTTCTGTTTCCATCGCCAAAGCTTTCAGGGGAGCATTTGCAAGCTTCTGGCACCATTTTTGAGTGAACTGCCAAAAGTCAGATTTTTGCTGAAATTGTGACCCCGGGGCTTAGGGATTTTTTCAAAAAAATATTTTCTGCCGGTTAAGTTTTTGAGGGCTGATTTCTTGTTCTGTGATAAAAAGCCTTCTGTTTCGAGTGCCAAACCTTTCAGGAGAGCATTTTCAAGCTTTAGGCACCATTTTTGAGTGAATTGCCAAAAGTCAGATTTTTGCTGAAATTGTGACCCCGGGGCTTAGGGATTTTTTCAAAAATATATTTTCTGCCGGTGAAGTTTTTGAGAGCTGATTTCTTGTCCTGTGATAAAAAGCCTTCTGTTTCCATCGCCAAAGCTTTCAGGGGAGCATTTGCAAGCTTCTGGCACCATTTTTGAGTGAATTGCCAAAAGTCAGATTTTTGCTGAAATTGTGACCCCGGGGCTTAGGGATTTTTTCAAAAAAATATTTTCTGCCGGTGAAGTTTTTGAGAGCTGATTTCTTGTCCTGTGATAAAAAGCCTTCTGTTTCCATCGCCAAAGCTTTCAGGGGAGCATTTGCAAGCTTCTGGCACCATTTTTGAGTCAATTGCCAAAAGTCAGATTTTTGCTGAAATTGTGACCCCGGGGCTTAGGGATTTTTTCAAAAAAATATTTTCTGCCGGTGAAGTTTTTGAGAGCTGATTTCTGGTCCTGTGATAAAAAGCCTTCTGTTTCCATCGCCAAAGCTTTCAGGGGAGCATTTGCAAGCTTCTGGCACCATTTTTGAGTGAATTGCCAAAAGTCAGATTTTTGCTGAAATTGTGACCCCGGGGCTTAGGGATTTTTTCAAAAAAATATTTTCTGCCGGTGAAGTTTTTGAGGGCTGATTTCTTGTTCTGTGATAAAAAGCCTTCTGTTTCGAGTGCCAAAGCTTTCAGGGGAGCATTTTCAAGCTTTAGGCACCATTTTTGAGTGAATTGCCAAAAGTCAGATTTTTGCTGAAATTGTGACCCTGGGGCTTAGGGATTTTTTCAAAAAAATATTTTCTGCCGGTGAAGTTTTTGAGAGCTGATTTCTGGTCCTGTGATAAAAAGCCTTCTGTTTCCATCGCCAAAGCTTTCAGGGGAGCATTTGCAAGCTTCTGGCACCATTTTTGAGTGAATTGCCAAAAGTCAGATTTTTGCTGAAATTGTGACCCCGGGGCTTAGGGATTTTTTCAAAAAAATATTTTCTGCCGGTTAAGTTTTTGAGGGCTGATTTCTTGTTCTGTGATAAAAAGCCTTCTGTTTCGAGTGCCAAACCTTTCAGGGGAGCATTTTCAAGCTTTAGGCACCATTTTTGAGTGAATTGCCAAAAGTCAGATTTTTGCTGAAATTGTGACCCTGGGGCTTAGGGATTTTTTCAAAAAAATATTTTCTGCCGGTGAAGTTTTTGAGAGCTGATTTCTGGTCCTGTGATAAAAAGCCTTCTGTTTCCATCGCCAAAGCTTTCAGGGGAGCATTTGCAAGCTTCTGGCACCATTTTTGAGTGAATTGCCAAAAGTCAGATTTTTGCTGAAATTGTGACCCCGGGGCTTAGGGATTTTTTCAAAAAAATATTTTCTGCCGGTTAAGTTTTTGAGGGCTGATTTCTTGTCCTGTGATAAAAAGCCTTCTGTTTCCATCGCCAAAGCTTTCAGGGGAGCATTTGCAAGCTTCTGGCACCATTTTTGAGTGAATTGCCAAAAGTCAGATTTTTGCTGAAATTGTGACCCCGGGGCTTAGGGATTTTTTCAAAAAAATATTTTCTGCCGGTTAAGTTTTTGAGGGCTGATTTCTTGTTCTGTGATAAAAAGCCTTCTGTTTCGAGTGCCAAACCTTTCAGGAGAGCATTTTCAAGCTTTAGGCACCATTTTTGAGTGAATTGCCAAAAGTCAGATTTTTGCTGAAATTGTGACCCCGGGGCTTAGGGATTTTTTCAAAAAATATTTTCTGCCGGTGAAGTTTTTGAGAGCTGATTTCTTGTCCTGTGATAAAAAGCCTTCTGTTTCCATCGCCAAAGCTTTCAGGGGAGCATTTGCAAGCTTCTGGCACCATTTTTGAGTGAATTGCCAAAAGTCAGATTTTTGCTGAAATTGTGACCCTGGGGCTTAGGGATTTTTTCAAAAAAATATTTTCTGCCGGTTAAGTTTTTGAGGGCTGATTTCTTGTCCTGTGATAAAAAGCCTTCTGTTTCCATCGCCAAAGCTTTCAGGGGAGCATTTGCAAGCTTCTGGCACCATTTTTGAGTGAATTGCCAAAAGTCAGATTTTTGCTGAAATTGTGACCCCGGGGCTTAGGGATTTTTTCAAAAAAATATTTTCTGCCGGTTAAGTTTTTGAGAGCTGATTTCTTGTCCTGTGATAAAAAGCCTTCTGTTTCGAGTGCCAAACCTTTCAGGAGAGCATTTTCAAGCTTTAGGCACCATTTTTGAGTGAATTGCCAAAAGTCAGATTTTTGCTGAAATTGTGACCCCGGGGCTTAGGGATTTTTTCAAAAAAATAATTTCTGCCGGTGAAGTTTTTGAGAGCTGATTTCTTGTCCTGTGATAAAAAGCCTTCTGTTTCCATCGCCAAAGCTTTCAGGGGAGCATTTGCAAGCTTTTGGCACCATTTTTGAGTGAATTGCCAAAAGTCAGATTTTTGCTGAAATTGTGACCCCGGGGCTTAGGGATTTTTTCAAAAAAATATTTTCTGCCGGTGAAGTTTTTGAGAGCTGATTTCTTGTCCTGTGATAAAAAGCCTTCTGTTTCCATCGCCAAAGCTTTCAGGGGAGCATTTGCAAGCTTCTGGCACCATTTTTGAGTGAATTGCCAAAAGTCAGATTTTTGCTGAAATTGTGACCCCGGGGCTTAGGGATTTTTTCAAAAAAATATTTTCTGCCGGTGAAGTTTTTGAGAGCTGATTTCTTGTCCTATGATAAAAAGCCTTCTGTTTCCATCGCCAAAGCTTTCAGGGGAGCATTTGCAAGCTTCTGGCACCATTTTTTGAGTGAATTGCCAAAAGTCAGATTTTTGCTGAAATTGTGACCGCGGGGCTTAGGGATTTTTTCAAAAAAATATTTTCTGTCAGTTAAGTTTTTGAGGGCTGATTTCTTGTCCTGTGATAAAAAGCCTTCTGTTTCGAGTGCCAAAGCTTTCAGGGGAGCATTTGCAAGCTTTTGGCACCATTTTTGAGTGAATTGCCAAAAGTCAGATTTTTGCTGAAATTGTGACCCCGGGGCTTAGGGATTTTTTCAAAAAAATATTTTCTGCCGGTGAAGTTTTTGAGAGCTGATTTCTGGTCCTGTGATAAAAAGCCTTCTGTTTCCATCGCCAAAGCTTTCAGGGGAGCATTTGCGAGCTTCTGGCACCATTTTTGAGTGAATTGCCAAAAGTCAGATTTTTGCTGAAATTGTGACCCCGGGGCTTAGGGATTTTTTCAAAAAAATATTTTCTGCCGGTGAAGTTTTTGAGAGCTGATTTCTTGTCCTGTGATAAAAAGCCTTCTGTTTCCATCGCCAAAGCTTTCAGGGGAGCATTTGCAAGCTTCTGGCACCATTTTTGAGTGAATTGCCAAAAGTCAGTTTTTTGCTGAAATTGTGACCCCGGGGCTTAGGGATTTTTTCAAAAAAATATTTTCTGCCGGTTAAGTTTTTGAGGGCTGATTTCTTGTTCTGTGATAAAAAGCCTTCTGTTTCGAGTGCCAAACCTTTCAGGGGAGCATTTTCAAGCTTTAGGCACCATTTTTGAGTGAATTGCCAAAAGTCAGATTTTTGCTGAAATTGTGACCCCGGGGCTTAGGGATTTTTTCAAAAAAATATTTTCTGCCGGTGAAGTTTTTGAGAGCTGATTTCTGGTCCTGTGATAAAAAGCCTTCTGTTTCGAGTGCCAAAGCTTTCAGGGGAGCATTTGCAAGCTTCTGGCACCATTTTTGAGTGAATTGCCAAAAGTCAGATTTTTGCTGAAATTGTGACCCCGGGGCTTAGGGATTTTTTCAAAAAAAAATTTTCTGCCGGTGAAGTTTTTGAGGGCTGATTTCTTGTTCTGTGATAAAAAGCCTTCTGTTTCCATCGCCAAAGCTTTCAGGGGAGCATTTGCAAGCTTCTGGCACCATTTTTGAGTCAATTGCCAAAAGTCAGATTTTTGCTGAAATTGTGACCCCGGGGCTTAGGGATTTTTTCAAAAAAATATTTTCTGCCGGTGAAGTTTTTGAGGGCTGATTTCTTGTTCTGTGATAAAAAGCCTTCTGTTTCCAGCGCCAAAGCTTTCAGGGGAGCATTTGCAAGCTTCTGGCACCATTTTTGAGTGAATTGCCAAAAGTCAGATTTTTGCTGAAATTGTGACCCCGGGGCTTAGGGATTTTTTCAAAAAAATATTTTCTGCCGGTTAAGTTTTTGAGGGCTGATTTCTTGTTCTATGATAAAAAGCCTTCTGTTTCGAGTGCCAAACCTTTCAGTAGAGCATTTTCAAGCTTTAGGCACCATTTTTGAGTGAATTGCCAAAAGTCAGATTTTTGCTGAAATTGTGACCCCGGGGCTTAGGGATTTTTTCAAAAAAATATTTTCTGCCGGTGAAGTTTTTGAGAGCTGATTTCTGGTCCTGTGATAAAAAGCCTTCTGTTTCCATCGCCAAAGCTTTCAGGGGAGCATTTGCAAGCTTCTGGCACCATTTTTGAGTGAATTGCCAAAAGTCAGATTTTTGCTGAAATTGTGACCCCGGGGCTTAGGGATTTTTTCAAAAAAAATATTTTCTGCCGGTGAAGTTTTTGAGGGCTGATTTCTTGTTCTGTGATAAAAAGCCTTCTGTTTCGAGTGCCAAACCTTTCAGGGGAGCATTTTCAAGCTTTAGGCACCATTTTTGAGTGAATTGCCAAAAGTCAGATTTTTGCTGAAATTGTGACCCTGGGGCTTAGGGATTTTTTCAAAAAAATATTTTCTGCCGGTTAAGTTTTTGAGGGCTGATTTCTTGTCCTGTGATAAAAAGCCTTCTGTTTCGAGTGCCAAAGCTTTCAGGGGAGCATTTGCAAGCTTTTGGCACCATTTTTGAGTGAATTGCCAAAAGTCAGATTTTTGCTGAAATTGTGACCCCGGGGCTTAGGGATTTTTTCAAAAAAATATTTTCTGCCGGTGAAGTTTTTGAGAGCTGATTTCTGGTCCTGTGATAAAAAGCCTTCTGTTTCCATCGCCAAAGCTTTCAGGGGAGCATTTGCGAGCTTCTGGCACCATTTTTGAGTGAATTGCCAAAAGTCAGATTTTTGCTGAAATTGTGACCCCGGGGCTTAGGGATTTTTTCAAAAAAATATTTTCTGCCGGTGAAGTTTTTGAGAGCTGATTTCTTGTCCTGTGATAAAAAGCCTTCTGTTTCCATCGCCAAAGCTTTCAGGGGAGCATTTGCAAGCTTCTGGCACCATTTTTGAGTGAATTGCCAAAAGTCAGTTTTTTGCTGAAATTGTGACCCCGGGGCTTAGGGATTTTTTCAAAAAAATATTTTCTGCCGGTTAAGTTTTTGAGGGCTGATTTCTTGTTCTGTGATAAAAAGCCTTCTGTTTCGAGTGCCAAACCTTTCAGGGGAGCATTTTCAAGCTTTAGGCACCATTTTTGAGTGAATTGCCAAAAGTCAGATTTTTGCTGAAATTGTGACCCCGGGGCTTAGGGATTTTTTCAAAAAAATATTTTCTGCCGGTGAAGTTTTTGAGAGCTGATTTCTGGTCCTGTGATAAAAAGCCTTCTGTTTCGAGTGCCAAAGCTTTCAGGGGAGCATTTGCAAGCTTCTGGCACCATTTTTGAGTGAATTGCCAAAAGTCAGATTTTTGCTGAAATTGTGACCCCGGGGCTTAGGGATTTTTTCAAAAAAAAAATTTCTGCCGGTGAAGTTTTTGAGGGCTGATTTCTTGTTCTGTGATAAAAAGCCTTCTGTTTCCATCGCCAAAGCTTTCAGGGGAGCATTTGCAAGCTTCTGGCACCATTTTTGAGTCAATTGCCAAAAGTCAGATTTTTGCTGAAATTGTGACCCCGGGGCTTAGGGATTTTTTCAAAAAAATATTTTCTGCCGGTTAAGTTTTTGAGGGCTGATTTCTTGTTCTGTGATAAAAAGCCTTCTGTTTCCAGCGCCAAAGCTTTCAGGGGAGCATTTGCAAGCTTCTGGCACCATTTTTGAGTGAATTGCCAAAAGTCAGATTTTTGCTGAAATTGTGACCCCGGGGCTTAGGGATTTTTTCAAAAAAATATTTTCTGCCGGTTAAGTTTTTGAGGGCTGATTTCTTGTTCTATGATAAAAAGCCTTCTGTTTCGAGTGCCAAACCTTTCAGTAGAGCATTTTCAAGCTTTAGGCACCATTTTTGAGTGAATTGCCAAAAGTCAGATTTTTGCTGAAATTGTGACCCCGGGGCTTAGGGATTTTTTCAAAAAAATATTTTCTGCCGGTGAAGTTTTTGAGAGCTGATTTCTGGTCCTGTGATAAAAAGCCTTCTGTTTCCATCGCCAAAGCTTTCAGGGGAGCATTTGCAAGCTTCTGGCACCATTTTTGAGTGAATTGCCAAAAGTCAGATTTTTGCTGAAATTGTGACCCCGGGGCTTAGGGATTTTTTCAAAAAAAATATTTTCTGCCGGTGAAGTTTTTGAGGGCTGATTTCTTGTTCTGTGATAAAAAGCCTTCTGTTTCGAGTGCCAAACCTTTCAGGGGAGCATTTTCAAGCTTTAGGCACCATTTTTGAGTGAATTGCCAAAAGTCAGATTTTTGCTGAAATTGTGACCCTGGGGCTTAGGGATTTTTTCAAAAAAATATTTTCTGCCGGTGAAGTTTTTGAGAGCTGATTTCTGGTCCTGTGATAAAAAGCCTTCTGTTTCCATCGCCAAAGCTTTCAGGGGAGCATTTGCAAGCTTCTGGCACCATTTTTGAGTGAATTGCCAAAAGTCAGATTTTTGCTGAAATTGTGACCCCGGGGCTTAGGGATTTTTTCAAAAAAATATTTTCTGCCGGTTAAGTTTTTGAGGGCTGATTTCTTGTCCTGTGATAAAAAGCCTTCTGTTTCCATCGCCAAAGCTTTCAGGGGAGCATTTGCAAGCTTCTGGCACCATTTTTGAGTGAATTGCCAAAAGTCAGATTTTTGCTGAAATTGTGACCCCGGGGCTTAGGGATTTTTTCAAAAAAATATTTTCTGCCGGTTAAGTTTTTGAGGGCTGATTTCTTGTTCTGTGATAAAAAGCCTTCTGTTTCGAGTGCCAAACCTTTCAGGAGAGCATTTTCAAGCTTTAGGCACCATTTTTGAGTGAATTGCCAAAAGTCAGATTTTTGCTGAAATTGTGACCCCGGGGCTTAGGGATTTTTTCAAAAAAATATTTTCTGCCGGTGAAGTTTTTGAGAGCTGATTTCTTGTCCTGTGATAAAAAGCCTTCTGTTTCCATCGCCAAAGCTTTCAGGGGAGCATTTGCAAGCTTCTGGCACCATTTTTGAGTGAATTGCCAAAAGTCAGATTTTTGCTGAAATTGTGACCCTGGGCTTAGGGATTTTTTCAAAAAAATATTTTCTGCCGGTTAAGTTTTTGAGGGCTGATTTCTTGTCCTGTGATAAAAAGCCTTCTGTTTCCATCGCCAAAGCTTTCAGGGGAGCATTTGCAAGCTTCTGGAACCATTTTTGAGTGAATTGCCAAAAGTCAGATTTTTGCTGAAATTGTGACCCCGGGGCTTAGGGATTTTTTCAAAAAAATATTTTCTGCCGGTTAAGTTTTTGAGGGCTGATTTCTTGTTCTGTGATAAAAAGCCTTCTGTTTCGAGTGCCAAACCTTTCAGGAGAGCATTTTCAAGCTTTAGGCACCATTTTTGAGTGAATTGCCAAAAGTCAGATTTTTGCTGAAATTGTGACCCCGGGGCTTAGGGATTTTTTCAAAAAAATATTTTCTGCCGGTGAAGTTTTTGAGAGCTGATTTCTTGTCCTGTGATAAAAAGCCTTCTGTTTCCATCGCCAAAGCTTTCAGGGGAGCATTTGCAAGCTTCTGGCACCATTTTTGAGTGAATTGCCAAAAGTCAGATTTTTGCTGAAATTGTGACCCTGGGGCTTAGGGATTTTTTCAAAAAAATATTTTCTGCCGGTTAAGTTTTTGAGGGCTGATTTCTTGTCCTGTGATAAAAAGCCTTCTGTTTCCATCGCCAAAGCTTTCAGGGGAGCATTTGCAAGCTTCTGGCACCATTTTTGAGTGAATTGCCAAAAGTCAGATTTTTGCTGAAATTGTGACCCCGGGGCTTAGGGATTTTTTCAAAAAAATATTTTCTGCCGGTGAAGTTTTTGAGAGCTGATTTCTTGTCCTGTGATAAAAAGCCTTCTGTTTCGAGTGCCAAACCTTTCATGAGAGCATTTTCAAGCTTTAGGCACCATTTTTGAGTGAATTGCCAAAAGTCAGATTTTTGCTGAAATTGTGACCCCGGGGCTTAGGGATTTTTTCAAAAAAATATTTTCTGTCGGTTAAGTTTTTGAGGGCTGATTTCTTGTCCTGTGATAAAAAGCCTTCTGTTTCGAGTGCCAAAGCTTTCAGGGGAGCATTTGCAAGCTTTTGGCACCATTTTTGAGTGAATTGCCAAAAGTCAGATTTTTGCTGAAATTGTGACCCCGGGGCTTAGGGATTTTTTCAAAAAAATATTTTCTGCCGGTGAAGTTTTTGAGAGCTGATTTCTTGTCCTGTGATAAAAAGCCTTCTGTTTCCATCGCCAAAGCTTTCAGGGGAGCATTTGCAAGCTTCTGGCACCATTTTTGAGTCAATTGCCAAAAGTCAGATTTTTGCTGAAATTGTGACCCCGGGGCTTAGGGATTTTTTCAAAAAAATATTTTCTGCCGGTGAAGTTTTTGAGGGCTGATTTCTTGTTCTTTGATAAAAAGCCTTCTGTTTCGAGTGCCAAACCTTTCAGGGGAGCATTTTCAAGCTTTAGGCACCATTTTTGAGTGAATTGCCAAAAGTCAGATTTTTGCTGACATTGTGACCCTGGGGCTTAGGGATTTTTTCAAAAAAATATTTTCTGCCGGTGAAGTTTTTGAGAGCTGATTTCTGGTCCTGTGATAAAAAGCCTTCTGTTTCCATCGCCAAAGCTTTCAGGGGAGCATTTGCAAGCTTCTGGCACCATTTTTGAGTGAATTGCCAAAAGTCAGATTTTTGCTGAAATTGTGACCCCGGGGCTTAGGGATTTTTTCAAAAAAATATTTTCTGCCGGTTAAGTTTTTGAGGGCTGATTTCTTGTCCTGTGATAAAAAGCCTTCTGTTTCCATCGCCAAAGCTTTCAGGGGAGCATTTGCAAGCTTCTGGCACCATTTTTGAGTGAATTGCCAAAAGTCAGATTTTTGCTGAAATTGTGACCCCGGGGCTTAGGGATTTTTTCAAAAAAATATTTTCTGCCGGTGAAGTTTTTGAGAGCTGATTTCTTGTCCTGTGATAAAAAGCCTTCTGTTTCCATCGCCAAAGCTTTCAGGGGAGCATTTGCAAGCTTCTGGCACCATTTTTGAGTCAATTGCCAAAAGTCAGATTTTTGCTGAAATTGTGACCCCGGGGCTTAGGGATTTTTTCAAAAAAATATTTTCTGCCGGTGAAGTTTTTGAGAGCTGATTTCTTGTCCTGTGATAAAAAGCCTTCTGTTTCGAGTGCCAAATCTTTCAGGGGAGCATTTTCAAGCTTCTGGCACCATTTTTGAGTCAATTGCCAAAAGTCAGATTTTTGCTGAAATGGTGACCCCGGGGCTTAGGGATTTTTTCAAAAAAATATTTTCTGTCGGTTAAGTTTTTGAGGGCTAATTTCTTGTCCTGTGATAAAAAGCCTTCTGTTTCGAGTGCCAAAGCTTTCAGGGGAGCATTTGCAAGCTTTTGGCACCATTTTTGAGTGAATTGCCAAAAGTCAGATTTTTGCTGAAATTGTGACCCCGGGGCTTAGGGATTTTTTCAAAAAAATATTTTCTGCCGGTGAAGTTTTTGAGAGCTGATTTCTTGTCCTGTGATAAAAAGCCTTCTGTTTCCATCGCCAAAGCTTTCAGGGGAGCATTTGCAAGCTTCTGGCACCATTTTTGAGTCAATTGCCAAAAGTCAGATTTTTGCTGAAATTGTGACCCCGGGGCTTAGGGATTTTTTCAAAAAAATATTTTCTGCCGGTGAAGTTTTTGAGGGCTGATTTCTTGTTCTTTGATAAAAAGCCTTCTGTTTCGAGTGCCAAAGCTTTCAGGGGAGCATTTGCAAGCTTCTGGCACCATTTTTGAGTGAATTGCCAAAAGTCAGATTTTTGCTGAAATTGTGACCCTGGGGCTTAGGGATTTTTTCAAAAAAATATTTTCTGCCGGTGAAGTTTTTGAGAGCTGATTTCTGGTCCTGTGATAAAAAGCCTTCTGTTTCCATCGCCAAAGCTTTCAGGGGAGCATTTGCAAGCTTCTGGCACCATTTTTGAGTGAATTGCCAAAAGTCAGATTTTTGCTGAAATTGTGACCCCGGGGCTTAGGGATTTTTTCAAAAAAATATTTTCTGCCGGTTAAGTTTTTGAGGGCTGATTTCTTGTCCTGTGATAAAAAGCCTTCTGTTTCCATCGCCAAAGCTTTCAGGGGAGCATTTGCAAGCTTCTGGCACCATTTTTGAGTGAATTGCCAAAAGTCAGATTTTTGCTGAAATTGTGACCCCGGGGCTTAGGGATTTTTTCAAAAAAATATTTTCTGCCGGTGAAGTTTTTGAGAGCTGATTTCTTGTCCTGTGATAAAAAGCCTTCTGTTTCCATCGCCAAAGCTTTCAGGGGAGCATTTGCAAGCTTCTGGCACCATTTTTGAGTCAATTGCCAAAAGTCAGATTTTTGCTGAAATTGTGACCCCGGGGCTTAGGGATTTTTTCAAAAAAATATTTTCTGTCGGTTAAATTTTTGAGGGCTGATTTCTTGTCCTGTGATAAAAAGACTTCTGTTTCGAGTGCCAAACCTTTCAGGAGAGCATTTTCAAGCTTTAGGCACCATTTTTGAGTGAATTGCCAAAAGTCAGATTTTTGCTGAAATTGTGACCCCGGGGCTTAGGGATTTTTTCAAAAAAATATTTTCTGCCGGTGAAGTTTTTGAGAGCTGATTTCTTGTCCTGTGATAAAAAGCCTTCTGTTTCGAGTGCCAAATCTTTCAGGGGAGCATTTTCAAGCTTCTGGCACCATTTTTGAGTCAATTGCCAAAAGTCAGATTTTTGCTGAAATGGTGACCCCGGGGCTTAGGGATTTTTTCAAAAAAATATTTTCTGCCGGTGAAGTTTTTGAGAGCTGATTTCTTGTCCTGTGATAAAAAGCCTTCTGTTTCGAGTGCCAAACCTTTCAGGGGAGCATTTTCAAGCTTTTGGCACCATTTTTGAGTCAATTGCCAAAAGTCAGATTTTTGCTGAAATTGTGACCCCGGGGCTTAGGGATTTTTTCAAAAAAATATTTTCTGCCGGTGAAGTTTTTGAGAGCTGATTTCTTGTCCTGTGATAAAAAGCCTTCTGTTTCCATCGCCAAAGCTTTCAGGGGAGCATTTGCAAGCTTCTGGCACCATTTTTGAGTGAATTGCCAAAAGTCAGATTTTTGGTGAAATTGTGACCCCGGGGCTTAGGGATTTTTTCAAAAAAATATTTTCTGCCGGTGAAGTTTTTGAGAGCTGATTTCTTGTCCTGTGATAAAAAGCCTTCTGTTTCCATCGCCAAAGCTTTCAGGGGAGCATTTTCAAGCTTCTGGCACCATTTTTGAGTGAATTGCCAAAAGTCAGATTTTTGCTGAAATTGTGACCCCGGGGCTTAGGGATTTTTTCAAAAAAATATTTTCTGCCGGTTAAGTTTTTGAGGGCTGATTTCTTGTTCTGTGATAAAAAGCCTTCTGTTTCGAGTGCCAAACCTTTCAGGAGAGCATTTTCAAGCTTTAGGCACCATTTTTGAGTGAATTGCCAATAGTTAGATTTTTGCTGAAATTGTGACCCCGGGGCTTAGGGATTTTTTCAAAAAAATATTTTCTGCCGGTGAAGTTTTTGAGAGCTGATTTCTTGTCCTGTGATAAAAAGCCTTCTGTTTCCATCGCCAAAGCTTTCAGGGGAGCATTTGCGAGCTTCTGGCACCATTTTTGAGTGAATTGCCAAAAGTCAGATTTTTGCTGAAATTGTGACCCCGAGGCTTAGGGATTTTTTCAAAAAAATATTTTCTGCCGGTGAAGTTTTTGAGAGCTGATTTCTTGTCCTGTGATAAAAAGCCTTCTGTTTCCATCGCCAAAGCTTTCAGGGGAGCATTTGCAAGCTTCTGGCACCATTTTTGAGTGAATTGCCAAAAGTCAGATTTTTCCTGAAATTGTGACCCTGGGGCTTAGGGATTTTTTCAAAAAAATATTTTCTGCCGGTTAAGTTTTTGAGGGCTGATTTCTTGTCCTGTGATAAAAAGCCTTCTGTTTCCATCGCCAAAGCTTTCAGGGGAGCATTTGCAAGCTTCTGGCACCATTTTTGAGTGAATTGCCAAAAGTCAGATTTTTGCTGAAATTGTGACCCCGGGGCTTAGGGATTTTTTCAAAAAAATATTTTCTGCCGGTTAAGTTTTTGAGAGCTGATTTCTTGTCCTGTGATAAAAAGCCTTCTGTTTCGAGTGCCAAACCTTTCAGGAGAGCATTTTCAAGCTTTAGGCACCATTTTTGAGTGAATTGCCAAAAGTCAGATTTTTGCTGAAATTGTGACCCCGGGGCTTAGGGATTTTTTCAAAAAAATATTTTCTGCCGGTGAAGTTTTTGAGAGCTGATTTCTTGTCCTGTGATAAAAAGCCTTCTGTTTCCATCGCCAAAGCTTTCAGGGGAGCATTTGCAAGCTTCTGGCACCATTTTTGAGTGAATTGCCAAAAGTCAGATTTTTGCTGAAATTGTGACCCCGGGGCTTAGGGATTTTTTCAAAAAAATATTTTCTGCCGGTGAAGTTTTTGAGAGCTGATTTCTTGTCCTGTGATAAAAAGCCTTCTGTTTCCATCGCCAAAGCTTTCAGGGGAGCATTTGCAAGCTTCTGGCACCATTTTTGAGTGAATTGCCAAAAGTCAGATTTTTGCTGAAATTGTGACCACGGGGCTTAGGGATTTTTTCAAAAAAATATTTTCTGCCGGTGAAGTTTTTGAGAGCTGATTTCTTGTCCTATGATAAAAAGCCTTATGTTTCCATCGCCAAAGCTTTCAGGGGAGCATTTGCAAGCTTCTGGCACCATTTTTTGAGTGAATTGCCAAAAGTCAGATTTTTGCTGAAATTGTGACCCCGGGGCTTAGGGATTTTTTCAAAAAAATATTTTCTGTCAGTTAAGTTTTTGAGGGCTGATTTCTTGTCCTGTGATAAAAAGCCTTCTGTTTCGAGTGCCAAAGCTTTCAGGGGAGCATTTGCAAGCTTTTGGCACCATTTTTGAGTGAATTGCCAAAAGTCAGATTTTTGCTGAAATTGTGACCCCGGGGCTTAGGGATTTTTTCAAAAAAATATTTTCTGCCGGTGAAGTTTTTGAGAGCTGATTTCTGGTCCTGTGATAAAAAGCCTTCTGTTTCCATCGCCAAAGCTTTCAGGGGAGCATTTGCGAGCTTCTGGCACCATTTTTGAGTGAATTGCCAAAAGTCAGATTTTTGCTGAAATTGTGACCCCGGGGCTTAGGGATTTTTTCAAAAAAATATTTTCTGCCGGTGAAGTTTTTGAGAGCTGATTTCTTGTCCTGTGATAAAAAGCCTTCTGTTTCCATCGCCAAAGCTTTCAGGGGAGCATTTGCAAGCTTCTGGCACCATTTTTGAGTGAATTGCCAAAAGTCAGTTTTTTGCTGAAATTGTGACCCCGGGGCTTAGGGATTTTTTCAAAAAAATATTTTCTGCCGGTTAAGTTTTTGAGGGCTGATTTCTTGTTCTGTGATAAAAAGCCTTCTGTTTCGAGTGCCAAACCTTTCAGGGGAGCATTTTCAAGCTTTAGGCACCATTTTTGAGTGAATTGCCAAAAGTCAGATTTTTGCTGAAATTGTGACCCCGGGGCTTAGGGATTTTTTCAAAAAAATATTTTCTGCCGGTGAAGTTTTTGAGAGCTGATTTCTGGTCCTGTGATAAAAAGCCTTCTGTTTCGAGTGCCAAAGCTTTCAGGGGAGCATTTGCAAGCTTCTGGCACCATTTTTGAGTGAATTGCCAAAAGTCAGATTTTTGCTGAAATTGTGACCCCGGGGCTTAGGGATTTTTTCAAAAAAATATTTTCTGCCGGTGAAGTTTTTGAGGGCTGATTTCTTGTTCTGTGATAAAAAGCCTTCTGTTTCCATCGCCAAAGCTTTCAGGGGAGCATTTGCAAGCTTCTGGCACCATTTTTGAGTCAATTGCCAAAAGTCAGATTTTTGCTGAAATTGTGACCCCGGGGCTTAGGGATTTTTTCAAAAAAATATTTTCTGCCGGTTAAGTTTTTGAGGGCTGATTTCTTGTTCTGTGATAAAAAGCCTTCTGTTTCCAGCGCCAAAGCTTTCAGGGGAGCATTTGCAAGCTTCTGGCACCATTTTTGAGTGAATTGCCAAAAGTCAGATTTTTGCTGAAATTGTGACCCCGGGGCTTAGGGATTTTTTCAAAAAAATATTTTCTGCCGGTGAAGTTTTTGAGAGCTGATTTCTTGTCCTGTGATAAAAAGCCTTCTGTTTCGAGTGCCAAAGCTTTCAGGGGAGCATTTGCAAGCTTCTGGCACCATTTTTGAGTGAATTGCCAAAAGTCAGATTTTTGCTGAAATTGTGACCCCGGGGCTTAGGGATTTTTTCAAAAAAATATTTTCTGCCGGTGAAGTTTTTGAGAGCTGATTTCTTGTCCTGTGATAAAAAGCCTTCTGTTTCGAGTGCCAAAGCTTTCAGGGGAGCATTTGCAAGCTTTTGGCACCATTTTTGAGTGAATTGCCAAAAGTCAGATTTTTGCTGAAATTGTGACCCCGGGGCTTAGGGATTTTTTCAAAAAAATATTTTCTGCCGGTGAAGTTTTTGAGAGCTGATTTCTTGTCCTGTGATAAAAAGCCTTCTGTTTCCATCGCCAAAGCTTTCAGGGGAGCATTTGCAAGCTTCTGGCACCATTTTTGAGTCAATTGCCAAAAGTCAGATTTTTGCTGAAATTGTGACCCCGGGGCTTAGGGATTTTTTCAAAAAAATATTTTCTGCCGGTGAAGTTTTTGAGGGCTGATTTCTTGTTCTTTGATAAAAAGCCTTCTGTTTCGAGTGCCAAACCTTTCAGGGGAGCATTTTCAAGCTTCTGGCACCATTTTTGAGTGAATTGCCAAAAGTCAGATTTTTGCTGAAATTGTGACCCTGGGGCTTAGGGATTTTTTCAAAAAAATATTTTCTGCCGGTGAAGTTTTTGAGAGCTGATTTCTGGTCCTGTGATAAAAAGCCTTCTGTTTCCATCGCCAAAGCTTTCAGGGGAGCATTTGCAAGCTTCTGGCACCATTTTTGAGTCAATTGCCAAAAGTCAGATTTTTGCTGAAATTGTGACCCCGGGGCTTAGGGATTTTTTCAAAAAAATATTTTCTGCCGGTTAAGTTTTTGAGGGCTGATTTCTTGTCCTGTGATAAAAAGCCTTCTGTTTCCATCGCCAAAGCTTTCAGGGGAGCATTTGCAAGCTTCTGGCACCATTTTTGAGTGAATTGCCAAAAGTCAGATTTTTGCTGAAATTGTGACCCCGGGGCTTTGGGATTTTTTCAAAAAAATATTTTCTGCCGGTGAAGTTTTTGAGAGCTGATTTCTTGTCCTGTGATAAAAAGCCTTCTGTTTCCATCGCCAAAGCTTTCAGGGGAGCATTTGCAAGCTTCTGGCACCATTTTTGAGTCAATTGCCAAAAGTCAGATTTTTGCTGAAATTGTGACCCCGGGGCTTAGGGATTTTTTCAAAAAAATATTTTCTGTCGGTTAAATTTTTGAGGGCTGATTTCTTGTCCTGTGATAAAAAGACTTCTGTTTCGAGTGCCAAACCTTTCAGGAGAGCATTTTCAAGCTTTAGGCACCATTTTTGAGTGAATTGCCAAAAGTCAGATTTTTGCTGAAATTGTGACCCCGGGGCTTAGGGATTTTTTCAAAAAAATATTTTCTGCCGGTGAAGTTTTTGAGAGCTGATTTCTTGTCCTGTGATAAAAAGCCTTCTGTTTCGAGTGCCAAATCTTTCAGGGGAGCATTTTCAAGCTTCTGGCACCATTTTTGAGTCAATTGCCAAAAGTCAGATTTTTGCTGAAATGGTGACCCCGGGGCTTAGGGATTTTTTCAAAAAAATATTTTCTGCCGGTGAAGTTTTTGAGAGCTGATTTCTTGTCCTGTGATAAAAAGCCTTCTGTTTCGAGTGCCAAACCTTTCAGGGGAGCATTTTCAAGCTTTTGGCACCATTTTTGAGTCAATTGCCAAAAGTCAGATTTTTGCTGAAATTGTGACCCCGGGGCTTAGGGATTTTTTCAAAAAAATATTTTCTGCCGGTGAAGTTTTTGAGAGCTGATTTCTTGTCCTGTGATAAAAAGCCTTCTGTTTCCATCGCCAAAGCTTTCAGGGGAGCATTTGCAAGCTTCTGGCACCATTTTTGAGTGAATTGCCAAAAGTCAGATTTTTGGTGAAATTGTGACCCCGGGGCTTAGGGATTTTTTCAAAAAAATATTTTCTGCCGGTGAAGTTTTTGAGAGCTGATTTCTTGTCCTGTGATAAAAAGCCTTCTGTTTCCATCGCCAAAGCTTTCAGGGGAGCATTTTCAAGCTTCTGGCACCATTTTTGAGTGAATTGCCAAAAGTCAGATTTTTGCTGAAATTGTGACCCCGGGGCTTAGGGATTTTTTCAAAAAAATATTTTCTGCCGGTTAAGTTTTTGAGGGCTGATTTCTTGTTCTGTGATAAAAAGCCTTCTGTTTCGAGTGCCAAACCTTTCAGTAGAGCATTTTCAAGCTTTAGGCACCATTTTTGAGTGAATTGCCAAAAGTCAGATTTTTGCTGAAATTGTGACCCCGGGGCTTAGGGATTTTTTCAAAAAAATATTTTCTGCCGGTGAAGTTTTTGAGAGCTGATTTCTGGTCCTGTGATAAAAAGCCTTCTGTTTCCATCGCCAAAGCTTTCAGGGGAGCATTTGCAAGCTTCTGGCACCATTTTTGAGTGAATTGCCAAAAGTCAGATTTTTGCTGAAATTGTGACCCCGGGGCTTAGGGATTTTTTCAAAAAAATATTTTCTGCCGGTTAAGTTTTTGAGGGCTGATTTCTTGTCCTGTGATAAAAAGCCTTCTGTTTCCATCGCCAAAGCTTTCAGGAGAGCATTTTCAAGCTTCTGGCACCATTTTTGAGTGAATTGCCAAAAGTTAGATTTTTGCTGAAATTGTGACCCCGGGGCTTAGGGATTTTTTCAAAAAAATATTTTCTGCCGGTTAAGTTTTTGAGGGCTGATTTCTTGTTCTGTGATAAAAAGCCTTCTGTTTCGAGTGCCAAACCTTTCAGGAGAGCATTTTCAAGCTTTAGGCACCATTTTTGAGTGAATTGCCAATAGTTAGATTTTTGCTGAAATTGTGACCCCGGGGCTTAGGGATTTTTTCAAAAAAATATTTTCTGCCGGTGAAGTTTTTGAGAGCTGATTTCTTGTCCTGTGATAAAAAGCCTTCTGTTTCCATCGCCAAAGCTTTCAGGGGAGCATTTGCGAGCTTCTGGCACCATTTTTGAGTGAATTGCCAAAAGTCAGATTTTTGCTGAAATTGTGACCCCGAGGCTTAGGGATTTTTTCAAAAAAATATTTTCTGCCGGTGAAGTTTTTGAGAGCTGATTTCTTGTCCTGTGATAAAAAGCCTTCTGTTTCCATCGCCAAAGCTTTCAGGGGAGCATTTGCAAGCTTCTGGCACCATTTTTGAGTGAATTGCCAAAAGTCAGATTTTTCCTGAAATTGTGACCCTGGGGCTTAGGGATTTTTTCAAAAAAATATTTTCTGCCGGTTAAGTTTTTGAGGGCTGATTTCTTGTCCTGTGATAAAAAGCCTTCTGTTTCCATCGCCAAAGCTTTCAGGGGAGCATTTGCAAGCTTCTGGCACCATTTTTGAGTGAATTGCCAAAAGTCAGATTTTTGCTGAAATTGTGACCCCGGGGCTTAGGGATTTTTTCAAAAAAATATTTTCTGCCGGTTAAGTTTTTGAGAGCTGATTTCTTGTCCTGTGATAAAAAGCCTTCTGTTTCGAGTGCCAAACCTTTCAGGAGAGCATTTTCAAGCTTTAGGCACCATTTTTGAGTGAATTGCCAAAAGTCAGATTTTTGCTGAAATTGTGACCCCGGGGCTTAGGGATTTTTTCAAAAAAATATTTTCTGCCGGTGAAGTTTTTGAGAGCTGATTTCTTGTCCTGTGATAAAAAGCCTTCTGTTTCCATCGCCAAAGCTTTCAGGGGAGCATTTGCAAGCTTCTGGCACCATTTTTGAGTGAATTGCCAAAAGTCAGATTTTTGCTGAAATTGTGACCCCGGGGCTTAGGGATTTTTTCAAAAAAATATTTTCTGCCGGTGAAGTTTTTGAGAGCTGATTTCTTGTCCTGTGATAAAAAGCCTTCTGTTTCCATCGCCAAAGCTTTCAGGGGAGCATTTGCAAGCTTCTGGCACCATTTTTGAGTGAATTGCCAAAAGTCAGATTTTTGCTGAAATTGTGACCCCGGGGCTTAGGGATTTTTTCAAAAAAATATTTTCTGCCGGTGAAGTTTTTGAGAGCTGATTTCTTGTCCTATGATAAAAAGCCTTATGTTTCCATCGCCAAAGCTTTCAGGGGAGCATTTGCAAGCTTCTGGCACCATTTTTTGAGTGAATTGCCAAAAGTCAGATTTTTGCTGAAATTGTGACCCCGGGGCTTAGGGATTTTTTCAAAAAAATATTTTCTGTCAGTTAAGTTTTTGAGGGCTGATTTCTTGTCCTGTGATAAAAAGCCTTCTGTTTCGAGTGCCAAAGCTTTCAGGGGAGCATTTGCAAGCTTTTGGCACCATTTTTGAGTGAATTGCCAAAAGTCAGATTTTTGCTGAAATTGTGACCCCGGGGCTTAGGGATTTTTTCAAAAAAATATTTTCTGCCGGTGAAGTTTTTGAGAGCTGATTTCTGGTCCTGTGATAAAAAGCCTTCTGTTTCCATCGCCAAAGCTTTCAGGGGAGCATTTGCGAGCTTCTGGCACCATTTTTGAGTGAATTGCCAAAAGTCAGATTTTTGCTGAAATTGTGACCCCGGGGCTTAGGGATTTTTTCAAAAAAATATTTTCTGCCGGTGAAGTTTTTGAGAGCTGATTTCTTGTCCTGTGATAAAAAGCCTTCTGTTTCCATCGCCAAAGCTTTCAGGGGAGCATTTGCAAGCTTCTGGCACCATTTTTGAGTGAATTGCCAAAAGTCAGTTTTTTGCTGAAATTGTGACCCCGGGGCTTAGGGATTTTTTCAAAAAAATATTTTCTGCCGGTTAAGTTTTTGAGGGCTGATTTCTTGTTCTGTGATAAAAAGCCTTCTGTTTCGAGTGCCAAACCTTTCAGGGGAGCATTTTCAAGCTTTAGGCACCATTTTTGAGTGAATTGCCAAAAGTCAGATTTTTGCTGAAATTGTGACCCCGGGGCTTAGGGATTTTTTCAAAAAAATATTTTCTGCCGGTGAAGTTTTTGAGAGCTGATTTCTGGTCCTGTGATAAAAAGCCTTCTGTTTCGAGTGCCAAAGCTTTCAGGGGAGCATTTGCAAGCTTCTGGCACCATTTTTGAGTGAATTGCCAAAAGTCAGATTTTTGCTGAAATTGTGACCCCGGGGCTTAGGGATTTTTTCAAAAAAAAAATTTCTGCCGGTGAAGTTTTTGAGGGCTGATTTCTTGTTCTGTGATAAAAAGCCTTCTGTTTCCATCGCCAAAGCTTTCAGGGGAGCATTTGCAAGCTTCTGGCACCATTTTTGAGTCAATTGCCAAAAGTCAGATTTTTGCTGAAATTGTGACCCCGGGGCTTAGGGATTTTTTCAAAAAAATATTTTCTGCCGGTTAAGTTTTTGAGGGCTGATTTCTTGTTCTGTGATAAAAAGCCTTCTGTTTCCAGCGCCAAAGCTTTCAGGGGAGCATTTGCAAGCTTCTGGCACCATTTTTGAGTGAATTGCCAAAAGTCAGATTTTTGCTGAAATTGTGACCCCGGGGCTTAGGGATTTTTTCAAAAAAATATTTTCTGCCGGTGAAGTTTTTGAGAGCTGATTTCTTGTCCTGTGATAAAAAGCCTTCTGTTTCCATCGCCAAAGCTTTCAGGGGAGCATTTGCAAGCTTCTGGCACCATTTTTGAGTCAATTGCCAAAAGTCAGATTTTTGCTGAAATTGTGACCCCGGGGCTTAGGGATTTTTTCAAAAAAATATTTTCTGCCGGTGAAGTTTTTGAGAGCTGATTTCTTGTCCTGTGATAAAAAGCCTTCTGTTTCCATCGCCAAAGCTTTCAGGGGAGCATTTGCAAGCTTCTGGCACCATTTTTGAGTGAATTGCCAAAAGTCAGTTTTTTGCTGAAATTGTGACCCCGGGGCTTAGGGATTTTTTCAAAAAAATATTTTCTGCCGGTTAAGTTTTTGAGGGCTGATTTCTTGTTCTGTGATAAAAAGCCTTCTGTTTCGAGTGCCAAACCTTTCAGGGGAGCATTTTCAAGCTTTAGGCACCATTTTTGAGTGAATTGCCAAAAGTCAGATTTTTGCTGAAATTGTGACCCCGGGGCTTAGGGATTTTTTCAAAAAAATATTTTCTGCCGGTGAAGTTTTTGAGAGCTGATTTCTGGTCCTGTGATAAAAAGCCTTCTGTTTCGAGTGCCAAAGCTTTCAGGGGAGCATTTGCAAGCTTCTGGCACCATTTTTGAGTGAATTGCCAAAAGTCAGATTTTTGCTGAAATTGTGACCCCGGGGCTTAGGGATTTTTTCAAAAAAAAAATTTCTGCCGGTGAAGTTTTTGAGGGCTGATTTCTTGTTCTGTGATAAAAAGCCTTCTGTTTCCATCGCCAAAGCTTTCAGGGGAGCATTTGCAAGCTTCTGGCACCATTTTTGAGTCAATTGCCAAAAGTCAGATTTTTGCTGAAATTGTGACCCCGGGGCTTAGGGATTTTTTCAAAAAAATATTTTCTGCCGGTTAAGTTTTTGAGGGCTGATTTCTTGTTCTGTGATAAAAAGCCTTCTGTTTCCAGCGCCAAAGCTTTCAGGGGAGCATTTGCAAGCTTCTGGCACCATTTTTGAGTGAATTGCCAAAAGTCAGATTTTTGCTGAAATTGTGACCCCGGGGCTTAGGGATTTTTTCAAAAAAATATTTTCTGCCGGTTAAGTTTTTGAGGGCTGATTTCTTGTTCTATGATAAAAAGCCTTCTGTTTCGAGTGCCAAACCTTTCAGTAGAGCATTTTCAAGCTTTAGGCACCATTTTTGAGTGAATTGCCAAAAGTCAGATTTTTGCTGAAATTGTGACCCCGGGGCTTAGGGATTTTTTCAAAAAAATATTTTCTGCCGGTGAAGTTTTTGAGAGCTGATTTCTGGTCCTGTGATAAAAAGCCTTCTGTTTCCATCGCCAAAGCTTTCAGGGGAGCATTTGCAAGCTTCTGGCACCATTTTTGAGTGAATTGCCAAAAGTCAGATTTTTGCTGAAATTGTGACCCCGGGGCTTAGGGATTTTTTCAAAAAAAATATTTTCTGCCGGTGAAGTTTTTGAGGGCTGATTTCTTGTTCTGTGATAAAAAGCCTTCTGTTTCGAGTGCCAAACCTTTCAGGAGAGCATTTTCAAGCTTTAGGCACCATTTTTGAGTGAATTGCCAAAAGTCAGATTTTTGCTGAAATTGTGACCCCGGGGCTTAGGGATTTTTTCAAAAAAATATTTTCTGCCGGTGAAGTTTTTGAGAGCTGATTTCTTGTCCTGTGATAAAAAGCCTTCTGTTTCCATCGCCAAAGCTTTCAGGGGAGCATTTGCAAGCTTCTGGCACCATTTTTGAGTCAATTGCCAAAAGTCAGATTTTTGCTGAAATTGTGACCCCGGGGCTTAGGGATTTTTTCAAAAAAATATTTTCTGCCGGTGAAGTTTTTGAGAGCTGATTTCTTGTCCTGTGATAAAAAGCCTTCTGTTTCGAGTGCCAAACCTTTCAGGAGAGCATTTTCAAGCTTTAGGCACCATTTTTGAGTGAATTGCCAAAAGTCAGATTTTTGCTGAAATTGTGACCCCGGGGCTTAGGGATTTTTTCAAAAAAATATTTTCTGCCGGTGAAGTTTTTGAGAGCTGATTTCTGGTCCTGTGATAAAAAGCCTTCTGTTTCCATCGCCAAAGCTTTTAGGGGAGCATTTGCAAGCTTCTGGCACCATTTTTGAGTGAATTGCCAAAAGTCAGATTTTTGCTGAAATTGTGACCCCGGGGCTTAGGGATTTTTTCAAAAAAATATTTTCTGCCGGTTAAGTTTTTGAGGGCTGATTTCTTGTCCTGTAATAAAAAGCCTTCTGTTTCCATCGCCAAAGCTTTCAGGGGAGCATTTGCAAGCTTCTGGCACCATTTTTGAGTGAATTGCCAAAAGTCAGATTTTTGCTGAAATTGTGACCCCGGGGCTTAGGGATTTTTTCAAAAAAATATTTTCTGCCGGTGAAGTTTTTGAGAGCTGATTTCTTGTCCTGTGATAAAAAGCCTTCTGTTTCCATCGCCAAAGCTTTCAGGGGAGCATTTGCAAGCTTCTGGCACCATTTTTGAGTCAATTGCCAAAAGTCAGATTTTTGCTGAAATTGTGACCCCGGGGCTTAGGGATTTTTTCAAAAAAATATTTTCTGCCGGTGAAGTTTTTGAGAGCTGATTTCTTGTCCTGTGATAAAAAGCCTTCTGTTTCGAGTGCCAAATCTTTCAGGGGAGCATTTTCAAGCTTCTGGCACCATTTTTGAGTCAATTGCCAAAAGTCAGATTTTTGCTGAAATGGTGACCCCGGGGCTTAGGGATTTTTTCAAAAAAATATTTTCTGTCGGTTAAGTTTTTGAGGGCTAATTTCTTGTCCTGTGATAAAAAGCCTTCTGTTTCGAGTGCCAAAGCTTTCAGGGGAGCATTTGCAAGCTTTTGGCACCATTTTTGAGTGAATTGCCAAAAGTCAGATTTTTGCTGAAATTGTGACCCCGGGGCTTAGGGATTTTTTCAAAAAAATATTTTCTGCCGGTGAAGTTTTTGAGGGCTGATTTCTTGTCCTGTGATAAAAAGCCTTCTGTTTCGAGTGCCAAACCTTTCAGGGGAGCATTTTCAAGCTTTTGGCACCATTTTTGAGTGAATTGCCAAAAGTCAGATTTTTGCTGAAATTGTGACCCCGGGGCTTAGGGATTTTTTCAAAAAAATATTTTCTGCCGGTTAAGTTTTTGAGGGCTGATTTCTTGTTCTGTGATAAAAAGCATTCTGTTTCGAGTGCCAAAGCTTTCAGGGGAGCATTTGCAAGCTTCTGACACCATTTTTGAGTGAATTGCCAAAAGTTAGATTTTTGCTGAAATTGTGACCCCGGGGCTTAGGGATTTTTTCAAAAAAATATTTTCTGCCGGTGAAGTTTTTGAGAGCTGATTTCTTGTCGTGTGATGAAAAGCCTTCTGTTTCGAGTGCCAAACCTTTCAGGGGAGCATTTTCAAGCTTCTGGCACCATTTTTGAGTCAATTGCCAAAAGTCAGATTTTTGCTGAAATTGTGACCCCGGGGCTTAGGGATTTTTTCAAAAAAATATTTTCTGCCGGTGAAGTTTTTGAGGGCTGATTTCTTGTCCTGTGATAAAAAGCCTTCTGTTTCGAGCGCCAAACCTTTCAAGGGAGCATTTGCAAGCTTCTGGCACCATTTTTGAGTGAATTGCCAAAAGTCAGATTTTTGACCCGGGGCTTAGGGATTTTTTCAAAAAAATATTTTCTGTCCGTTAAGTTTTTGAGGGCTGATTTCTTGTCCTGTGATAAAAAGCCTTCTGTTTCGAGTGCCAAACCTTTCAGGGGAACATTTGCAAGCTTTTGGCACCATTTTTGAGTGAATTGCCAAAAGTCAGATTTTTGCTGAAATTGTGACCCCGGGGCTTAGGGATTTTTTCAAAAAAATATTTTCTGCCGGTGAAGTTTTTGAGGGCTGATTTCTTGTTCTGTGATAAAAAGCCTTCTGTTTCGAGTGCCAAACCTTTCAGGACAGCATTTTCAAGCTTCTGGCACCATTTTTGAGTGAATTGCCAAAAGTCAGATTTTTGCTGAAATTGTGACCCCGGGGCTTAGGGATTTTTTCAAAAAAATATTTTCTGTCCGTTAAGTTTTTGAGGGCTGATTTCTTGTCCTGTGATAAAAAGCCTTCTGTTTCCATCGCCAAAGCTTTCAGGGGAGCATTTGCAAGCTTCTGGAACCATTTTTGAGTGAATTGCCAAAAGTCAGATTTTTGCTGAAATTGTGACCCCGGGGCTTAGGGATTTTTTCAAAAAAATATTTTCTGCCGGTTAAGTTTTTGAGGGCTGATTTCTTGTTCTGTGATAAAAAGCCTTCTGTTTCGAGTGCCAAACCTTTCAGGAGAGCATTTTCAAGCTTTAGGCACCATTTTTGAGTGAATTGCCAAAAGTCAGATTTTTGCTGAAATTGTGACCCCGGGGCTTAGGGATTTTTTCAAAAAAATATTTTCTGCCGGTGAAGTTTTTGAGAGCTGATTTCTTGTCCTGTGATAAAAAGCCTTCTGTTTCGAGTGCCAAACCTTTCAGGAGAGCATTTTCAAGCTTTAGGCACCATTTTTGAGTGAATTGCCAAAAGTCAGATTTTTGCTGAAATTGTGACCCCGGGGCTTAGGGATTTTTTCAAAAAAATATTTTCTGCCGGTGAAGTTTTTGAGAGCTGATTTCTTGTCCTGTGATAAAAAGCCTTCTGTTTCGAGTGCCAAATCTTTCAGGGGAGCATTTGCAAGCTTCTGGCACCATTTTTGAGTCAATTGCCAAAAGTCAGATTTTTGCTGAAATTGTGACCCCGGGGCTTAGGGATTTTTTCAAAAAAATATTTTCTGTCGGTTAAGTTTTTGAGGGCTGATTTCTTGTCCTGTGATAAAAAGCCTTCTGTTTCGAGTGCCAAAGCTTTCAGGGGAGCATTTGCAAGCTTTTGGCACCATTTTTGAGTGAATTGCCAAAAGTCAGATTTTTGCTGAAATTGTGACCCTGGGGCTTAGGGATTTTTTCAAAAAAATATTTTCTGCCGGTGAAGTTTTTGAGGGCTGATTTCTTGTTCTTTGATAAAAAGCCTTCTGTTTCGAGTGCCAAACCTTTCAGGGGAGCATTTTCAAGCTTTAGGCACCATTTTTGAGTGAATTGCCAAAAGTCAGATTTTTGCTGAAATTGTGACCCTGGGGCTTAGGGATTTTTTCAAAAAAATATTTTCTGCCGGTGAAGTTTTTGAGAGCTGATTTCTGGTCCTGTGATAAAAAGCCTTCTGTTTCCATCGCCAAAGCTTTCAGGGGAGCATTTGCAAGCTTCTGGCACCATTTTTGAGTGAATTGCCAAAAGTCAGATTTTTGCTGAAATTGTGACCCCGGGGCTTAGGGATTTTTTCAAAAAAATATTTTCTGCCGGTTAAGTTTTTGAGGGCTGATTTCTTGTCCTGTGATAAAAAGCCTTCTGTTTCCATCGCCAAAGCTTTCAGGGGAGCATTTGCAAGCTTCTGGCACCATTTTTGAGTGAATTGCCAAAAGTCAGATTTTTGCTGAAATTGTGACCCCGGGGCTTAGGGATTTTTTCAAAAAAATATTTTCTGCCGGTGAAGTTTTTGAGAGCTGATTTCTTGTCCTGTGATAAAAAGCCTTCTGTTTCCATCGCCAAAGCTTTCAGGGGAGCATTTGCAAGCTTCTGGCACCATTTTTGAGTCAATTGCCAAAAGTCAGATTTTTGCTGAAATTGTGACCCCGGGGCTTAGGGATTTTTTCAAAAAAATATTTTCTGCCGGTGAAGTTTTTGAGAGCTGATTTCTTGTCCTGTGATAAAAAGCCTTCTGTTTCGAGTGCCAAATCTTTCAGGGGAGCATTTTCAAGCTTCTGGCACCATTTTTGAGTCAATTGCCAAAAGTCAGATTTTTGCTGAAATGGTGACCCCGGGGCTTAGGGATTTTTTCAAAAAAATATTTTCTGTCGGTTAAGTTTTTGAGGGCTAATTTCTTGTCCTGTGATAAAAAGCCTTCTGTTTCGAGTGCCAAAGCTTTCAGGGGAGCATTTGCAAGCTTTTGGCACCATTTTTGAGTGAATTGCCAAAAGTCAGATTTTTGCTGAAATTGTGACCCCGGGGCTTAGGGATTTTTTCAAAAAAATATTTTCTGCCGGTGAAGTTTTTGAGAGCTGATTTCTTGTCCTGTGATAAAAAGCCTTCTGTTTCCATCGCCAAAGCTTTCAGGGGAGCATTTGCAAGCTTCTGGCACCATTTTTGAGTCAATTGCCAAAAGTCAGATTTTTGCTGAAATTGTGACCCCGGGGCTTAGGGATTTTTTCAAAAAAATATTTTCTGCCGGTGAAGTTTTTGAGGGCTGATTTCTTGTTCTTTGATAAAAAGCCTTCTGTTTCGAGTGCCAAACCTTTCAGGGGAGCATTTTCAAGCTTCTGGCACCATTTTTGAGTGAATTGCCAAAAGTCAGATTTTTGCTGAAATTGTGACCCTGGGGCTTAGGGATTTTTTCAAAAAAATATTTTCTGCCGGTTAAGTTTTTGAGAGCTGATTTCTGGTCCTGTGATAAAAAGCCTTCTGTTTCCATCGCCAAAGCTTTCAGGGGAGCATTTGCAAGCTTCTGGCACCATTTTTGAGTGAATTGCCAAAAGTCAGATTTTTGCTGAAATTGTGACCCCGGGGCTTAGGGATTTTTTCAAAAAAATATTTTCTGCCGGTTAAGTTTTTGAGGGCTGATTTCTTGTCCTGTGATAAAAAGCCTTCTGTTTCCATCGCCAAAGCTTTCAGGGGAGCATTTGCAAGCTTCTGGCACCATTTTTGAGTGAATTGCCAAAAGTCAGATTTTTGCTGAAATTGTGACCCCGGGGCTTAGGGATTTTTTCAAAAAAATATTTTCTGCCGGTGAAGTTTTTGAGAGCTGATTTCTTGTCCTGTGATAAAAAGCCTTCTGTTTCCATCGCCAAAGCTTTCAGGGGAGCATTTGCAAGCTTCTGGCACCATTTTTGAGTCAATTGCCAAAAGTCAGATTTTTGCTGAAATTGTGACCCCGGGGCTTAGGGATTTTTTCAAAAAAATATTTTCTGTCGGTTAAATTTTTGAGGGCTGATTTCTTGTCCTGTGATAAAAAGACTTCTGTTTCGAGTGCCAAACCTTTCAGGAGAGCATTTTCAAGCTTTAGGCACCATTTTTGAGTGAATTGCCAAAAGTCAGATTTTTGCTGAAATTGTGACCCCGGGGCTTAGGGATTTTTTCAAAAAAATATTTTCTGCCGGTGAAGTTTTTGAGAGCTGATTTCTTGTCCTGTGATAAAAAGCCTTCTGTTTCGAGTGCCAAATCTTTCAGGGGAGCATTTTCAAGCTTCTGGCACCATTTTTGAGTCAATTGCCAAAAGTCAGATTTTTGCTGAAATGGTGACCCCGGGGCTTAGGGATTTTTTCAAAAAAATATTTTCTGCCGGTGAAGTTTTTGAGAGCTGATTTCTTGTCCTGTGATAAAAAGCCTTCTGTTTCGAGTGCCAAACCTTTCAGGGGAGCATTTTCAAGCTTCTGGCACCATTTTTGAGTCAATTGCCAAAAGTCAGATTTTTGCTGAAATTGTGACCCCGGGGCTTAGGGATTTTTTCAAAAAAATATTTTCTGTCGGTTAAATTTTTGAGGGCTGATTTCTTGTCCTGTGATAAAAAGCCTTCTGTTTCGAGTGCCAAAGCTTTCAGGGGAGCATTTGCAAGCTTTTGGCACCATTTTTGAGTGAATTGCCAAAAGTCAGATTTTTGCTGAAATTGTGACCCCGGGGCTTAGGGATTTTTTCAAAAAAATATTTTCTGCCGGTGAAGTTTTTGAGAGCTGATTTCTTGTCCTGTGATAAAAAGCCTTCTGTTTCCATCGCCAAAGCTTTCAGGGGAGCATTTGCGAGCTTCTGGCACCATTTTTGAGTGAATTGCCAAAAGTCAGATTTTTGCTGAAATTGTGACCCCGAGGCTTAGGGATTTTTTCAAAAAAATATTTTCTGCCGGTGAAGTTTTTGAGAGCTGATTTCTTGTCCTGTGATAAAAAGCCTTCTGTTTCCATCGCCAACGCTTTCAGGGGAGCATTTGCAAGCTTCTGGCACCATTTTTGAGTGAATTGCCAAAAGTCAGATTTTTGCTGAAATTGTGACCCCGGGGCTTAGGGATTTTTTCAAAAAAATATTTTCTGCCGGTTAAGTTTTTGAGGGCTGATTTCTGGTCCTGTGATAAAAAGCCTTCTGTTTCCATCGCCAAAGCTTTCAGGGGAGCATTTGCAAGCTTCTGGCACCATTTTTGAGTGAATTGCCAAAAGTCAGATTTTTGCTGAAATTGTGACCCCGGGGCTTAGGGATTTTTTCAAAAAAATATTTTCTGCCGGTGAAGTTTTTGAGGGCTGATTTCTTGTTCTGTGATAAAAAGCCTTCTGTTTCGAGTGTCAAACCTTTCAGGGGAGCATTTGCAAGCTTCTGGCACCATTTTTGAGTGAATTGCCAAAAGTCAGATTTTTGCTGAAATTGTGACCCTGAGGCTTAGGGATTTTTTCAAAAAAATATTTTCTGCCGGTTAAGTTTTTGAGGGCTGATTTCTTGTCCTGTGATAAAAAGCCTTCTGTTTCCATCGCCAAAGCTTTCAGGGGAGCATTTTCAAGCTTCTGGCACCATTTTTGAGTGAATTGCCAAAAGTCAGATTTTTGCTGAAATTGTGACCCCGGGGCTTAGGGATTTTTTCAAAAAAATATTTTCTGCCGGTTAAGTTTTTGAGAGCTGATTTCTTGTCCTGTGATAAAAAGCCTTCTGTTTCGAGTGCCAAACCTTTCAGGAGAGCATTTTCAAGCTTTAGGCACCATTTTTGAGTGAATTGCCAAAAGTCAGATTTTTGCTGAAATTGTGACCCCGGGGCTTAGGGATTTTTTCAAAAAAATATTTTCTGCCGGTGAAGTTTTTGAGAGCTGATTTCTTGTCCTGTGATAAAAAGCCTTCTGTTTCGAGTGCCAAACCTTTCAGGGGAGCATTTTCAAGCTTCTGGCACCATTTTTGAGTCAATTGCCAAAAGTCAGATTTTTGCTGAAATTGTGACCCCGGGGCTTAGGGATTTTTTCAAAAAAATATTTTCTGTCGGTTAAGTTTTTGAGGGCTGATTTCTTGTCCTGTGATAAAAAGCCTTCTGTTTCGAGTGCCAAAGCTTTCAGGGGAGCATTTGCAAGCTTTTGGCACCATTTTTGAGTGAATTGCCAAAAGTCAGATTTTTGCTGAAATTGTGACCCCGGGGCTTAGGGATTTTTTCAAAAAAATATTTTCTGCCGGTGAAGTTTTTGAGAGCTGATTTCTTGTCCTGTGATAAAAAGCCTTCTGTTTCCATCGCCAAAGCTTTCAGGGGAGCATTTGCAAGCTTCTGGCACCATTTTTGAGTGAATTGCCAAAAGTCAGATTTTTGCTGAAATTGTGACCCCGGGGCTTAGGGATTTTTTCAAAAAAATATTTTCTGCCGGTTAAGTTTTTGAGGGCTGATTTCTTGTCCTGTGATAAAAAGCCTTCTGTTTCCATCGCCAAAGCTTTCAGGGGAGCATTTGCAAGCTTCTGGCACCATTTTTGAGTGAATTGCCAAAAGTCAGATTTTTGCTGAAATTGTGACCCCGGGGCTTAGGGATTTTTTCAAAAAAATATTTTCTGCCGGTGAAGTTTTTGAGAGCTGATTTCTTGTCCTGTGATAAAAAGCCTTCTTTTTCCATCGCCAAAGCTTTCAGGGGAGCATTTGCAAGCTTCTGGCACCATTTTTGAGTGAATTGCCAAAAGTCAGATTTTTGCTGAAATTGTGACCCCGGGGCTTAGGGATTTTTTCAAAAAAATATTTTCTGCCGGTGAAGTTTTTGAGAGCTGATTTCTTGTCCTGTGATAAAAAGCCTTCTGTTTCAAGTGCCAAACCTTTCAGGGGAGCATTTTCAAGCTTCTGGCACCATTTTTGAGTCAATTGCCAAAAGTCAGATTTTTGCTGAAATTGTGACCCCGGGGCTTAGGGATTTTTTCAAAAAAATATTTTCTGTCGGTTAAATTTTTGAGGGCTGATTTCTTGTCCTGTGATAAAAAGCCTTCTGTTTCGAGTGCCAAAGCTTTCAGGGGAGCATTTGCAAGCTTTTGGCACCATTTTTGAGTGAATTGCCAAAAGTCAGATTTTTGCTGAAATTGTGACCCCGGGGCTTAGGGATTTTTTCAAAAAAATATTTTCTGCCGGTGAAGTTTTTGAGAGCTGATTTCTTGTCCTGTGATAAAAAGCCTTCTGTTTCCATCGCCAAAGCTTTCAGGGGAGCATTTGCAAGCTTCTGGCACCATTTTTGAGTGAATTGCCAAAAGTCAGATTTTTTGCTGAAATTGTGACCCCGGGGCTTAGGGATTTTTTCAAAAAAATATTTTCTGCCGGTGAAGTTTTTGAGAGCTGATTTCTTGTCCTGTGATAAAAAGCCTTCTGTTTCCATCGCCAAAGCTTTCAGGGGAGCATTTTCAAGCTTCTGGCACCATTTTTGAGTGAATTGCCAAAAGTCAGATTTTTGCTGAAATTGTGACCCCGGGGCTTAGGGATTTTTTCAAAAAAATATTTTCTGCCGGTTAAGTTTTTGAGGGCTGATTTCTTGTTCTGTGATAAAAAGCCTTCTGTTTCGAGTGCCAAAGCTTTCAGGGGAGCATTTGCAAGCTTCTGGCACCATTTTTGAGTCAATTGCCAAAAGTCAGATTTTTGCTGAAATTGTGACCCCGGGGCTTAGGGATTTTTTCAAAAAAATATTTTCTGCCGGTTAAGTTTTTGAGAGCTGATTTCTTGTCCTGTGATAAAAAGCCTTCTGTTTCCATCGCCAAAGCTTTCAGGGGAGCATTTGCAAGCTTCTGGCACCATTTTTGAGTGAATTGCCAAAAGTCAGATTTTTGCTGAAATTGTGACCCCGGGGCTTAGGGATTTTTTCAAAAAAATATTTTCTGCCGGTGAAGTTTTTGAGAGCTGATTTCTCGTCCTGTGATAAAAAGCTTTCTGTTTCCATCGCCAAAGCTTTCAGGGGAGCATTTTCAAGCTTCTGGCACCATTTTTGAGTGAATTGCCAAAAGTCAGATTTTTGCTGAAATTGTGACCCCGGGGCTTAGGGATTTTTTCAAAAAAATATTTTCTGCTGGTTAAGTTTTTGAGGGCTGATTTCTTGTTCTGTGATAAAAAGCCTTCTGTTTCGAGTGCCAAAGCTTTCAGGGGAGCATTTTCAAGCTTCTGGCACCATTTTTGAGTGAATTGCCAAAAGTCAGATTTTTGCTGAAATTGTGACCCCGGGGCTTAGGGATTTTTTCAAAAAAATATTTTCTGCCGGTTAAGTTTTTGAGAGCTGATTTCTTGTCCTGTGATAAAAAGCCTTCTGTTTCCATCGCCAAAGCTTTCAGGGGAGCATTTGCAAGCTTCTGGCACCATTTTTGAGTGAATTGCCAAAAGTCAGATTTTTGCTGAAATTGTGACCCCGGGGCTTAGGGATTTTTTCAAAAAAATATTTTCTGCCGGTGAAGTTTTTGAGAGCTGATTTCTCGTCCTGTGATAAAAAGCCTTCTGTTTCCATCGCCAAACCTTTCAGGGGAGCATTTGCAAGCTTCTGGCACCATTTTTGAGTGAATTGCCAAAAGTCAGATTTTTGCTGAAATTGTGACCCCGGGGCTTAGGGATTTTTTCAAAAAAATATTTTCTGCCGGTGAAGTTTTTGAGAGCTGATTTCTTGTCCTGTGATAAAAAGCCTTCTCTTTCGAGTGCCAAACCTTTCAGGGGAGCATTTGCAAGCTTCTGGCACCATTTTTGAGTGAATTGCCAAAAGTCAGATTTTTGCTGAAATTGTGACCCCGGGGCTTAGGGATTTTTTCAAAAAAATATTTTCTGCCGGTGAAGTTTTTGAGAGCTGATTTCTTGTCCTGTGATAAAAAGCCTTCTGTTTCCATCGCCAAAGCTTTCAGGGGAGCATTTGCAAGCTTCTGGCACCATTTTTGAGTCAATTGCCAAAAGTCAGATTTTTGCTGAAATTGTGACCCCGGGGCTTAGGGATTTTTTCAAAAAAATATTTTCTGCCGGTGAAGTTTTTGAGAGCTGATTTCTTGTCCTGTGATAAAAAGCCTTCTGTTTCCATCGCCAAAGCTTTCAGGGGAGCATTTTCAAGCTTCTGGCACCATTTTTGAGTGAATTGCCAAAAGTCAGATTTTTGCTGAAATTGTGACCCCGGGGCTTAGGGATTTTTTCAAAAAAATATTTTCTGCCGGTGAAGTTTTTGAGGGCTGATTTCTTGTTCTGTGATAAAAAGCCTTCTGTTTCGAGTGCCAAACCTTTCAGGGGAGCATTTTCAAGCTTTAGGCACCATTTTTGAGTGAATTGCCAAAAGTCAGATTTTTGCTGAAATTGTGACCCTGGGGCTTAGGGATTTTTTCAAAAAAATATTTTCTGCCGGTGAAGTTTTTGAGAGCTGATTTCTTGTCCTGTGATAAAAAGCCTTCTGTTTCCATCGCCAAAGCTTTCAGGGGAGCATTTGCAAGCTTCTGGCACCATTTTTGAGTGAATTGCCAAAAGTCAGATTTTTGCTGAAATTGTGACCCCGGGGCTTAGGGATTTTTTCAAAAAAATATTTTCTGCCGGTGAAGTTTTTGAGAGCTGATTTCTTGTCCTGTGATAAAAAGCCTTCTGTTTCGAGTGCCAAACCTTTCAGGGGAGCATTTTCAAGCTTCTGGCACCATTTTTGAGTCAATTGCCAAAAGTCAGATTTTTGCTGAAATTGTGACCCCGGGGCTTAGCGATTTTTTCAAAAAAATATTTTCTGTCGGTTAAATTTTTGAGGGCTGATTTCTTGTCCTGTGATAAAAAGCCTTCTGTTTCGAGTGCCAAAGCTTTCAGGGGAGCATTTGCAAGCTTTTGGCACCATTTTTGAGTGAATTGCCAAAAGTCAGATTTTTGCTGAAATTGTGACCCCGGGGCTTAGGGATTTTTTCAAAAAAATATTTTCTGCCGGTGAAGTTTTTGAGAGCTGATTTCTTGTCCTGTGATAAAAAGCCTTCTGTTTCCATCGCCAAAGCTTTCAGGGGAGCATTTGCAAGCTTCTGGCACCATTTTTGAGTGAATTGCCAAAAGTCAGATTTTTGCTGAAATTGTGACCCCGGGGCTTAGGGATTTTTTCAAAAAAATATTTTCTGCCGATGAAGTTTTTGAGAGCTGATTTCTTGTCCTGTGATAAAAAGCCTTCTGTTTCCATCGCCAAAGCTTTCAGGGGAGCATTTTCAAGCTTCTGGCACCATTTTTGAGTGAATTGCCAAAAGTCAGATTTTTGCTGAAATTGTGACCCCGGGGCTTAGGGATTTTTTCAAAAAAATATTTTCTGCCGGTGAAGTTTTTGAGGGCTGATTTCTTGTTCTGTGATAAAAAGCCTTCTGTTTCGAGTGCCAAAGCTTTCAGGGGAGCATTTGCAAGCTTCTGGCACCATTTTTGAGTGAATTGCCAAAAGTCAGATTTTTGCTGAAATTGTGACCCCGGGGCTTAGGGATTTTTTCAAAAAAATATTTTCTGCCGGTGAAGTTTTTGAGAGCTGATTTCTTGTCCTGTGATAAAAAGCCTTCTGTTTCCATCGCCAAAGCTTTCAGGGGAGCATTTTCAAGCTTCTGGCACCATTTTTGAGTGAATTGCCAAAAGTCAGATTTTTGCTGAAATTGTGACCCCGGGGCTTAGGGATTTTTTCAAAAAAATATTTTCTGCCGGTTAAGTTTTTCAGGGCTGATTTCTTGTTCTGTGATAAAAAGCCTTCTGTTTCGAGTGCCAAAGCTTTCAGGGGAGCATTTGAAAGCTTCTGGCACCATTTTTGAGTCAATTGCCAAAAGTCAGATTTTTGCTGAAATTGTGACCCCGGGGCTTAGGGATTTTTTCAAAAAAATATTTTCTGCCGGTTAAGTTTTTGAGAGCTGATTTCTTGTCCTGTGATAAAAAGCCTTCTGTTTCCATCGCCAAAGCTTTCAGGGGAGCATTTGCAAGCTTCTGGCACCATTTTTGAGTGAATTGCCAAAAGTCAGATTTTTGCTGAAATTGTGACCCCGGGGCTTAGGGATTTTTTCAAAAAAATATTTTCTGCCGGTGAAGTTTTTGAGAGCTGATTTCTTGTCCTGTGATAAAAAGCCTTCTGTTTCGAGTGCCAAACCTTTCAGGGGAGCATTTGCAAGCTTCTGGCACCATTTTTGAGTCAATTGCCAAAAGTCAGATTTTTGCTGAAATTGTGACCCCGGGTCTTAGGGATTTTTTCAAAAAAATATTTTCTGTCGGTTAAGTTTTTGAGGGCTGATTTCTTGTCCTGTGATAAAAAGCCTTCTGTTTCGAGTGCCAAAGCTTTCAGGGGAGCATTTGCAAGCTTTTGGCACCATTTTTGAGTGAATTGCCAAAAGTCAGATTTTTGCTGAAATTGTGACCCCGGGGCTTAGGGATTTTTTCAAAAAAATATTTTCTGCCGGTGAAGTTTTTGAGAGCTGATTTCTTGTCCTGTGATAAAAAGCCTTCTGTTTCCATCGCCAAAGCTTTCAGGGGAGCATTTTCAAGCTTCTGGCACCATTTTTGAGTGAATTGCCAAAAGTCAGATTTTTGCTGAAATTGTGACCCCGGGGCTTAGGGATTTTTTCAAAAAAATATTTTCTGCCGGTTAAGTTTTTCAGGGCTGATTTCTTGTTCTGTGATAAAAAGCCTTCTGTTTCGATTCCCAAAGCTTTCAGGGGAGCATTTGCAAGCTTCTGGCACCATTTTTGAGTCAATTGCCAAAAGTCAGATTTTTGCTGAAATTGTGACCCCGGGGCTTAGGGATTTTTTCAAAAAAATATTTTCTGCCGGTTAAGTTTTTGAGAGCTGATTTCTTGTCCTGTGATAAAAAGCCTTCTGTTTCCATCGCCAAAGCTTTCAGGGGAGCATTTGCAAGCTTCTGGCACCATTTTTGAGTGAATTGCCAAAAGTCAGATTTTTGCTGAAATTGTGACCCCGGGGCTTAGGGATTTTTTCAAAAAAATATTTTCTGCCGGTGAAGTTTTTGAGAGCTGATTTCTTGTCCTGTGATAAAAAGCCTTCTGTTTCCATCGCCAAAGCTTTCAGGGGAGCATTTGCAAGCTTCTGGCACCATTTTTGAGTCAATTGCCAAAAGTCAGATTTTTGCTGAAATTGTGACCCCGGGGCTTAGGGATTTTTTCAAAAAAATATTTTCTGCCGGTGAAGTTTTTGAGAGCTGATTTCTTGTCCTGTGATAAAAAGCCTTCTGTTTCCATCGCCAAAGCTTTCAGGGGAGCATTTTCAAGCTTCTGGCACCATTTTTGAGTGAATTGCCAAAAGTCAGATTTTTGCTGAAATTGTGACCCCGGGGCTTAGGGATTTTTTCAAAAAAATATTTTCTGCCGGTGAAGTTTTTGAGGGCTGATTTCTTGTTCTGTGATAAAAAGCCTTCTGTTTCGAGTGCCAAACCTTTCAGGGGAGCATTTTCAAGCTTTAGGCACCATTTTTGAGTGAATTGCCAAAAGTCAGATTTTTGCTGAAATTGTGACCCTGGGGCTTAGGGATTTTTTCAAAAAAATATTTTCTGCCGGTGAAGTTTTTGAGAGCTGATTTCTTGTCCTGTGATAAAAAGCCTTCTGTTTCCATCGCCAAAGCTTTCAGGGGAGCATTTGCAAGCTTCTGGCACCATTTTTGAGTGAATTGCCAAAAGTCAGATTTTTGCTGAAATTGTGACCCCGGGGCTTAGGGATTTTTTCAAAAAAATATTTTCTGCCGGTGAAGTTTTTGAGAGCTGATTTCTTGTCCTGTGATAAAAAGCCTTCTGTTTCGAGTGCCAAACCTTTCAGGGGAGCATTTTCAAGCTTCTGGCACCATTTTTGAGTCAATTGCCAAAAGTCAGATTTTTGCTGAAATTGTGACCCCGGGGCTTAGCGATTTTTTCAAAAAAATATTTTCTGTCGGTTAAATTTTTGAGGGCTGATTTCTTGTCCTGTGATAAAAAGCCTTCTGTTTCGAGTGCCAAAGCTTTCAGGGGAGCATTTGCAAGCTTTTGGCACCATTTTTGAGTGAATTGCCAAAAGTCAGATTTTTGCTGAAATTGTGACCCCGGGGCTTAGGGATTTTTTCAAAAAAATATTTTCTGCCGGTGAAGTTTTTGAGAGCTGATTTCTTGTCCTGTGATAAAAATCCTTCTGTTTCCATCGCCAAAGCTTTCAGGGGAGCATTTGCAAGCTTCTGGCACCATTTTTGAGTGAATTGCCAAAAGTCAGATTTTTGCTGAAATTGTGACCCCGGGGCTTAGGGATTTTTTCAAAAAAATATTTTCTGCCGGTGAAGTTTTTGAGAGCTGATTTCTTGTCCTGTGATAAAAAGCCTTCTGTTTCCATCGCCAAAGCTTTCAGGGGAGCATTTTCAAGCTTCTGGCACCATTTTTGAGTGAATTGCCAAAAGTCAGATTTTTGCTGAAATTGTGACCCCGGGGCTTAGGGATTTTTTCAAAAAAATATTTTCTGCCGGTTAAGTTTTTGAGGGCTGATTTCTTGTTCTGTGATAAAAAGCCTTCTGTTTCGAGTGCCAAAGCTTTCAGGGGAGCATTTGCAAGCTTCTGGCACCATTTTTGAGTCAATTGCCAAAAGTCAGATTTTTGCTGAAATTGTGACCCCGGGGCTTAGGGATTTTTTCAAAAAAATATTTTCTGCCGGTGAAGTTTTTGAGAGCTGATTTCTTGTCCTGTGATAAAAAGCCTTCTGTTTCCATCGCCAAAGCTTTCAGGGGAGCATTTGCAAGCTTCTGGCACCATTTTTGAGTGAATTGCCAAAAGTCAGATTTTTGCTGAAATTGTGACCCCGGGGCTTAGGGATTTTTTCAAAAAAATATTTTCTGCCGGTGAAGTTTTTGAGAGCTGATTTCTCGTCCTGTGATAAAAAGCCTTCTGTTTCCATCGCCAAAGCTTTCAGGGGAGCATTTGCAAGCTTTTGGCACCATTTTTGAGTGAATTGCCAAAAGTCAGATTTTTGCTGAAATTGTGACCCCGGGGCTTAGGGATTTTTTCAAAAAAATATTTTCTGCCGGTGAAGTTTTTGAGAGCTGATTTCTTGTCCTGTGATAAAAAGCCTTCTGTTTCCATCGCCAAAGCTTTCAGGGGAGCATTTTCAAGCTTCTGGCACCATTTTTGAGTGAATTGCCAAAAGTCAGATTTTTGCTGAAATTGTGACCCCGGGGCTTAGGGATTTTTTCAAAAAAATATTTTCTGCCGGTTAAGTTTTTCAGGGCTGATTTCTTGTTCTGTGATAAAAAGCCTTCTGTTTCGAGTGCCAAAGCTTTCAGGGGAGCATTTGCAAGCTTCTGGCACCATTTTTGAGTCAATTGCCAAAAGTCAGATTTTTGCTGAAATTGTGACCCCGGGGCTTAGGGATTTTTTCAAAAAAATATTTTCTGCCGGTTAAGTTTTTGAGAGCTGATTTCTTGTCCTGTGATAAAAAGCCTTCTGTTTCCATCGCCAAAGCTTTCAGGGGAGCATTTGCAAGCTTCTGGCACCATTTTTGAGTGAATTGCCAAAAGTCAGATTTTTGCTGAAATTGTGACCCCGGGGCTTAGGGATTTTTTCAAAAAAATATTTTCTGCCGGTGAAGTTTTTGAGAGCTGATTTCTTGTCCTGTGATAAAAAGCCTTCTGTTTCGAGTGCCAAACCTTTCAGGGGAGCATTTGCAAGCTTCTGGCACCATTTTTGATTCAATTGCCAAAAGTCAGATTTTTGCTGAAATTGTGACCCCGGGTCTTAGGGATTTTTTCAAAAGAATATTTTCTGTCGGTTAAGTTTTTGAGGGCTGATTTCTTGTCCTGTGATAAAAAGCCTTCTGTTTCGAGTGCCAAAGCTTTCAGGGGAGCATTTGCAAGCTTTTGGCACCATTTTTGAGTGAATTGCCAAAAGTCAGATTTTTGCTGAAATTGTGACCCCGGGGCTTAGGGATTTTTTCAAAAAAATATTTTCTGCCGGTGAAGTTTTTGAGAGCTGATTTCTTGTCCTGTGATAAAAAGCCTTCTGTTTCCATCGCCAAAGCTTTCAGGGGAGCATTTTCAAGCTTCTGGCACCATTTTTGAGTGAATTGCCAAAAGTCAGATTTTTGCTGAAATTGTGACCCCGGGGCTTAGGGATTTTTTCAAAAAAATATTTTCTGCCGGTTAAGTTTTTCAGGGCTGATTTCTTGTTCTGTGATAAAAAGCCTTCTGTTTCGAGTGCCAAAGCTTTCAGGGGAGCATTTGCAAGCTTCTGGCACCATTTTTGAGTCAATTGCCAAAAGTCAGATTTTTGCTGAAATTGTGACCCCGGGGCTTAGGGATTTTTTCAAAAAAATATTTTCTGCCGGTTAAGTTTTTGAGAGCTGATTTCTTGTCCTGTGATAAAAAGCCTTCTGTTTCCATCGCCAAAGCTTTCAGGGGAGCATTTGCAAGCTTCTGGCACCATTTTTGAGTGAATTGCCAAAAGTCAGATTTTTGCTGAAATTGTGACCCCGGGGCTTAGGGATTTTTTCAAAAAAATATTTTCTGCCGGTGAAGTTTTTGAGAGCTGATTTCTTGTCCTGTGATAAAAAGCCTTCTGTTTCCATCGCCAAAGCTTTCAGGGGAGCATTTTCAAGCTTCTGGCACCATTTTTGAGTGAATTGCCAAAAGTCAGATTTTTGCTGAAATTGTGACCCCGGGGCTTAGGGATTTTTTCAAAAAAATATTTTCTGCCGGTGAAGTTTTTGAGGGCTGATTTCTTGTTCTGTGATAAAAAGCCTTCTGTTTCGAGTGCCAAACCTTTCAGGGGAGCATTTTCAAGCTTTAGGCACCATTTTTGAGTGAATTGCCAAAAGTCAGATTTTTGCTGAAATTGTGACCCTGGGGCTTAGGGATTTTTTCAAAAAAATATTTTCTGCCGGTGAAGTTTTTGAGAGCTGATTTCTTGTCCTGTGATAAAAAGCCTTCTGTTTCCATCGCCAAAGCTTTCAGGGGAGCATTTGCAAGCTTCTGGCACCATTTTTGAGTGAATTGCCAAAAGTCAGATTTTTGCTGAAATTGTGACCCCGGGGCTTAGGGATTTTTTCAAAAAAATATTTTCTGCCGGTGAAGTTTTTGAGAGCTGATTTCTTGTCCTGTGATAAAAAGCCTTCTGTTTCGAGTGCCAAACCTTTCAGGGGAGCATTTTCAAGCTTCTGGCACCATTTTTGAGTCAATTGCCAAAAGTCAGATTTTTGCTGAAATTGTGACCCCGGGGCTTAGCGATTTTTTCAAAAAAATATTTTCTGTCGGTTAAATTTTTGAGGGCTGATTTCTTGTCCTGTGATAAAAAGCCTTCTGTTTCGAGTGCCAAAGCTTTCAGGGGAGCATTTGCAAGCTTTTGGCACCATTTTTGAGTGAATTGCCAAAAGTCAGATTTTTGCTGAAATTGTGACCCCGGGGCTTAGGGATTTTTTCAAAAAAATATTTTCTGCCGGTGAAGTTTTTGAGAGCTGATTTCTTGTCCTGTGATAAAAATCCTTCTGTTTCCATCGCCAAAGCTTTCAGGGGAGCATTTGCAAGCTTCTGGCACCATTTTTGAGTGAATTGCCAAAAGTCAGATTTTTGCTGAAATTGTGACCCCGGGGCTTAGGGATTTTTTCAAAAAAATATTTTCTGCCGGTGAAGTTTTTGAGAGCTGATTTCTTGTCCTGTGATAAAAAGCCTTCTGTTTCCATCGCCAAAGCTTTCAGGGGAGCATTTTCAAGCTTCTGGCACCATTTTTGAGTGAATTGCCAAAAGTCAGATTTTTGCTGAAATTGTGACCCCGGGGCTTAGGGATTTTTTCAAAAAAATATTTTCTGCCGGTTAAGTTTTTCAGGGCTGATTTCTTGTTCTGTGATAAAAAGCCTTCTGTTTCGAGTGCCAAAGCTTTCAGGGGAGCATTTGCAAGCTTCTGGCACCATTTTTGAGTCAATTGCCAAAAGTCAGATTTTTGCTGAAATTGTGACCCCGGGGCTTAGGGATTTTTTCAAAAAAATATTTTCTGCCGGTGAAGTTTTTGAGAGCTGATTTCTTGTCCTGTGATAAAAAGCCTTCTGTTTCCATCGCCAAAGCTTTCAGGGGAGCATTTGCAAGCTTCTGGCACCATTTTTGAGTGAATTGCCAAAAGTCAGATTTTTGCTGAAATTGTGACCCCGGGGCTTAGGGATTTTTTCAAAAAAATATTTTCTGCCGGTGAAGTTTTTGAGAGCTGATTTCTCGTCCTGTGATAAAAAGCCTTCTGTTTCCATCGCCAAAGCTTTCAGGGGAGCATTTGCAAGCTTCTGGCACCATTTTTGAGTGAATTGCCAAAAGTCAGATTTTTGCTGAAATTGTGACCCCGGGGCTTAGGGATTTTTTCAAAAAAATATTTTCTGCCGGTGAAGTTTTTGAGAGCTGATTTCTTGTTCTGTGATAAAAAGCCTTCTGTTTCGAGTGCCAAACCTTTCAGGGGAGCATTTTCCAGCTTCTGGCACCATTTTTGAGTCAATTGCCAAAAGTCAGATTTTTGCTGAAATTGTGACCCCGGGGCTTAGGGATTTTTTCAAAAAAATATTTTCTGCCGGTGAAGTTTTTGAGGGCTGATTTCTTGTCCTGTGATAAAAAGCCTTCTGTTTCGAGTGCCAAAGCTTTCAGGGGAGCATTTGCAAGCTTTTGGCACCATTTTTGAGTGAATTGCCAAAAGTCAGATTTTTGCTGAAATTGTGACCCCGGGGCTTAGGGATTTTTTCAAAAAAATATTTTCTGCCGGTGAAGTTTTTGAGAGCTGATTTCTTGTCCTGTGATAAAAAGCCTTCTGTTTCCATCGCCAAAGCTTTCAGGGGAGCATTTGCAAGCTTCTGGCACCATTTTTGAGTGAATTGCCAAAAGTCAGATTTTTGCTGAAATTGTGACCCCGGGGCTTAGGGATTTTTTCAAAAAAATATTTTCTGCCGGTGAAGTTTTTGAGAGCTGATTTCTTGTCCTGTGATAAAAAGCCTTCTGTTTCCATCGCCAAAGCTTTCAGGGGAGCATTTTCAAGCTTCTGGCACCATTTTTGAGTGAATTGCCAAAAGTCAGATTTTTGCTGAAATTGTGACCCCGGGGCTTAGGGATTTTTTCAAAAAAATATTTTCTGCCGGTTAAGTTTTTCAGGGCTGATTTCTTGTTCTGTGATAAAAAGCCTTCTGTTTCGAGTGCCAAAGCTTTCAGGGGAGCATTTGCAAGCTTCTGGCACCATTTTTGAGTCAATTGCCAAAAGTCAGATTTTTGCTGAAATTGTGACCCCGGGGCTTAGGGATTTTTTCAAAAAAATATTTTCTGCCGGTTAAGTTTTTGAGAGCTGATTTCTTGTCCTGTGATAAAAAGCCTTCTGTTTCCATCGCCAAAGCTTTCAGGGGAGCATTTGCAAGCTTCTGGCACCATTTTTGAGTGAATTGCCAAAAGTCAGATTTTTGCTGAAATTGTGACCCCGGGGCTTAGGGATTTTTTCAAAAAAATATTTTCTGCCGGTGAAGTTTTTGAGAGCTGATTTCTTGTCCTGTGATAAAAAGCCTTCTGTTTCCATCGCCAAAGCTTTCAGGGGAGCATTTTCAAGCTTCTGGCACCATTTTTGAGTGAATTGCCAAAAGTCAGATTTTTGCTGAAATTGTGACCCCGGGGCTTAGGGATTTTTTCAAAAAAATATTTTCTGCCGGTTAAGTTTTTCAGGGCTGATTTCTTGTTCTGTGATAAAAAGCCTTCTGTTTCGAGTGCCAAAGCTTTCAGGGGAGCATTTGCAAGCTTCTGGCACCATTTTTGAGTCAATTGCCAAAAGTCAGATTTTTGCTGAAATTGTGACCCCGGGGCTTAGGGATTTTTTCAAAAAAATATTTTCTGCCGGTTAAGTTTTTGAGAGCTGATTTCTTGTCCTGTGATAAAAAGCCTTCTGTTTCCATCGCCAAAGCTTTCAGGGGAGCATTTGCAAGCTTCTGGCACCATTTTTGAGTGAATTGCCAAAAGTCAGATTTTTGCTGATATTGTGACCCCGGGGCTTAGGGATTTTTTCAAAAAAATATTTTCTGCCGGTGAAGTTTTTGAGAGCTGATTTCTTGTACTGTGATAAAAAGCCTTCTGTTTCCATCGCCAAAGCTTTCAGGGGAGCATTTGCAAGCTTCTGGCACCATTTTTGAGTGAATTGCCAAAAGTCAGATTTTTGCTGAAATTGTGACCCCGGGGCTTAGGGATTTTTTCAAAAAAATATTTTCTGCCGGTGAAGTTTTTGAGAGCTGATTTCTGGTCCTGTGATAAAAAGCCTTCTGTTTCCATCGCCAAACCTTTCAGGGGAGCATTTGCAAACTTCTGGCACCATTTTTGAGTGAATTGCCAAAAGTCAGATTTTTGCTGAAATTGTGACCCCGGGGCTTAGGGATTTTTTCAAAAAAATATTTTCTGCCGGTGAAGTTTTTGAGAGCTGATTTCTTGTTCTGTGATAAAAAGCCTTCTGTTTCCATCGCCAAAGCTTTCAGGGGAGCATTTTCAAGCTTTAGGCACCATTTTTGAGTGAATTGCCAAAAGTCAGATTTTTGCTGAAATTGTGACCCCGGGGCTTAGGGATTTTTTCAAAAAAATATTTTCTGCCGGTGAAGTTTTTGAGAGCTGATTTCTTGTCCTGTGATAAAAAGCCTTCTGTTTCGAGTGCCAAACCTTTCAGGGGAGCATTTTCAAGCTTCTGGCACCATTTTTGAGTGAATTGCCAAAAGTCAGATTTTTGCTGAAATTGTGACCCCGGGGCTTAGGGATTTTTTCAAAAAAATATTTTCTGCCAGTGAAGTTTTTGAAAGCTGATTTCTTGTCCTGTGATAAAAAGCCTTCTGTTTCCATCGCCAAAGCTTTCAGGGGAGCATTTGCAAGCTTCTGGCACCATTTTTGAGTCAATTGCCAAAAGTCAGATTTTTGCTGAAATTGTGACCCCGGGGCTTAGGGATTTTTTCAAAAAAATATTTTCTGCCGGTTAAGTTTTTGAGAGCTGATTTCTTGTCCTGTGATAAAAAGCCTTCTGTTTCCATCGCCAAAGCTTTCAGGGGAGCATTTGCAAGCTTCTGGCACCATTTTTGAGTCAATTGCCAAAAGTCAGATTTTTGCTGAAATTGTGACCCCGGGGCTTAGGGATTTTTTCAAAAAAATATTTTCTGCCGGTTAAGTTTTTGAGGGCTGATTTCTTGTCCTGTGATAAAAAGCCTTCTGTTTCCATCGCCAAAGCTTTCAGGGGAGCATTTGCGAGCTTCTGGCACCATTTTTGAGTGAATTGCCAAAAGTCAGATTTTTGCTGAAATTGTGACCCCGGGGCTTAGGGATTTTTTCAAAAAAATATTTTCTGCCGGTGAAGTTTTTGAGAGCTGATTTCTTGTCCTGTGATAAAAAGCCTTCTGTTTCCATCGCCAAAGCTTTCAGGGGAGCATTTGCGAGCTTCTGGCACCATTTTTGAGTGAATTGCCAAAAGTCAGATTTTTGCTGAAATTGTGACCCCGGGGCTTAGGGATTTTTTCAAAAAAATATTTTCTGCCGGTGAAGTTTTTGAGAGCTGATTTCTTGTCCTGTGGTAAAAAGCCTTCTGTTTCCATCGCCAAAGCTTTCAGGGGAGCATTTGCGAGCTTCTGGCACCATTTTTGAGTGAATTGCCAAAAGTCAGATTTTTGCTGAAATTGTGACCCCGGGGCTTAGGGATTTTTTCAAAAAAATATTTTCTGCCGGTGAAGTTTTTGAGAGCTGATTTCTTGTCCTGTGATAAAAAGCCTTCTGTTTCCATCGCCAAAGCTTTCAGGGGAGCATTTGCAAGCTTCTGGCACCATTTTTGAGTGAATTGCCAAAAGTCAGATTTTTGCTGAAATTGTGACCCCGGGGCTTAGGGATTTTTTCAAAAAAATATTTTCTGCCGGTTAAGTTTTTGAGGGCTGATTTCTGGTCCTGTGATAAAAAGCCTTCTGTTTCCATCGCCAAAGCTTTCAGGGGAGCATTTGCAAGCTTCTGGCACCATTTTTGAGTGAATTGCCAAAAGTCAGATTTTTGCTGAAATTGTGACCCCGGGGCTTAGGGATTTTTTCAAAAAAATATTTTCTGCCGGTGAAGTTTTTGAGGGCTGATTTCTTGTTCTGTGATAAAAAGCCTTCTGTTTCGAGTGCCAAACCTTTCAGGGGAGCATTTGCAAGCTTCTGGCACCATTTTTGAGTGAATTGCCAAAAGTCAGATTTTTGCTGAAATTGTGACCCTGGGGCTTAGGGATTTTTTCAAAAAAATATTTTCTGCCGGTTAAGTTTTTGAGGGCTGATTTCTTGTCCTGTGATAAAAAGCCTTCTGTTTCCATCGCCAAAGCTTTCAGGGGAGCATTTGCAAGCTTCTGGCACCATTTTTGAGTGAATTGCCAAAAGTCAGATTTTTGCTGAAATTGTGACCCCGGGGCTTAGGGATTTTTTCAAAAAAATATTTTCTGCCGGTTAAGTTTTTGAGAGCTGATTTCTTGTCCTGTGATAAAAAGCCTTCTGTTTCGAGTGCCAAACCTTTCAGGAGAGCATTTTCAAGCTTTAGGCACCATTTTTGAGTGAATTGCCAAAAGTCAGATTTTTGCTGAAATTGTGACCCCGGGGCTTAGGGATTTTTTCAAAAAAATATTTTCTGCCGGTGAAGTTTTTGAGAGCTGATTTCTTGTCCTGTGATAAAAAGCCTTCTGTTTCGAGTGCCAAACCTTTCAGGGGAGCATTTTCAAGCTTCTGGCACCATTTTTGAGTCAATTGCCAAAAGTCAGATTTTTGCTGAAATTGTGACCCCGGGGCTTAGGGATTTTTTCAAAAAAATATTTTCTGTCGGTTAAGTTTTTGAGGGCTGATTTCTTGTCCTGTGATAAAAAGCCTTCTGTTTCGAGTGCCAAAGCTTTCAGGGGAGCATTTGCAAGCTTTTGGCACCATTTTTGAGTGAATTGCCAAAAGTCAGATTTTTGCTGAAATTGTGACCCCGGGGCTTAGGGATTTTTTCAAAAAAATATTTTCTGCCGGTGAAGTTTTTGAGAGCTGATTTCTTGTCCTGTGATAAAAAGCCTTCTGTTTCCATCGCCAAAGCTTTCAGGGGAGCATTTGCAAGCTTCTGGCACCATTTTTGAGTCAATTGCCAAAAGTCAGATTTTTGCTGAAATTCTGACCCCGGGGCTTAGGGATTTTTTCAAAAACATATTTTCTGCCGGTGATGTTTTTGAGAGCTGATTTCTTGTCCTGTGATAAAAAGCCTTCTGTTTCCATCGCCAAAGCTTTCAGGGGATCATTTTCAAGCTTCTGGCACCATTTTTGAGTGAATTGCCAAAAGTCAGATTTTTGCTGAAATTGTGACCCCGGGGCTTAGGGATTTTTTCAAAAAAATATTTTCTGCCGGTGAAGTTTTTGAGGGCTGATTTCTTGTTCTGTGATAAAAAGCCTTCTGTTTCGAGTGCCAAACCTTTCAGGGGAGCATTTTCAAGCTTTAGGCACCATTTTTGAGTGAATTGCCAAAAGTCAGATTTTTGCTGAAATTGTGACCCTGGGGCTTAGGGATTTTTTCAAAAAAATATTTTCTGCCGGTGAAGTTTTTGAGAGCTGATTTCTGGTCCTGTGATAAAAAGCCTTCTGTTTCCATCGCCAAAGCTTTCAGGGGAGCATTTGCAAGCTTCTGGCACCATTTTTGAGTGAATTGCCAAAAGTCAGATTTTTGCTGAAATTGTGACCCCGGGGCTTAGGGATTTTTTCAAAAAAATATTTTCTGCCGGTGAAGTTTTTGAGAGCTGATTTCTTGTCCTGTGATAAAAAGCCTTCTGTTTCCATCACCAAAGCTTTCAGGGGAGCATTTTCAAGCTTCTGGCACCATTTTTGAGTGAATTGCCAAAAGTCAGATTTTTGCTGAAATTGTGACCCCGGGGCTTAGGGATTTTTTCAAAAAAATATTTTCTGCCGGTTAAGTTTTTGAGGGCTGATTTCTTGTTCTGTGATAAAAAGCCTTCTGTTTCGAGTGCCAAAGCTTTCAGGGGAGCATTTTCAAGCTTCTGGCACCATTTTTGAGTGAATTGCCAAAAGTCAGATTTTTGCTGAAATTGTGACCCCGGGGCTTAGGGATTTTTTCAAAAAAATATTTTCTGCCGGTTAAGTTTTTGAGAGCTGATTTCTTGTCCTGTGATAAAAAGCCTTCTGTTTCCATCGCCAAAGCTTTCAGGGGAGCGTTTGCAAGCTTCTGGCACCATTTTTGAGTGAATTGCCAAAAGTCAGATTTTTGCTGAAATTGTGACCCCGGGGCTTAGGGATTTTTTCAAAAAAATATTTTCTGCCGGCCAAGTTTTTGAGAGCTGATTTCTGGTCCTGTGATAAAATGCCTTCTGTTTCCATCGCCAAAGCTTTCAGGGGAGCATTTGCAAGCTTCTGGCACCATTTTTGAGTGAATTGCCAAAAGTCAGATTTTTGCTGAAATTGTGACCCCGGGGCTTAGGGATTTTTTCAAAAAAATATTTTCTGCCGGTTAAGTTTTTGAGAGCTGATTTCTTGTCCTGTGATAAAAAGCCTTCTGTTTCGAGTGCCAAAGCTTTCAGGGGAGCATTTTCAAGCTTCTGGCACCATTTTTGAGTGAATTGCCAAAAGTCAGATTTTTGCTGAAATTGTGACCCCGGGGCTTAGGGATTTTTTCAAAAAAATATTTTCTGCCGGTTAAGTTTTTGAGAGCTGATTTCTTGTCCTGTGATAAAAAGCCTTCTGTTTCCATCGCCAAAGCTTTCAGGGGAGCATTTGCAAGCTTCTGGCACCATTTTTGAGTGAATTGCCAAAAGTCAGATTTTTGCTGAAATTGTGACCCCGGGGCTTAGGGATTTTTTCAAAAAAATATTTTCTGCCGGTGAAGTTTTTGAGGGCTGATTTCTTGTCCTGTGATAAAAAGCCTTCTGTTTCCATCGCCAAAGCTTTCAGGGGAGCATTTGCAAGCTTCTGGCACCATTTTTGAGTGAATTGCCAAAAGTCAGATTTTTGCTGAAATTGTGACCCCGGGGCTTAGGGATTTTTTCAAAAAAATATTTTCTGCCGGTTAAGTTTTTGAGAGCTGATTTCTTGTCCTGTGATAAAAAGCCTTCTGTTTCGAGTGCCAAAGCTTTCAGGGGAGTATTTTCAAGCTTCTGGCACCATTTTTGAGTGAATTGCCAAAAGTCAGATTTTTGCTGAAATTGTGACCCCGGGGCTTAGGGATTTTTTCAAAAAAATATTTTCTGCCGGTTAAGTTTTTGAGAGCTGATTTCTTGTCCTGTGATAAAAAGCCTTCTGTTTCCATCGCCAAAGCTTTCAGGGGAGCATTTGCAAGCTTCTGGCACCATTTTTGAGTGAATTGCCAAAAGTCAGATTTTTGCTGAAATTGTGACCCCGGGGCTTAGGGATTTTTTCAAAAAAATATTTTCTGCCGGTGAAGTTTTTGAGGGCTGATTTCTTGTCCTGTGATAAAAAGCCTTCTGTTTCCATCGCCAAAGCTTTCAGGGGAGCATTTGCAAGCTTCTGGCACCATTTTTGAGTGAATTGCCAAAAGTCAGATTTTTGCTGAAATTGTGACCCCGGGGCTTAGGGATTTTTTCAGAAAAATATTTTCTGCCGGTGAAGTTTTTGAGAGCTGATTTCTTGTCCTGTGATAAAAAGCCTTCTGTTTCCATCGCCAAAGCTTTCAGGGGAGCATTTGCAAGCTTCTGGCACCATTTTTTAGTGAATTGCCAAAAGTCAGATTTTTGCTGAAATTGTGACCCCGGGGCTTAGGGATTTTTTCAAAAAAATATTTTCTGCCGGTGAAGTTTTTGAGAGCTGATTTCTTGTCCTGTGATAAAAAGCCTTCTGTTTCCATCGCCAAAGCTTTCAGGGGAGCATTTGCAAGCTTCTGGCACCATTTTTGAGTGAATTGCCAAAAGTCAGATTTTTGCTGAAATTGTGACCCCGGGGCTTAGGGATTTTTTCAAAAAAATATTTTCTGCCGGTGAAGTTTTTGAGAGCTGATTTCTTGTCCTGTGATAAAAAGCCTTCTGTTTCCATCACCAAAGCTTTCAGGGGAGCATTTTCAAGCTTCTGGCACCATTTTTGAGTGAATTGCCAAAAGTCAGATTTTTGCTGAAATTGTGACCCCGGGGCTTAGGGATTTTTTCAAAAAAATATTTTCTGCCGGTTAAGTTTTTGAGGGCTGATTTCTTGTTCTGTGATAAAAAGCCTTCTGTTTCGAGTGCCAAAGCTTTCAGGGGAGCATTTTCAAGCTTCTGGCACCATTTTTGAGTGAATTGCCAAAAGTCAGATTTTTGCTGAAATTGTGACCCCGGGGCTTAGGGATTTTTTCAAAAAAATATTTTCTGCCGGTTAAGTTTTTGAGAGCTGATTTCTTGTCCTGTGATAAAAAGCCTTCTGTTTCCATCGCCAAAGCTTTCAGGGGAGCATTTGCAAGCTTCTGGCACCATTTTTGAGTGAATTGCCAAAAGTCAGATTTTTGCTGAAATTGTGACCCCGGGGCTTAGGGATTTTTTCAAAAAAATATTTTCTGCCGGTGAAGTTTTTGAGAGCTGATTTCTCGTCCTGTGATAAAAAGCCTTCTGTTTCCATCGCCAAACCTTTCAGGGGAGCATTTGCAAGCTTCTGGCACCATTTTTGAGTGAATTGCCAAAAGTCAGATTTTTGCTGAAATTGTGACCCCGGGGCTTAGGGATTTTTTCAAAAAAATATTTTCTGCCGGTTAAGTTTTTGAGGGCTGATTTCTTGTTCTGTGATAAAAAGCCTTCTGTTTCGAGTGCCAAACCTTTCAGGAGAGCATTTTCAAGCTTCTGGCACCATTTTTGAGTGAATTGCCAAAAGTCAGATTTTTGCTGAAATTGTGACCCCGGGGCTTAGGGATTTTTTCAAAAAAATATTTTCTGCCGGTGAAGTTTTTGAGAGCTGATTTCTTGTCCTGTGATAAAAAGCCTTCTGTTTCGAGTGCCAAACCTTTCAGGGGAGCATTTTCAAGCTTCTGGCACCATTTTTGAGTGAATTGCCAAAAGTCAGATTTTTGCTGAAATTGTGACCCCGGGGCTTAGGGATTTTTTCAAAAAAATATTTTCTACCGGTGAAGTTTTTGAGAGCTGATTTCTTGTCCTGTGATAAAAAGCCTTCTGTTTCCATCGCCAAAGCTTTCAGGGGAGCATTTGCAAGCTTCTGGCACCATTTTTGAGTGAATTGCCAAAAGTCAGATTTTTGCTGAAATTGTGACCCCGGGGCTTAGGGATTTTTTCAAAAAAATATTTTCTGCCGGTGAAGTTTTTGAGAGCTGATTTCTTGTCCTGTGATAAAAAGCCTTCTGTTTCCATCGCCAAAGCTTTCAGGGGAGCATTTGCAAGCTTCTGGCACCATTTTTGAGTGAATTGCCAAAAGTCAGATTTTTGCTGAAATTGTGACCCCGGGGCTTAGGGATTTTTTCAAAAAAATATTTTCTGCCGGTTAAGTTTTTGAGGGCTGATTTCTTGTTCTGTGATAAAAAGCCTTCTGTTTCGAGTGCCAAAGCTTTCAGGGGAGCATTTGCAAGCTTCTGGCACCATTTTTGAGTCAATTGCCAAAAGTCAGATTTTTGCTGAAATTGTGACCCCGGGGCTTAGGGATTTTTTCAAAAAAATATTTTCTGCCGGTTAAGTTTTTGAGAGCTGATTTCTTGTCCTGTGATAAAAAGCCTTCTGTTTCCATCGCCAAAGCTTTCAGGGGAGCATTTGCAAGCTTCTGGCACCATTTTTGAGTGAATTGCCAAAAGTCAGATTTTTGCTGAAATTGTGACCCCGGGGCTTAGGGATTTTTTCAAAAAAATATTTTCTGCCGGTGAAGTTTTTGAGAGCTGATTTCTTGTTCTGTGATAAAAAGCCTTCTGTTTCCATCGCCAAAGCTTTCAGGGGAGCATTTTCAAGCTTCTGGCACCATTTTTGAGTGAATTGCCAAAAGTCAGATTTTTGCTGAAATTGTGACCCCGGGGCTTAGGGATTTTTTCAAAAAAATATTTTCTGCCGGTGAAGTTTTTGAGGGCTGATTTCTTGTTCTGTGATAAAAAGCCTTCTGTTTCGAGAGCCAAACCTTTCAGGAGAGCATTTTCAAGCTTCTGGCACCATTTTTGAGTGAATTGCCAAAAGTCAGATTTTTGCTGAAATTGTGACCCCGGGGCTTAGGGATTTTTTCAAAAAAATATTTTCTGCCAGTTAAGTTTTTGAGAGCTGATTTCTTGTCCTGTGATAAAAAGCCTTCTGTTTCCATCGCCAAAGCTTTCAGGGGAGCATTTGCAAGCTTCTGGCACCATTTTTGAGTGAATTGCCAAAAGTCAGATTTTTGCTGAAATTGTGACCCCGGGGCTTAGGGATTTTTTCAAAAAAATATTTTCTGCCGGTTAAGTTTTTGAGGGCTGATTTCTTGTCCTGTGATAAAAAGCCTTCTGTTTCCATCGCCAAAGCTTTCAGGGGAGCATTTGCAAGATTCTGGCACCATTTTTGAGTGAATTGCCAAAAGTCAGATTTTTGCTGAAATTGTGACCCCGGGGCTTAGGGATTTTTTCAAAAAAATATTTTCTGTCCGTTAAGTTTTTGAGGGCTGATTTCTTGTCCTGTGATAAAAAGCCTTCTGTTTCGAGTGCCAAACCTTTCAGGGGAGCATTTGCAAGCTTTTGGCACCATTTTTGAGTGAATTGCCAAAAGTCAGATTTTTCCTGAAATTGTGACCCCGGGGCTTAGGGATTTTTTCAAAAAAATATTTTCTGCCGGTTAAGTTTTTGAGGGCTGATTTCTTGTTCTGTGATAAAAAGCCTTCTGTTTCGAGTGCCAAACCTTTCAGGAGAGCATTTTCAAGCTTTAGGCACCATTTTTGAGTGAATTGCCAAAAGTCAGATTTTTGCTGAAATTGTGACCCCGGGGCTTAGGGATTTTTTCAAAAAAATATTTTCTGCCGGTGAAGTTTTTGAGAGCTGATTTCTTGTTGTGTGATAAAAAGCCTTCTGTTTCGAGTGCCAAACCTTTCAGGGGAGCATTTTCAAGCTTCTGGCACCATTTTTGAGTCAATTGCCAAAAGTCAGATTTTTGCTGAAATTGTGACCCCGGGGCTTAGGGATTTTTTCAAAAAAATATTTTCTGCCGGTGAAGTTTTTGAGGGCTGATTTCTTGTTCTGTGATAAAAAGCCTTCTGTTTCGAGTGCCAAACCTTTCAGGAGAGCATTTTCAAGCTTTAGGCACCATTTTTGAGTGAATTGCCAAAAGTCAGATTTTTGCTGAAATTGTGACCCCGGGGCTTAGGGATTTTTTCAAAAAAATATTTTCTGCCGGTTAAGTTTTTGAGGGCTGATTTCTTGTTCTGCGATAAAAAGCCTTCTGTTTCGAGTGCCAAACCTTTCAGGAGAGCATTTTCAAGCTTTAGGCACCATTTTTGAGTGAATTGCCAAAAGTCAGATTTTTGCTGAAATTGTGACCCCGGGGCTTAGGGATTTTTTCAAAAAAATATTTTCTACCGGTTAAGTTTTTGAGAGCTGATTTCTTGTCCTGTGATAAAAAGCCTTCTGTTTCCATCGCCAAAGCTTTCAGGGGAGCATTTGCAAGCTTTTGGCACCATTTTTGAGTGAATTGCCAAAAGTCAGATTTTTGCTGAAATTGTGACCCCGGGGCTTAGGGATTTTTTCAAAAAAATATTTTCTGCCGGTGAAGTTTTTGAGGGCTGATTTCTTGTTCTGTGATAAAAAGCCTTCTGTTTCGAGTGCCAAACCTTTCAGGAGAGCATTTTCAAGCTTTTGGCACCATTTTTGAGTGAATTGCCAAAAGTCAGATTTTTGCTGAAATTGTGACCCCGGGGCTTAGGGATTTTTTCAAAAAAATATTTTCTGCCGGTTAAGTTTTTGAGAGCTGATTTCTCGTCCTGTGATAAAAAGCCTTCTGTTTCCATCGCCAAAGCTTTCAGGGGAGCATTTGCAAGCTTCTGGCACCATTTTTGAGTGAATTGCCAAAAGTCAGATTTTTGCTGAAATTGTGACCCCGGGGCTTAGGGATTTTTTCAAAAAAATATTTTCTGTCCGTTAAGTTTTTGAGGGCTGATTTCTTGTCCTGTGATAAAAAGCCTTCTGTTTCGAGTGCCAAACCTTTCAGGGGAGCATTTTCAAGCTTTTGGCACCATTTTTGAGTGAATTGCCAAAAGTCAGATTTTTGCTGAAATTGTGACCCCGGGGCTTAGGGATTTTTTCAAAAAAATATTTTCTGCCTGTGAAGTTTTTGAGAGCTGATTTCTTGTCGTGTGATAAAAAGCCTTCTGTTTCGAGTGCCAAACCTTTCAGGGGAGCATTTTCAAGCTTCTGGCACCATTTTTGAGTCAATTGCCAAAAGTCAGATTTTTGCTGAAATTGTGACCCCGGGGCTTAGGGATTTTTTCAAAAAAATATTTTCTGCCGGTGAAGTTTTTGAGGGCTGATTTCTTGTTCTGTGATAAAAAGCCTTCTGTTTCGAGTGCCAAACCTTTCAGGAGAGCATTTTCAAGCTTTAGGCACCATTTTTGAGTGAATTGCCAAAAGTCAGATTTTTGCTGAAATTGTGACCCCGGGGCTTAGGGATTTTTTCAAAAAAATATTTTCTGCCGGTTAAGTTTTTGAGGGCTGATTTCTTGTTCTGTGATAAAAAGCCTTCTGTTTCGAGTGCCAAACCTTTCAGGAGAGCATTTTCAAGCTTTAGGCACCATTTTTGAGTGAATTGCCAAAAGTCAGATTTTTGCTGAAATTGTGACCCCGGGGCTTAGGGATTTTTTCAAAAAAATATTTTCTACCGGTTAAGTTTTTGAGAGCTGATTTCTTGTCCTGTGATAAAAAGCCTTCTGTTTCCATCGCCAAAGCTTTCAGGGGAGCATTTGCAAGCTTTTGGCACCATTTTTGAGTGAATTGCCATAAGTCAGATTTTTGCTGAAATTGTGACCCCGGGGCTTAGGGATTTTTTCAAAAAAATATTTTCTGCCGGTGAAGTTTTTGAGGGCTAATTTCTTGTTCTGTGATAAAAAGCCTTCTGTTTCGAGTGCCAAACCTTTCAGGAGAGCATTTTCAAGCTTCTGGCACCATTTTTGAGTGAATTGCCAAAAGTCAGATTTTTGCTGAAATTGTGACCCCGGGGCTTAGGGATTTTTTCAAAAAAATATTTTCTGCCGGTTAAGTTTTTGAGAGCTGATTTCTCGTCCTGTGATAAAAAGCCTTCTGTTTCCATCGCCAAAGCTTTCAGGGGAGCATTTGCAAGCTTCTGGCACCATTTTTGAGTGAATTGCCAAAAGTCAGATTTTTGCTGAAATTGTGACCCCGGGGCTTAGGGATTTTTTCAAAAAAATATTTTCTGCCGGTTAAGTTTTTGAGGGCTGATTTCTTGTTCTGTGATATAAAGCCTTCTGTTTCGAGTGCCAAACCTTTCAGGAGAGCATTTTCAAGCTTTAGGCACCATTTTTGAGTGAATTGCCAAAAGTCAGATTTTTGCTGAAATTGTGACCCCGGGGCTTAGGGATTTTTTCAAAAAAATATTTTCTGCCGGTGAAGTTTTTGAGGGCTGATTTCTTGTTCTGTGATAAAAAGCCTTCTGTTTCGAGTGCCAAACCTTTCAGGAGAGCATTTTCAAGCTTCTGGCACCATTTTTGAGTGAATTGCCAAAAGTCAGATTTTTGCTGAAATTGTGACCCCGGGGCTTAGGGATTTTTTCAAAAAAATATTTTCTGCCAGTTAAGTTTTTGAGAGCTGATTTCTTGTCCTGTGATAAAAAGCCTTCTGTTTCCATCGCCAAAGCTTTCAGGGGAGCATTTGCAAGCTTCTGGCACCATTTTTGAGTGAATTGCCAAAAGTCAGATTTTTGCTGAAATTGTGACCCCGGGGCTTAGGGATTTTTTCAAAAAAATATTTTCTGCCGGTTAAGTTTTTGAGGGCTGATTTCTTGTTCTGTGATATAAAGCCTTCTGTTTCGAGTGCCAAACCTTTCAGGAGAGCATTTTCAAGCTTTAGGCACCATTTTTGAGTGAATTGCCAAAAGTCAGATTTTTGCTGAAATTGTGACCCCGGGGCTTAGGGATTTTTTCAAAAAAATATTTTCTGCCGGTTAAGTTTTTGAGGGCTGATTTCTTGTTCTGTGATAAAAAGCCTTCTGTTTCGAGTGCCAAACCTTTCAGGAGAGCATTTTCAAGCTTCTGGCACCATTTTTGAGTGAATTGCCAAAAGTCAGATTTTTGCTGAAATTGTGACCCCGGGGCTTAGGGATTTTTTCAAAAAAATATTTTCTACCGGTTAAGTTTTTGAGAGCTGATTTCTTGTCCTGTGATAAAAAGCCTTCTGTTTCCATCGCCAAAGCTTTCAGGGGAGCATTTGCAAGCTTTTGGCACCATTTTTGAGTGAATTGCCAAAAGTCAGATTTTTGCTGAAATTGTGACCCCGGGGCTTAGGGATTTTTTCAAAAAAATATTTTCTGCCGGTGAAGTTTTTGAGGGCTGATTTCTTGTTCTGTGATAAAAAGCCTTCTGTTTCGAGTGCCAAACCTTTCAGGGGAGCATTTTCAAGCTTCTGGCACCATTTTTGAGTGAATTGCCAAAAGTCAGATTTTTGCTGAAATTGTGACCCCGGGGCTTAGGGATTTTTTCAAAAAAATATTTTCTGCCGGTTAAGTTTTTGAGAGCTGATTTCTCGTCCTGTGATAAAAAGCCTTCTGTTTCCATCGCCAAAGCTTTCAGGGGAGCATTTGCAAGCTTCTGGCACCATTTTTGAGTGAATTGCCAAAAGTCAGATTTTTGCTGAAATTGTGACCCCGGGGCTTAGGGATTTTTTCAAAAAAATATTTTCTGCCGGTTAAGTTTTTGAGGGCTGATTTCTTGTTCTGTGATAAAAAGCCTTCTGTTTCGAGTGCCAAACCTTTCAGGAGAGCATTTTCAAGCTTTAGGCACCATTTTTGAGTGAATTGCCAAAAGTCAGATTTTTGCTGAAATTGTGACCCCGGGGCTTAGGGATTTTTTCAAAAAAATATTTTCTGCCGGTGAAGTTTTTGAGAGCTGATTTCTTGTTCTGTGATAAAAAGCCTTCTGTTTCGAGTGCCAAACCTTTCAGGAGAGCATTTTCAAGCTTCTGGCACTATTTTTGAGTGAATTGCCAAAAGTCAGATTTTTGCTGAAATTGTGACCCCAGGGCTTAGGGATTTTTTCAAAAAAATATTTTCTGCCGGTGAAGTTTTTGAGAGTTGATTTCTTGTCCTGTGATAAAAAGCCTTCTGTTTCGAGTGCCAAACCTTTCAGGGGAGCATTTTCAAGCTTGTGGCACCATTTTTGAGTCAATGTCCAAAAGTCAGATTTTTGCTGCAATTGTGACCCCGGGGCTTAGGGATTTTTTCAAAAAAATATTTTCTGTCCGTTAAGTTTTTGAGGGCTGATTTCTTGTCCTGTGATAAAAAGCCTTCTGTTTCGAGTGCAAAACCTTTCAGGGGAGCATTTGCAAGCTTTTGGCACCATTTTTGAGTGAATTGCCAAAAGTCAGATTTTTGCTGAAATTGTGACCCCGGGGCTTAGCGATTTTTTCAAAAAAATATTTTCTGCCGGTGAAGTTTTTGAGAGCTGATTTCTTGTCGTGTGATAAAAAGCCTTCTGTTTCGAGTGCCAAACCTTTCAGGGGAGCATTTTCAAGCTTCTGGCACCATTTTTGAGTCAATTGCCAAAAGTCAGATTTTTGCTGAAATTGTGACCCCGGGGCTTAGGGATTTTTTCAAAAAAATATTTTCTGCCGGTGAAGTTTTTGAGGGCTGATTTCTTGTTCTATGATAAAAAGCCTTCTGTTTCGAGTGCCAAACCTTTCAGGAGAGCATTTTCAAGCTTTAGGCACCATTTTTGAGTGAATTGCCAAAAGTCAGATTTTTGCTGAAATTGTGACCCCGGGGCTTAGGGATTTTTTCAAAAAAATATTTTCTGCCAGTTAAGTTTTTGAGAGCTGATTTCTTGTCCTGTGATAAAAAGCCTTCTGTTTCGAGTGCCAAACCTTTCAGGGGAGCATTTTCAAGCTTCTGGCACCATTTTTGAGTCACTGTCCAAAAGTCAGATTTTTGCTGCAATTGTGACCCCGGGGCTTAGGGATTTTTTCAAAAAAATATTTTCTGTCCGTTAAGTTTTGAGGGCTGATTTCTTGTCCTGTGATAAAAAGCCTTCTGTTTCGAGTGCCAAACCTTTCAGGGGAGCATTTGCAAGCTTTTGGCACCATTTTTGAGTGAATTGCCAAAAGTCAGATTTTTGCTGAAATTGTGACCCCGGGGCTTAGGGATTTTTTCAAAAAAATATTTTCTGTCCGTTAAGTTTTTGAGGGCTGATTTCTTGTCCTGTGATAAAAAGCCTTCTGTTTCGAGTGCCAAACCTTTCAGGGGAGCATTTTCAAGCTTTAGGCACCATTTTTGAGTGAATTGCCAAAAGTCAGATTTTTGCTGCAATTGTGACCCCGGGGCTTAGGGATTTTTTCAAAAAAATATTTTCTGTCCGTTAAGTTTTTGAGGGCTGATTTCTGGTCCTGTGATAAAAAGCCTTCTGTTTCGAGTGCCAAACCTTTCAGGGGAGCATTTGCAAGCTTTTGGCACCATTTTTGAGTGAATTGCCAAAAGTCAGATTTTTGCTGAAATTGTGACCCCGGGGCTTAGGGATTTTTTCAAAAAAATATTTTCTGCCGGTTAAGTTTTTGAGGGCTGATTTCTTGTTCTGTGATAAAAAGCATTCTGTTTCGAGTGCCAAAGCTTTCAGGGGAGCATTTGCAAGCTTTTGGCACCATTTTTGAGTGAATTGCCAAAAGTCAGATTTTTGCTGCAATTGTGACCCCGGGGCTTAGGGATTTTTTCAAAAAAATAGTTTCTGTCCGTTAAGTTTTTGAGGGCTGATTTCTTGTCCTGTGATAAAAAGCCTTCTGTTTCGAGTGCCAAACCTTTCAGGGGAGCATTTGCAAGCTTTTGGCACCATTTTTGAGTGAATTGCCAAAAGTCAGATTTTTGCTGAAATTGTGACCCCGGGGCTTAGGGATTTTTTCAAAAAAATATTTTCTGCCGGTTAAGTTTTTGAGGGCTGATTTCTTGTTCTGTGATAAAAAGCATTCTGTTTCGAGTGCCAAAGCTTTCAGGGGAGCATTTGCAAGCTTCTGACACCATTTTTGAGTGAATTGCCAAAAGTTAGATTTTTGCTGAAATTGTGACCCCGGGGCTCAGGGATTTTTTCAAAAAAATATTTTCTGCCGGTGAAGTTTTTGAGAGCTGATTTCTTGTCGTGTGATGAAAAGCCTTCTGTTTCGAGTGCCAAACCTTTCAGGGGAGCATTTTCAAGCTTCTGGCACCATTTTTGAGTCAATTGCCAAAAGTCAGATTTTTGCTGAAATTGTGACCCCGGGGCTTAGGGATTTTTTCAAAAAAATATTTTCTGCCAGTTAAGTTTTTGAGAGCTGATTTCTTGTCCTGTGATAAAAAGCCTTCTGTTTCGAGTGCCAAACCTTTCAGGGGAGCATTTTCAAGCTTCTGGCACCATTTTTGAGTCACTGTCCAAAAGTCAGATTTTTGCTGCAATTGTGACCCCGGGGCTTAGGGATTTTTTCAAAAAAATATTTTCTGTCCGTTAAGTTTTGAGGGCTGATTTCTTGTCCTGTGATAAAAAGCCTTCTGTTTCGAGTGCCAAACCTTTCAGGGGAGCATTTGCAAGCTTTTGGCACCATTTTTGAGTGAATTGCCAAAAGTCAGATTTTTGCTGAAATTGTGACCCCGGGGCTTAGGGATTTTTTCAAAAAAATATTTTCTGTCCGTTAAGTTTTTGAGGGCTGATTTCTTGTCCTGTGATAAAAAGCCTTCTGTTTCGAGTGCCAAACCTTTCAGGGGAGCATTTGCAAGCTTTTGGCACCATTTTTGAGTGAATTGCCAAAAGTCAGATTTTTGCTGCAATTGTGACCCCGGGGCTTAGGGATTTTTTCAAAAAAATATTTTCTGTCCGTTAAGTTTTTGAGGGCTGATTTCTTGTCCTGTGATAAAAAGCCTTCTGTTTCGAGTGCCAAACCTTTCAGGGGAGCATTTGCAAGCTTTTGGCACCATTTTTGAGTGAATTGCCAAAAGTCAGATTTTTGCTGAAATTGTGACCCCGGGGCTTAGGGATTTTTTCAAAAAAATATTTTCTGCCGGTTAAGTTTTTGAGGGCTGATTTCTTGTTCTGTGATAAAAAGCATTCTGTTTCGAGTGCCAAAGCTTTCAGGGGAGCATTTGCAAGCTTTTGGCACCATTTTTGAGTGAATTGCCAAAAGTCAGATTTTTGCTGCAATTGTGACCCCGGGGCTTAGGGATTTTTTCAAAAAAATAGTTTCTGTCCGTTAAGTTTTTGAGGGCTGATTTCTTGTCCTGTGATAAAAAGCCTTCTGTTTCGAGTGCCAAACCTTTCAGGGGAGCATTTCCAAGCTTTTGGCACCATTTTTGAGTGAATTGCCAAAAGTCAGATTTTTGCTGAAATTGTGACCCCGGGGCTTAGGGATTTTTTCAAAAAAATATTTTCTGCCGGTTAAGTTTTTGAGGGCTGATTTCTTGTTCTGTGATAAAAAGCATTCTGTTTCGAGTGCCAAAGCTTTCAGGGGAGCATTTGCAAGCTTCTGACACCATTTTTGAGTGAATTGCCAAAAGTTAGATTTTTGCTGAAATTGTGACCCCGGGGCTCAGGGATTTTTTCAAAAAAATATTTTCTGCCGGTGAAGTTTTTGAGAGCTGATTTCTTGTCGTGTGATGAAAAGCCTTCTGTTTCGAGTGCCAAACCTTTCAGGGGAGCATTTTCAAGCTTCTGGCACCATTTTTGAGTCAATTGCCAAAAGTCAGATTTTTGCTGAAATTGTGACCCCGGGGCTTAGGGATTTTTTCAAAAAAATATTTTCTGCCGGTGAAGTTTTTGAGGGCTGATTTCTTGTCCTGTGATAAAAAGCCTTCTGTTTCGAGCGCCAAACCTTTCAAGGGAGCATTTGCAAGCTTCTGGCACCATTTTTGAGTGAATTGCCAAAAGTCAGATTTTTGACCCGGGGCTTAGGGATTTTTTCAAAAAAATATTTTCTGTCCGTTAAGTTTTTGAGGGCTGATTTCTTGTCCTGTGATAAAAAGCCTTCTGTTTCGAGTGCCAAACCTTTCAGGGGAGCATTTGCAAGCTTCTGGCACCATTTTTGAGTGAATTGCCAAAAGTTAGATTTTTGCTGAAATTGTGACCCCGGGGCTTAGGGATTTTTTCAAAAAAATATTTTCTGTCCGTTAAGTTTTTGAGGGCTGATTTCTTGTCCTGTGATAAAAAGCCTTCTGTTTCGAGTGCCAAACCTTTCAGGGGAGCATTTGCAAGCTTTTGGCACCATTTTTGAGTGAATTGCCAAAAGTCAGATTTTTGCTGCAATTGTGACCCCGGGGCTTAGGGATTTTTTCAAAAAAATATTTTCTGTCCGTTAAGTTTTTGAGGGCTGATTTCTTGTCCTGTGATAAAAAGCCTTCTGTTTCGAGTGCCAAACCTTTCAGGGGAGCATTTTCAAGCTTTTGGCACCATTTTTGAGTGAATTGCCAAAAGTCAGATTTTTGCTGAAATTGTGACCCCGGGGCTTAGGGATTTTTTCAAAAAAATATTTTCTGCCGGTTAAGTTTTTGAGGGCTGATTTCTTGTTCTGTGATAAAAAGCATTCTGTTTCGAGTGCCAAAGCTTTCAGGGGAGCATTTGCAAGCTTCTGACACCATTTTTGAGTGAATTGCCAAAAGTTAGATTTTTGCTGAAATTGTGACCCCGGGGCTTAGGGATTTTTTCAAAAAAATATTTTCTGCCGGTGAAGTTTTTGAGAGCTGATTTCTTGTCGTGTGATGAAAAGCCTTCTGTTTCGAGTGCCAAACCTTTCAGGGGAGCATTTTCAAGCTTCTGGCACCATTTTTGAGTCAATTGCCAAAAGTCAGATTTTTGCTGAAATTGTGACCCCGGGGCTTAGGGATTTTTTCAAAAAAATATTTTCTGCCGGTGAAGTTTTTGAGGGCTGATTTCTTGTCCTGTGATAAAAAGCCTTCTGTTTCGAGCGCCAAACCTTTCAAGGGAGCATTTGCAAGCTTCTGGCACCATTTTTGAGTGAATTGCCAAAAGTCAGATTTTTGACCCGGGGCTTAGGGATTTTTTCAAAAAAATATTTTCTGTCCGTTAAGTTTTTGAGGGCTGATTTCTTGTCCTGTGATAAAAAGCCTTCTGTTTCGAGTGCCAAACCTTTCAGGGGAACATTTGCAAGCTTTTGGCACCATTTTTGAGTGAATTGCCAAAAGTCAGATTTTTGCTGAAATTGTGACCCCGGGGCTTAGGGATTTTTTCAAAAAAATATTTTCTGCCGGTGAAGTTTTTGAGGGCTGATTTCTTGTTCTGTGATAAAAAGCCTTCTGTTTCGAGTGCCAAACCTTTCAGGACAGCATTTTCAAGCTTCTGGCACCATTTTTGAGTGAATTGCCAAAAGTCAGATTTTTGCTGAAATTGTGACCCCGGGGCTTAGGGATTTTTTCAAAAAAAAATTTTCTGTCCGTTAAGTTTTTGAGGGCTGATTTCTTGTCCTGTGATAAAAAGCCTTCTGTTTCGAGTGCCAAACCTTTCAGGGGAGCATTTGCAAGCTTTTGGCACCATTTTTGAGTGAATTGCCAAAAGTCAGATTTTTGCTGAAATTGTGACCCCGGGGCTTAGGGATTTTTTCAAAAAAATATTTTCTGCCAGTTAAGTTTTTGAGAGCTGATTTCTTGTCCTGTGATAAAAAGCCTTCTGTTTCCATCGCCAAAGCTTTCAGGGGAGCATTTGCAAGCTTCTGGCACCATTTTTGAGTGAATTGCCAAAAGTCAGATTTTTGCTGAAATTGTGACCCCGGGGCTTAGGGATATTTTCAAAAAAATATTTTCTGCCGGTTAAGTTTTTGAGGGCTGATTTCTTGTCCTGTGATAAAAAGCCTTCTGTTTCCATCGCCAAAGCTTTCAGTGGAGCATTTGCAAGCTTCTGGCACCATTTTTGAGTGAATTGCCAAAAGTCAGATTTTTGCTGAAATTGTGACCCCGGGGCTTAGGAATTTTTTCAAAAAAATATTTTCTGTCCGTTAAGTTTTTGAGGGCTTATTTCTTGTCCTGTGATAAAAAGCCTTCTGTTTTGAGTGCCAAACCTTTCAGGGGAGCATTTGCAAGCTTTTGGCACCATTTTTGAGTGAATTGCCAAAAGTCAGATTTTTGCTGAAATTGTGACCCCGGGGCTTAGGGATTTTTTCAAAAAAATATTTTCTGCCGGTTAAGTTTTTGAGGGCTGATTTCTTGTTCTGTGATAAAAAGCCTTCTGTTTCGAGTGCCAAACCTTTCAGGAGAGCATTTTCAAGCTTTAGGCACCATTTTTGAGTGAATTGCCAAAAGTCAGATTTCTGCTGAAATTGTGACCCCGGGGCTTAGGGATTTTTTCAAAAAAATATTTTCTGCCGGTGAAGTTTTTGAGAGCTGATTTCTTGTCGTGTGATAAAAAGCCTTCTGTTTCGAGTGCCAAACCTTTCAGGGGAGCATTTTCAAGCTTCTGGCACCATTTTTGAGTCAATTGCCAAATGTCAGATTTTTGCTGAAATTGTGACCCCGGGGCTTAGGGATTTTTTCAAAAAAATATTTTCTGCCGGTGAAGTTTTTGAGGGCTGATTTCTTGTTCTGTGATAAAAAGCCTTCTGTTTCGAGTGCCAAACCTTTCAGGAGAGCATTTTCAAGCTTCTGGCACCATTTTTGAGTGAATTGCCAAAAGTCAGATTTTTGCTGAAATCGTGACCCCGGGGCTTAGGGATTTTTTCAATAAAATATTTTCTGCCGGTGAAGTTTTTGAGGGCTGATTTCTTGTTCTGTGATAAAAAGCCTTCTGTTTCGAGTGCCAAACCTTTCAGGAGAGCATTTTCAAGCTTCTGGCACCATTTTTGAGTGAATTGCCAAAAGTCAGATTTTTGCTGAAATTGTGACCCCGGGGCTTAGGGATTTTTTCAAAAAAATATTTTCTGCCAGTTAAGTTTTTGAGAGCTGATTTCTTGTCCTGTGATAAAAAGCCTTCTGTTTCCATCGCCAAAGCTTTCAGGGGAGCATTTGCAAGCTTCTGGCACCATTTTTGAGTGAATTGCCAAAAGTCAGATTTTTGCTGAAATTGTGACCCCGGGGCTTAGGGATATTTTCAAAAAAATATTTTCTGCCGGTTAAGTTTTTGAGGGCTGATTTCTTGTCCTGTGATAAAAAGCCTTCTGTTTCCATCGCCAAAGCTTTCAGGGGAGCATTTGCAAGCTTCTGGCACCATTTTTGAGTGAATTGCCAAAAGTCAGATTTTTGCTGAAATTGTGACCCCGGGGCTTAGGGATTTTTTCAAAAAAATATTTTCTGTCCGTTAAGTTTTTGCGGGCTTATTTCTTGTCCTGTGATAAAAAGCCTTCTGTTTCGAGTGCCAAACCTTTCAGGGGAGCATTTGCAAGATTCTGGCACCATTTTTGAGTGAATTGCCAAAAGTCAGATTTTTGCTGAAATTGTGACCCCGGGGCTTAGGGATTTTTTCAAAAAAATATTTTCTGCCGGTGAAGTTTTTGAGAGCTGATTTCTTGTCCTGTGATAAAAAGCCTTCTGTTTCGAGTGCCAAACCTTTCAGGGGAGCATTTTCAAGCTTGTGGCACCATTTTTGAGTCAATGTCCAAAAGTCAGATTTTTGCTGCAATTGTGACCCCGGGGCTTAGGGATTTTTTCAAAAAAATATTTTCTGTCCGTTAAGTTTTTGAGGGCTGATTTCTTGTCCTGTGATAAAAAGCCTTCTGTTTCGAGTGCAAAACCTTTCAGGGGAGCATTTGCAAGCTTTTGGCACCATTTTTGAGTGAATTGCCAAAAGTCAGATTTTTGCTGAAATTGTGACCCCGGGGCTTAGGGATTTTTTCAAAAAAATATTTTCTGCCGGTTAAGTTTTTGAGGGCTGATTTCTTGTTCTGTGATAAAAAGCATTCTGTTTCCAGTGCCAAACCTTTCAGGAGAGCATTTTCAAGCTTTAGGCACCATTTTTGAGTGAATTGCCAAAAGTCAGATTTTTGCTGAAATTGTGACCCCGGGGCTTAGGGATTTTTTCAAAAAAATATTTTCTGCCGGTGAAGTTTTTGAGAGCTGATTTCTTGTCGTGTGATAAAAAGCCTTCTGTTTCGAGTGCCAAACCTTTCAGGGGAGCATTTTCAAGCTTCTGGCACCATTTTTGAGTCAATTGCCAAAAGTCAGATTTTTGCTGAAATTGTGACCCCGGGGCTTAGGGATTTTTTCAAAAAAATATTTTCTGCCGGTGAAGTTTTTGAGGGCTGATTTCTTGTTCTGTGATAAAAAGCCTTCTGTTTCGAGTGCCAAACCTTTCAGGAGAGCATTTTCAAGCTTTAGGCACCATTTTTGAGTGAATTGCCAAAAGTCAGATTTTTGCTGAAATTGTGACCCCGGGGCTTAGGGATTTTTTCAAAAAAATATTTTCTGCCAGTTAAGTTTTTGAGAGCTGATTTCTTGTCCTGTGATAAAAAGCCTTCTGTTTCCATCGCCAAAGCTTTCAGGGGAGCATTTGCAAGCTTCTGACACCATTTTTGAGTGAATTGCCAAAAGTTAGATTTTTGCTGAAATTGTGACCCCGGGGCTTAGGGATTTTTTCAAAAAAATATTTTCTGCCGGTGAAGTTTTTGAGAGCTGATTTCTTGTCCTGTGATAAAAAGCCTTCTGTTTCGAGTGCCAAACCTTTCAGGGGAGCATTTTCAAGCTTCTGGCACCATTTTTGAGTCAATGTCCAAAAGTCAGATTTTTGCTGCAATTGTGACCCCGGGGCTTAGGGATTTTTTCAAAAAAATATTTTCTGTCCGTTAAGTTTTTGAGGGCTGATTTCTTGTCCTGTGATAAAAAGCCTTCTGTTTCGAGTGCCAAACCTTTCAGGGGAGCATTTGCAAGCTTTTGGCACCATTTTTGAGTGAATTGCCAAAAGTCAGATTTTTGCTGAAATTGTGACCCCGGGGCTTAGGGATTTTTTCAAAAAAATATTTTCTGCCGGTTAAGTTTTTGAGGGCTGATTTCTTGTTCTGTGATAAAAAGCATTCTGTTTCGAGTGCCAAAGCTTTCAGGGGAGCATTTGCAAGCTTCTGACACCATTTTTGAGTGAATTGCCAAAAGTTAGATTTTTGCTGAAATTGTGACCCCGGGGCTTAGGGATTTTTTCAAAAAAATATTTTCTGCCGGTGAAGTTTTTGAGAGCTGATTTCTTGTCGTGTGATGAAAAGCCTTCTGTTTCGAGTGCCAAACCTTTCAGGGGAGCATTTTCAAGCTTCTGGCACCATTTTTGAGTCAATTGCCAAAAGTCAGATTTTTGCTGAAATTGTGACCCCGGGGCTTAGGGATTTTTTCAAAAAAATATTTTCTGCCGGTGAAGTTTTTGAGGGCTGATTTCTTGTCCTGTGATAAAAAGCCTTCTGTTTCGAGCGCCAAACCTTTCAGGGGAGCATTTGCAAGCTTCTGGCACCATTTTTGAGTGAATTGCCAAAAGTCAGATTTTTGACCCGGGGCTTAGGGATTTTTTCAAAAAAATATTTTCTGTCCGTTAAGTTTTTGAGGGCTGATTTCTTGTCCTGTGATAAAAAGCCTTCTGTTTCGAGTGCCAAACCTTTCAGGGGAACATTTGCAAGCTTTTGGCACCATTTTTGAGTGAATTGCCAAAAGTCAGATTTTTGCTGAAATTGTGACCCCGGGGCTTAGGGATTTTTTCAAAAAAATATTTTCTGCCGGTTAAGTTTTTGAGGGCTGATTTCTTGTTCTGTGATAAAAAGCCTTCTGTTTCGAGTGCCAAACCTTTCAGGACAGCATTTTCAAGCTTCTGGCACCATTTTTGAGTGAATTGCCAAAAGTCAGATTTTTGCTGAAATTGTGACCCCGGGGCTTAGGGATTTTTTCAAAAAAATATTTTCTGTCCGTTAAGTTTTTGAGGGCTGATTTCTTGTCCTGTGATAAAAAGCCTTCTGTTTCGAGTGCCAAACCTTTCAGGGGAGCATTTGCAAGCTTTTGGCACCATTTTTGAGTGAATTGCCAAAAGTCAGATTTTTGCTGAAATTGTGACCCCGGGGCTTAGGGATTTTTTCAAAAAAATATTTTCTGTCGGTGAAGTTTTTGAGAGCTGATTTCTTGTCCTGTGATAAAAAGCCTTCTGTTTCCATCGCCAAAGCTTTCAGGGGAGCATTTGCAAGCTTCTGGCACCATTTTTGAGTGAATTGCCAAAAGTCAGATTTTTGCTGAAATTGTGACCCCGGGGCTTAGGGATTTTTTCAAAAAAATATTTTCTGCCGGTGAAGTTTTTGAGAGCTGATTTCTTGTCGTGTGATAAAAAGCCTTCTGTTTCGAGTGCCAAACCTTTCAGGGGAGCATTTTCAAGCTTCTGGCACCATTTTTGAGTCAATTGCCAAAAGTCAGATTTTTGCTGAAATTGTGACCCCGGGGCTTAGGGATTTTTTCAAAAAAATATTTTCTGCCGGTGAAGTTTTTGAGGGCTGATTTCTTGTTCTGTGATAAAAAGCCTTCTGTTTCGAGTGCCAAACCTTTCAGGAGAGCATTTTCAAGCTTTAGGCACCATTTTTGAGTGAATTGCCAAAAGTCAGATTTTTGCTGAAATTGTGACCCCGGGGCTTAGGGATTTTTTCAAAAAAATATTTTCTGCCAGTTAAGTTTTTGAGAGCTGATTTCTTGTCCTGTGATAAAAAGCCTTCTGTTTCCATCGCCAAAGCTTTCAGGGGAGCATTTGCAAGCTTCTGACACCATTTTTGAGTGAATTGCCAAAAGTTAGATTTTTGCTGAAATTGTGACCCCGGGGCTTAGGGATTTTTTCAAAAAAATATTTTCTGCCGGTGAAGTTTTTGAGAGCTGATTTCTTGTCCTGTGATAAAAAGCCTTCTGTTTCGAGTGCCAAACCTTTCAGGGGAGCATTTTCAAGCTTCTGGCACCATTTTTGAGTCAATGTCCAAAAGTCAGATTTTTGCTGCAATTGTGACCCCGGGGCTTAGGGATTTTTTCAAAAAAATATTTTCTGTCCGTTAAGTTTTTGAGGGCTGATTTCTTGTCCTGTGATAAAAAGCCTTCTGTTTCGAGTGCCAAACCTTTCAGGGGAGCATTTGCAAGCTTTTGGCACCATTTTTGAGTGAATTGCCAAAAGTCAGATTTTTGCTGAAATTGTGACCCCGGGGCTTAGGGATTTTTTCAAAAAAATATTTTCTGCCGGTTAAGTTTTTGAGGGCTGATTTCTTGTTCTGTGATAAAAAGCATTCTGTTTCGAGTGCCAAAGCTTTCAGGGGAGCATTTGCAAGCTTCTGACACCATTTTTGAGTGAATTGCCAAAAGTTAGATTTTTGCTGAAATTGTGACCCCGGGGCTTAGGGATTTTTTCAAAAAAATATTTTCTGCCGGTGAAGTTTTTGAGAGCTGATTTCTTGTCGTGTGATGAAAAGCCTTCTGTTTCGAGTGCCAAACCTTTCAGGGGAGCATTTTCAAGCTTCTGGCACCATTTTTGAGTCAATTGCCAAAAGTCAGATTTTTGCTGAAATTGTGACCCCGGGGCTTAGGGATTTTTTCAAAAAAATATTTTCTGCCGGTGAAGTTTTTGAGGGCTGATTTCTTGTCCTGTGATAAAAAGCCTTCTGTTTCGAGCGCCAAACCTTTCAGGGGAGCATTTGCAAGCTTCTGGCACCATTTTTGAGTGAATTGCCAAAAGTCAGATTTTTGACCCGGGGCTTAGGGATTTTTTCAAAAAAATATTTTCTGTCCGTTAAGTTTTTGAGGGCTGATTTCTTGTCCTGTGATAAAAAGCCTTCTGTTTCGAGTGCCAAACCTTTCAGGGGAACATTTGCAAGCTTTTGGCACCATTTTTGAGTGAATTGCCAAAAGTCAGATTTTTGCTGAAATTGTGACCCCGGGGCTTAGGGATTTTTTCAAAAAAATATTTTCTGCCGGTTAAGTTTTTGAGGGCTGATTTCTTGTTCTGTGATAAAAAGCCTTCTGTTTCGAGTGCCAAACCTTTCAGGACAGCATTTTCAAGCTTCTGGCACCATTTTTGAGTGAATTGCCAAAAGTCAGATTTTTGCTGAAATTGTGACCCCGGGGCTTAGGGCTTTTTTCAAAAAAATATTTTCTGTCCGTTAAGTTTTTGAGGGCTGATTTCTTGTCCTGTGATAAAAAGCCTTCTGTTTCGAGTGCCAAACCTTTCAGGGGAGCATTTGCAAGCTTTTGGCACCATTTTTGAGTGAATTGCCAAAAGTCAGATTTTTGCTGAAATTGTGACCCCGGGGCTTAGGGATTTTTTCAAAAAAATTTTTTCTGCCGGTTAAGTTTTTGAGGGCTGATTTCTTGTTCTGTGATAAAAAGCCTTCTGTTTCGAGTGCCAAACCTTTCAGGAGAGCATTTTCAAGCTTTAGGCACCATTTTTGAGTGAATTGCCAAAAGTCAGATTTTTGCTGAAATTGTGACCCCGGGGCTTAGGGATTTTTTCAAAAAAATATTTTCTGCCGGTGAAGTTTTTGAGGGCTGATTTCTTGTTCTGTGATAAAAAGCCTTCTGTTTCGAGTGCCAAACCTTTCAGGAGAGCATTTTCAAGCTTCTGGCACCATTTTTGAGTGAATTGCCAAAAGTCAGATTTTTGCTGAAATTGTGACCCCGGGGCTTAGGGATTTTTTAAAAAAAATATTTTCTGCCAGTTAAGTTTTTGAGAGCTGATTTCTTGTCCTGTGATAAAAAGCCTTCTGTTTCCATCGCCAAAGCTTTCAGGGGAGCATTTGCAAGCTTCTGGCACCATTTTTGAGTGAATTGCCAAAAGTCAGATTTTTGACCCGGGGCTTAGGGATTTTTTCAAAAAAATATTTTCTGTCCGTTAAGTTTTTGAGGGCTGATTTCTTGTCCTGTGATAAAAAGCCTTCTGTTTCGAGTGCCAAACCTTTCAGGGGAACATTTGCAAGCTTTTGGCACCATTTTTGAGTGAATTGCCAAAAGTCAGATTTTTGCTGAAATTGTGACCCCGGGGCTTAGGGATTTTTTCAAAAAAATATTTTCTGCCGGTTAAGTTTTTGAGGGCTGATTTCTTGTTCTGTGATAAAAAGCCTTCTGTTTCGAGTGCCAAACCTTTCAGGAGAGCATTTTCAAGCTTCTGGCACCATTTTTGAGTGAATTGCCAAAAGTCAGATTTTTGCTGAAATTGTGACCCCGGGGCTTAGGGATTTTTTCAAAAAAATATTTTCTGCCGGTGAAGTTTTTGAGGGCTGATTTCTTGTTCTGTGATAAAAAGCCTTCTGTTTCGAGTGCCAAACCTTTCAGGAGAGCATTTTCAAGCTTCTGGCACCATTTTTGAGTGAATTGCCAAAAGTCAGATTTTTGCTGAAATTGTGACCCCGGGGCTTAGGGATTTTTTTAAAAAAATATTTTCTGCCAGTTAAGTTTTTGAGAGCTGATTTCTTGTCCTGTGATAAAAAGCCTTCTGTTTCCATCGCCAAAGCTTTCAGGGGAGCATTTTCAAGCTTCTGGCACCATTTTTGAGTGAATTGCCAAAAGTCAGATTTTTGCTGAAATTGTGACCCCGGGGCTTAGGGATTTTTTCAAAAAAATATTTTCTGTCCGTTAAGTTTTTGAGGGCTGATTTCTTGTCCTGTGATAAAAAGCCTTCTGTTTCGAGTGCCAAACCTTTCAGGGGAGCATTTGCAAGCTTTTGGCACCATTTTTGAGTGAATTGCCAAAAGTCAGATTTTTGCTGAAATTGTGACCCCGGGGCTTAGGGATTTTTTCAAAAAAAATTTTTCTGCCGGTTAAGTTTTTGAGGGCTGATTTCTTGTTCTGTGATAAAAAGCCTTCTGTTTCGAGTGCCAAACCTTTCAGGAGAGCATTTTCAAGCTTTAGGCACCATTTTTGAGTGAATTGCCAAAAGTCAGATTTTTGCTGAAATTGTGACCCCGGGGCTTAGGGATTTTTTCAAAAAAATATTTTCTGCCGGTGAAGTTTTTGAGGGCTGATTTCTTGTTCTGTGATAAAAAGCCTTCTGTTTCGAGTGCCAAACCTTTCAGGAGAGCATTTTCAAGCTTCTGGCACCATTTTTGAGTGAATTGCCAAAAGTCAGATTTTTGCTGAAATTGTGACCCCGGGGCTTAGGGATTTTTTAAAAAAAATATTTTCTGCCAGTTAAGTTTTTGAGAGCTGATTTCTTGTCCTGTGATAAAAAGCCTTCTGTTTCCATCGCCAAAGCTTTCAGGGGAGCATTTGCAAGCTTCTGGCACCATTTTTGAGTGAATTGCCAAAAGTCAGATTTTTGACCCGGGGCTTAGGGATTTTTTCAAAAAAATATTTTCTGTCCGTTAAGTTTTTGAGGGCTGATTTCTTGTCCTGTGATAAAAAGCCTTCTGTTTCGAGTGCCAAACCTTTCAGGGGAACATTTGCAAGCTTTTGGCACCATTTTTGAGTGAATTGCCAAAAGTCAGATTTTTGCTGAAATTGTGACCCCGGGGCTTAGGGATTTTTTCAAAAAAATATTTTCTGCCGGTTAAGTTTTTGAGGGCTGATTTCTTGTTCTGTGATAAAAAGCCTTCTGTTTCGAGTGCCAAACCTTTCAGGAGAGCATTTTCAAGCTTCTGGCACCATTTTTGAGTGAATTGCCAAAAGTCAGATTTTTGCTGAAATTGTGACCCCGGGGCTTAGGGATTTTTTCAAAAAAATATTTTCTGCCGGTGAAGTTTTTGAGGGCTGATTTCTTGTTCTGTGATAAAAAGCCTTCTGTTTCGAGTGCCAAACCTTTCAGGAGAGCATTTTCAAGCTTCTGGCACCATTTTTGAGTGAATTGCCAAAAGTCAGATTTTTGCTGAAATTGTGACCCCGGGGCTTAGGGATTTTTTAAAAAAAATATTTTCTGCCAGTTAAGTTTTTGAGAGCTGATTTCTTGTCCTGTGATAAAAAGCCTTCTGTTTCCATCGCCAAAGCTTTCAGGGGAGCATTTGCAAGCTTCTGGCACCATTTTTGAGTGAATTGCCAAAAGTCAGATTTTTGCTGAAATTGTGACCCCGGGGCTTAGGGATTTTTTCAAAAAAATATTTTCTGCCGGTGAAGTTTTTGAGAGCTGATTTCTTGTTCTGTGATAAAAAGCATTCTGTTTCGAGTGCCAAACCTTTCAGGAGAGCATTTTCAAGCTTTAGGCACCATTTTTGAGTGAATTGCCAAAAGTCAGATTTTTGCTGAAATTGTGACCCCGGGGCTTAGGGATTTTTTCAAAAAAAAAATTTCTGCCGGTGAAGTTTTTGAGAGCTGATTTCTTGTCGTGTGATAAAAAGCATTCTGTTTCGAGTGCCAAACCTTTCAGGGGAGCATTTTCAAGCTTCTGGCACCATTTTTGAGTCAATTGCCAAATGTCAGATTTTTGCTGAAATTGTGACCCCGGGGCTTAGGGATTTTTTCAAAAAAATATTTTCTGCCGGTGAAGTTTTTGAGGGCTGATTTCTTGTTCTGTGATAAAAAGCCTTCTGTTTCGAGTGCCAAACCTTTTAGGAGAGCATTTTCAAGCTTCTGGCACCATTTTTGAGTGAATTGCCAAAAGTCAGATTTTTGCTGAAATCGTGACCCCGGGGCTTAGGGATTTTTTCAATAAAATATTTTCTGCCGGTGAAGTTTTTGAGGGCTGATTTCTTGTTCTGTGATAAAAAGCCTTCTGTTTCGAGTGCCAAACCTTTCAGGAGAGCATTTTCAAGCTTCTGGCACCATTTTTGAGTGAATTGCCAAAAGTCAGATTTTTGCTGAAATTGTGACCCCGGGGCTTAGGGATTTTTTCAAAAAAATATTTTCTGCCAGTTAAGTTTTTGAGAGCTGATTTCTTGTCCTGTGATAAAAAGCCTTCTGTTTCCATCGCCAAAGCTTTCAGGGGAGCATTTGCAAGCTTCTGGCACCATTTTTGAGTGAATTGCCAAAAGTCAGATTTTTGCTGAAATTGTGACCCCGGGGCTTAGGGATATTTTCAAAAAAATATTTTCTGCCGGTGAAGTTTTTGAGGGCTGATTTCTTGTTCTGTGATAAAAAGCCTTCTGTTTCGAGTGCCAAACCTTTCAGGAGAGCATTTGCAAGCTTCTGACACCATTTTTGAGTGAATTGCCAAAAGTTAGATTTTTGCTGAAATTGTGACCCCGGGGCTTAGGGATTTTTTCAAAAAAATATTTTCTGCCGGTGAAGTTTTTGAGAGCTGATTTCTTGTCCTGTGATAAAAAGCCTTCTGTTTCGAGTGCCAAACCTTTCAGGGGAGCATTTTCAAGCTTCTGGCACCATTTTTGAGTCAATGTCCAAAAGTCAGATTTTTGCTGCAATTGTGACCCCGGGGCTTAGGGATTTTTTCAAAAAAATATTTTCTGTCCGTTAAGTTTTTGAGGGCTGATTTCTTGTCCTGTGATAAAAAGCCTTCTGTTTCGAGTGCCAAACCTTTCAGGGGAGCATTTGCAAGCTTTTGGCACCATTTTTGAGTGAATTGCCAAAAGTCAGATTTTTGCTGAAATTGTGACCCCGGGGCTTAGGGATTTTTTCAAAAAAATATTTTCTGCCGGTTAAGTTTTTGAGGGCTGATTTCTTGTTCTGTGATAAAAAGCATTCTGTTTCGAGTGCCAAAGCTTTCAGGGGAGCATTTGCAAGCTTCTGACACCATTTTTGAGTGAATTGCCAAAAGTTAGATTTTTGCTGAAATTGTGACCCCGGGGCTTAGGGATTTTTTCAAAAAAATATTTTCTGCCGGTGAAGTTTTTGAGAGCTGATTTCTTGTCGTGTGATGAAAAGCCTTCTGTTTCGAGTGCCAAACCTTTCAGGGGAGCATTTTCAAGCTTCTGGCACCATTTTTGAGTCAATTGCCAAAAGTCAGATTTTTGCTGAAATTGTGACCCCGGGGCTTAGGGATTTTTTCAAAAAAATATTTTCTGCCGGTGAAGTTTTTGAGGGCTGATTTCTTGTCCTGTGATAAAAAGCCTTCTGTTTCGAGCGCCAAACCTTTCAGGGGAGCATTTGCAAGCTTCTGGCACCATTTTTGAGTGAATTGCCAAAAGTCAGATTTTTGACCCGGGGCTTAGGGATTTTTTCAAAAAAATATTTTCTGTCCGTTAAGTTTTTGAGGGCTGATTTCTTGTCCTGTGATAAAAAGCCTTCTGTTTCGAGTGCCAAACCTTTCAGGGGAACATTTGCAAGCTTTTGGCACCATTTTTGAGTGAATTGCCAAAAGTCAGATTTTTGCTGAAATTGTGACCCCGGGGCTTAGGGATTTTTTCAAAAAAATATTTTCTGCCGGTTAAGTTTTTGAGGGCTGATTTCTTGTTCTGTGATAAAAAGCCTTCTGTTTCGAGTGCCAAACCTTTCAGGAGAGCATTTTCAAGCTTCTGGCACCATTTTTGAGTGAATTGCCAAAAGTCAGATTTTTGCTGAAATTGTGACCCCGGGGCTTAGGGATTTTTTCAAAAAAATATTTTCTGCCGGTGAAGTTTTTGAGGGCTGATTTCTTGTTCTGTGATAAAAAGCCTTCTGTTTCGAGTGCCAAACCTTTCAGGAGAGCATTTTCAAGCTTCTGGCACCATTTTTGAGTGAATTGCCAAAAGTCAGATTTTTGCTGAAATTGTGACCCCGGGGCTTAGGGATTTTTTTTAAAAAATATTTTCTGCCAGTTAAGTTTTTGAGAGCTGATTTCTTGTCCTGTGATAAAAAGCCTTCTGTTTCCATCGCCAAAGCTTTCAGGGGAGCATTTGCAAGCTTCTGGCACCATTTTTGAGTGAATTGCCAAAAGTCAGATTTTTGCTGAAATTGTGACCCCGGGGCTTAGGGATTTTTTCAAAAAAATATTTTCTGCCGGTGAAGTTTTTGAGAGCTGATTTCTTGTTCTGTGATAAAAAGCATTCTGTTTCGAGTGCCAAACCTTTCAGGAGAGCATTTTCAAGCTTTAGGCACCATTTTTGAGTGAATTGCCAAAAGTCAGATTTTTGCTGAAATTGTGACCCCGGGGCTTAGGGATTTTTTCAAAAAAAAAATTTCTGCCGGTGAAGTTTTTGAGAGCTGATTTCTTGTCGTGTGATAAAAAGCATTCTGTTTCGAGTGCCAAACCTTTCAGGAGAGCATTTTCAAGCTTTAGGCACCATTTTTGAGTGAATTGCCAAAAGTCAGATTTTTGCTGAAATTGTGACCCCGGGGCTTAGGGATTTTTTCAAAAAAATATTTTCTGCCGGTGAAGTTTTTGAGGGCTGATTTCTTGTTCTGTGATAAAAAGCCTTCTGTTTCGAGTGCCAAACCTTTCAGGAGAGCATTTTCAAGCTTCTGGCACCATTTTTGAGTGAATTGCCAAAAGTCAGATTTTTGCTGAAATTGTGACCCCGGGGCTTAGGGATTTTTTAAAAAAAATATTTTCTGCCGGTGAAGTTTTTGAGAGCTGATTTCTTGTCCTGTGATAAAAAGCCTTCTGTTTCGAGTGCCAAACCTTTCAGGGGAGCATTTGCAAGCTTTTGGCACCATTTTTGAGTGAATTGCCAAAAGTCAGATTTTTGCTGAAATTGTGACCCCGGGGCTTAGGGATTTTTTCAAAAAAATATTTTCTGCCGTTTAAGTTTTTGAGGGCTGATTTCTTGTTCAGTGATAAAAAGCATTCTGTTTCCATCGCCAAACCTTTCAGGAGAGCATTTTCAAGCTTCTGGCACCATTTTTGAGTGAATTGCCAAAAGTCAGATTTTTGCTGAAATTGTGACCCCGGGGCTTAGGGATTTTTTCAAAAAAATATTTTCTGCCGGTGAAGTTTTTGAGAGCTGATTTCTTGTCGTGTGATAAAAAGCCTTCTGTTTCGAGTGCCAAACCTTTCAGGGGAGCATTTGCAAGCGGTGGGCACCATTTTTGAGTGAATTGCCAAAAGTCAGATTTTTGCTGAAATTGTGACCCCGGGGCTTAGGGATTTTTTCAAAAAAATATTTTCTGCCGGTTATGTTTTTGAGAGCTGATTTCTTGTCCTGTGATAAAAAGCCTTCTGTTTCCATCGCCAAAGCTTTCAGGGGAGCATTTGCAAGCGGTGGGCACCATTTTTGAGTGAATTGCCAAAAGTCAGATTTTTGCTGAAATTGTGACCCCGGGGCTTAGGGATTTTTTCAAAAAAATATTTTCTGCCGGTGAAGTTTTTGAGAGCTGATTTCTTGTCCTGTGATAAAAAGCCTTCTGTTTCGAGTGCCAAACCTTTCAGGGGAGCATTTGCAAGCTTCTGGCACCATTTTTGAGTGAATTGCCAAAAGTCAGATTTTTGCTGCAATTGTGACCCCGGGGCTTAGGGATTTTTTCAAAAAAATATTTTCTGTCGTTTAAGTTTTTGAGGGCTGATTTCTTGTCCTGTGATAAAAAGCCTTCTGTTTCGAGTGCCAAACCTTTCAGGGGAGCATTTGCAAGCTTTTGGCACCATTTTTGAGTGAATTGCCAAAAGTCAGATTTTTGCTGAAATTGTGACCCCGGGGCTTAGGGATTTTTTCAAAAAAATATTTTCTGCCGGTTAAGTTTTTGAGGGCTGATTTCTTGTTCTGTGATAAAAAGCATTCTGTTTCGAGTGCCAAACCTTTCAGGAGAGCATTTTCAAGCTTTAGGCACCATTTTTGAGTGAATTGCCAAAAGTCAGATTTTTGCTGAAATTGTGACCCCGGGGCTTAGGGATTTTTTCAAAAAAAAATTTCTGCCGGTGAAGTTTTTGAGAGCTGATTTCTTGTCGTGTGATAAAAAGCCTTCTGTTTCGAGTGCCAAACCTTTCAGGGGAGCATTTTCAAGCTTCTGGCACCATTTTTGAGTCAATTGCCAAAAGTCAGATTTTTGCTGAAATTGTGACCCCGGGGCTTAGGGATTTTTTCAAAAAAATATTTTCTGCCGGTGAAGTTTTTGAGGGCTGATTTCTTGTTCTGTGATAAAAAGCCTTCTGTTTCGAGTGCCAAACCTTTCAGGAGAGCATTTTCAAGCTTTAGGCACCATTTTTGAGTGAATTGCCAAAAGTCAGATTTTTGCTGAAATTGTGACCCCGGGGCTTAGGGATTTTTTCAAAAAAATATTTTCTGCCGGTGAAGTTTTTGAGGGCTGATTTCTTGTTCTGTGATAAAAAGCCTTCTGTTTCGAGTGCCAAACCTTTCAGGAGAGCATTTTCAAGCTTCTGGCACCATTTTTGAGTGAATTGCCAAAAGTCAGATTTTTGCTGAAATTGTGACCCCGGGGCTTAGGGATTTTTTAAAAAAAATATTTTCTGCCGGTGAAGTTTTTGAGAGCTGATTTCTTGTCCTGTGATAAAAAGCCTTCTGTTTCGAGTGCCAAACCTTTCAGGGGAGCATTTGCAAGCTTTTGGCACCATTTTTGAGTGAATTGCCAAAAGTCAGATTTTTGCTGAAATTGTGACCCCGGGGCTTAGGGATTTTTTCAAAAAAATATTTTCTGCCGTTTAAGTTTTTGAGGGCTGATTTCTTGTTCAGTGATAAAAAGCATTCTGTTTCCATCGCCAAACCTTTCAGGAGAGCATTTTCAAGCTTCTGGCACCATTTTTGAGTGAATTGCCAAAAGTCAGATTTTTGCTGAAATTGTGACCCCGGGGCTTAGGGATTTTTTCAAAAAAATATTTTCTGCCGGTTAAGTTTTTGAGGGCTGATTTCTTGTCGTGTGATAAAAAGCCTTCTGTTTCGAGTGCCAAACCTTTCAGGGGAGCATTTGCAAGCGGTGGGCACCATTTTTGAGTGAATTGCCAAAAGTCAGATTTTTGCTGAAATTGTGACCCCGGGGCTTAGGGATTTTTTCAAAAAAATATTTTCTGCCGGTTATGTTTTTGAGAGCTGATTTCTTGTCCTGTGATAAAAAGCCTTCTGTTTCCATCGCCAAAGCTTTCAGGGGAGCATTTGCAAGCGGTGGGCACCATTTTTGAGTGAATTGCCAAAAGTCAGATTTTTGCTGAAATTGTGACCCCGGGGCTTAGGGATTTTGTCAAAAAAATATTTTCTGCCGGTGAAGTTTTTGAGAGCTGATTTCTTGTCGTGTGATAAAAAGCCTTCTGTTTCGAGTGCCAAACCTTTCAGGGGAGCATTTGCAAGTGGTGGGCACCATTTTTGAGTGAATTGCCAAAAGTCAGATTTTTGCTGAAATTGTGACCCCGGGGCTTAGGGATTTTTTCAAAAAAATATTTTCTGCCGGTTATGTTTTTGAGAGCTGATTTCTTGTCCTGTGATAAAAAGCCTTCTGTTTCCATCGCCAAAGCTTTCAGGGGAGCATTTGCAAGCGGTGGGCACCATTTTTGAGTGAATTGCCAAAAGTCAGATTTTTGCTGAAATTGTGACCCCGGGGCTTAGGGATTTTTTCAAAAAAATATTTTCTGCCGGTGAAGTTTTTGAGGGCTGATTTCTTGTTCTGTGATAAAAAGCCTTCTGTTTCGAGTGCCAAACCTTTCAGGAGAGCATTTTCAAGCTTCTGGCACCATTTTTGAGTCAATGTCCAAAAGTCAGATTTTTGCTGCAATTGTGACCCCGGGGCTTAGGGATTTTTTCAAAAAAATATTTTCTGCCGGTGAAGTTTTTGAGGGCTGATTTCTTGTCCTGTGATAAAAAGCCTTCTGTTTCGAGTGCCAAACCTTTCAGGGGAGCATTTGCAAGCTTTTGGCACCATTTTTGAGTGAATTGCCAAAAGTCAGATTTTTGCTGAAATTGTGACCCCGGGGCTTAGGGATTTTTTCAAAAAAATATTTTCTGCCAGTTAAGTTTTTGAGGGCTGATTTCTTGTTCTGTGATAAAAAGCATTCTGTTTCCATCGCCAAACCTTTCAGGAGAGCATTTTCAAGCTTCTGGCACCATTTTTGAGTGAATTGCCAAAAGTCAGATTTTTCCTGAAATTGTGACCCCGGGGCTTAGGGATTTTTTCAAAAAAATATTTTCTGCCGGTGAAGTTTTTGAGAGCTGATTTCTTGTCGTGTGATAAAAAGCCTTCTGTTTCGAGTGCCAAACCTTTCAGGGGAGCATTTGCAAGCGGTGGGCACCATTTTTGAGTGAATTGCCAAAAGTCAGATTTTTGCTGAAATTGTGACCACGGGGCTTAGGGATTTTTTCAAAAAAATATTTTCTGCCGGTTATGTTTTTGAGAGCTGATTTCTTGTCCTGTGATAAAAAGCCTTCTGTTTCCATCGCCAAAGCTTTCAGGGGAGCATTTGCAAGCGGTGGGCACCATTTTTGAGTGAATTGCCAAAAGTCAGATTTTTGCTGAAATTGTGACCCCGGGGCTTAGGGATTTTTTCAAAAAAATATTTTCTGCCGGTGAAGTTTTTGAGGGCTGATTTCTTGTTCTGTGATAAAAAGCCTTCTTTTTCGAGTGCCAAACCTTTCAACAGAGCATTTTCAAGCTTCTGGCACCATTTTTGAGTGAATTGCCAAAAGTCAGATTTTTGCTGAAATTGTGACCCCGGGGCTTAGGGATTTTTTCAAAAAAATATTTTCTGCCGGTTAAGTTTTTGAGGGCTGATTTCTTGTCCTGTGATAAAAAGCCTTCTGTTTCGAGTGCCAAACCTTTCAGGAGAGCATTTTCAAGCTTCTGGCACCATTTTTGAGTGAATTGCCAAAAGTCAGATTTTTGCTGAAATTGTGACCCCGGGGCTTAGGGATTTTTTAAAAAAAATATTTTCTGCCGGTGAAGTTTTTGAGGGCTGATTTCTTGTTCTGTGATAAAAAGCCTTCTGTTTCGAGTGCCAAACCTTTCAGGGGAGCATTTGCAAGCTTTTGGCACCATTTTTGAGTGAATTGCCAAAAGTCAGATTTTTGCTGAAATTGTGACCCCGGGGCTTAGGGATTTTTTCAAAAAAATATTTTCTGCCAGTTAAGTTTTTGAGGGCTGATTTCTTGTTCTGTGATAAAAAGCATTCTCTTTCCATCGCCAAACCTTTCAGGAGAGCATTTTCAAGCTTCTGGCACCATTTTTGAGTGAATTGCCAAAAGTCAGATTTTTGCTGAAATTGTGACCCCGGGGCTTAGGGATTTTTTCAAAAAAATATTTTCTGCCGGTGAAGTTTTTGAGAGCTGATTTCTTGTCGTGTGATAAAAAGCCTTCTGTTTCGAGTGCCAAACCTTTCAGGGGAGCATTTGCAAGCGGTGGGCACCATTTTTGAGTGAATTGCCAAAAGTCAGATTTTTGCTGAAATTGTGACCACGGGGCTTAGGGATTTTTTCAAAAAAATATTTTCTGCCGGTGAAGTTTTTGAGGGCTGATTTCTTGTTCTGTGATAAAAAGCCTTCTGTTTCGAGTGCCAAACCTTTCAGGAGAGCATTTTCAAGCTTCTGGCACCATTTTTGAGTGAATTGCCAAAAGTCAGATTTTTGCTGAAATTGTGACCCCGGGGCTTAGGGATTTTTTCAAAAAAATATTTTCTGCCGGTTAAGTTTTTGAGGGCTGATTTCTTGTCCTGTGATAAAAAGCCTTCTGTTTCGAGTGCCAAACCTTTCAGGAGAGCATTTTCAAGCTTCTGGCACCATTTTTGAGTGAATTGCCAAAAGTCAGATTTTTGCTGAAATTGTGACCCCGGGGCTTAGGGATTTTTTCAAAAAAATATTTTCTGCCGGTGAAGTTTTTGAGGGCTGATTTCTTGTTCTGTGATAAAAAGCCTTCTGTTTCGAGTGCCAAACCTTTCAGGAGAGCATTTTCAAGCTTCTGGCACCATTTTTGAGTGAATTGCCAAAAGTCAGATTTTTGCTGAAATTGTGACCCCGGGGCTTAGGGATTTTTTCAAAAAAATATTTTCTGCCGGTTAAGTTTTTGAGAGCTGATTTCTTGTCCTGTGATAAAAAGCCTTCTGTTTCCATCGCCAAAGCTTTCAGGGTAGCATTTGCAAGCTTCTGGCACGATTTTTGAGTGAATTGCCAAAAGTTAGATTTTTGCTGAAATTGTGACCCCGGGGCTTAGGGATTTTTTCAAAAAAATATTTTCTGCCGGTGAAGTTTTTGAGAGCTGGTTTCTTGTCCTGTGATAAAAAGCCTTCTGTTTCGAGTGCCAAACCTTTCAGGGGAGCATTTTCAAGCTTCTGGCACCATTTTTGAGTCAATGTCCAAAAGTCAGATTTTTGCTGAAATTGTGACCCCGGGGCATAGGGATTTTTTTAAAAAAATATTTTCTGTCCGTTAAGTTTTTGAGGGCTGATTTCTTGTCCTGTGATAAAAAGCCTTCTGTTTCCATCGCCAAAGCTTTCAGGGGAGCATTTGCAAGCTTCTGGCACCATTTTTGAGTGAATTGCCAAAAGTTAGATTTTTGCTGAAATTGTGACCCCGGGGCTTAGGGATTTTTTCAAAAAAATATTTTCTGCCGGTGAAGTTTTTGAGAGCTGATTTCTTGTCCTGTCATAAAAAGCCTTCTGTTTCGAGTGCCAAACCTTTCAGGGGAGCATTTTCAAGCTTCTGGCACCATTTTTGAGTCAATGTCCAAAAGTCAGATTTTTGCTGAAATTGTGACCCCGGGGCTTAGGGATTTTTTCAAAAAAATATTTTCTGTCCGTTAAGTTTTTGAGGGCTGATTTCTTGTCCTGTGATAAAAAGCCATCTGTTTCGAGTGCCAAACCTTTCAGGAGAGCATTTTCAAGCTTTAGGCACCATTTTTGAGTGAATTCCCAAAAGTCAGATTTTTGCTGAAATTGTGACCCCGGGGCTTAGGGATTTTTTCAAAAAAATATTTTCTGCCGGTGAAGTTTTTGAGGGCTGATTTCTTGTTCTGTGATAAAAAGCCTTCTGTTTCCATCGCCAAAGCTTTCAGGGGAGCATTTGCAAGCGGTGGGCACCATTTTTGAGTGAATTGCCAAAAGTCAGATTTTTGCTGAAATTGTGACCCCGGGGCTTAGGGATTTTTTCAAAAAAATATTTTCTGCCGGTTAAGTTTTTGAGGGCTGATTTCTTGTCCTGTGATAAAAAGCCTTCTGTTTCGAGTGCCAAACCTTTCAGGAGAGCATTTTCAAGCTTTATGCACCATTTTTGAGTGAATTGCCAAAAGTCAGATTTTTGCTGAAATTGTGACCCCGGGGCTTAGGGATTTTTTCAAAAAAATATTTTCTGTCCGTTAAGTTTTTGAGGGCTGATTTCTTGTCCTGTGATAAAAAGCCTTCTGTTTCGAGTGCCAAACCTTTCAGGGGAGCATTTGCAAGCTTTTGGCACCATTTTTGAGTGAATTGCCAAAAGTCAGATTTTTGCTGAAATTGTGACCCCGGGGCTTAGGGATTTTTTCAAAAAAATATTTTCTGCCGGTTAAGTTTTTGAGGGCTGATTTCTTGTTCTGTGATAAAAAGCCTTCTGTTTCGAGTGCCAAACCTTTCAGGAGAGCATTTTCAAGCTTTAGGCACCATTTTTGAGTGAATGGCCAAAAGTCAGATTTTTTGCTGAAATTGTGACCCCGGGGCTTAGGGATTTTTTCAAAAAAATATTTTCTGCCGGTGAAGTTTTTGAGGGCTGATTTCTTGTTCTGTGATAAAAAGCCTTCTGTTTCGAGTGCCAAACCTTTCAGGAGAGCATTTTCAAGCTTCTGGCACCATTTTTGAGTGAATTGCCAAAAGTCAGATTTTTGCTGAAATTGTGACCCCGGGGCTTAGGGATTTTTTCAAAAAAATATTTTCTGCCGGTGAAGTTTTTGAGAGCTGATTTCTTGTCCTGTGATAAAAAGCCTTCTGTTTCGAGTGCCAAACCTTTCAGGGGAGCATTTTCAAGCTTCTGGCACCATTTTTGAGTCAATTGCCAAAAGTCAGATTTTTGTTGCAATTGTGACCCCGGGGCTTAGGGATTTTTTCAAAAAAATATTTTCTGTCCGTTAAGTTTTTGAGGGCTGATTTCTCGTCCTGTGATAAAAAGCCTTCTGTTTCCATCGCCAAAGCTTTCAGGGGAGCATTTGCAAGCTTCTGGCACCATTTTTGAGTGAATTGCCAAAAGTCAGATTTTTGCTGAAATTGTGACCCCGGGGCTTAGGGATTTTTTCAAAAAAATATTTTCTGCCGGTTAAGTTTTTGAGGGCTGATTTCTTGTTCTGTGATATAAAGCCTTCTGTTTCGAGTGCCAAACCTTTCAGGAGAGCATTTTCAAGCTTTAGGCACCATTTTTGAGTGAATTGCCAAAAGTCAGATTTTTGCTGAAATTGTGACCCCGGGGCTTAGGGATTTTTTCAAAAAAATATTTTCTGCCGGTGAAGTTTTTGAGGGCTGATTTCTTGTTCTGTGATAAAAAGCCTTCTGTTTCGAGTGCCAAACCTTTCAGGAGAGCATTTTCAAGCTTTAGGCACCATTTTTGAGTGAATTGCCAAAAGTCAGATTTTTGCTGAAATTGTGACCCCGGGGCTTAGGGATTTTTTCAAAAAAATATTTTCTGCCGGTGAAGTTTTTGAGAGCTGATTTCTTGTCCTGTGATAAAAAGCCTTCTGTTTCGAGTGCCAAACCTTTCAGGGGAGCATTTGCAAGCTTTTGGCACCATTTTTGAGTGAATTGCCAAAAGTCAGATTTTTGCTGAAATTGTGACCCCGGGGCTTAGGGATTTTTTCAAAAAAATATTTTCTGCCGGTGAAGTTTTTGAGGGCTGATTTCTTGTTCTGTGATAAAAAGCCTTCTGTTTCGAGTGCCAAACCTTTCAGGGGAGCATTTTCAAGCTTGTGGCACCATTTTTGAGTCAATGTCCAAAAGTCAGATTTTTGCTGCAATTGTGACCCCGGGGCTTAGGGATTTTTTCAAAAAAATATTTTCTGTCCGTTAAGTTTTTGAGGGCTGATTTCTTGTCCTGTGATAAAAAGCCTTCTGTTTCGAGTGCCAAACCTTTCAGGGGAGCATTTGCAAGCTTTTGGCACCATTTTTGAGTGAATTGCCAAAAGTCAGATTTTTGCTGAAATTGTGACCCCGGGGCTTAGGGATTTTTTCAAAAAAATATTTTCTGCCGGTTAAGTTTTTGAGGGCTGATTTCTTGTTCTGTGATAAAAAGCATTCTGTTTCGAGTGCCAAACCTTTCAGGGGAGCATTTTCAAGCTTCTGGCACCATTTTTGAGTCAATTGCCAAAAGTCAGATTTTTGCTGAAATTGTGACCCCGGGGCTTAGGGATTTTTTCAAAAAAATATTTTCTGCCGGTGAAGTTTTTGAGGGCTGATTTCTTGTTCTGTGATAAAAAGCCTTCTGTTTCGAGTGCCAAACCTTTCAGGAGAGCATTTTCAAGCTTTAGGCACCATTTTTGAGTGAATTGCCAAAAGTCAGATTTTTGCTGAAATTGTGACCCCGGGGCTTAGGGATTTTTTCAAAAAAATATTTTCTGCCAGTTAAGTTTTTGAGAGCTGATTTCTTGTCCTGTGATAAAAAGCCTTCTGTTTCCATCGCCAAAGCTTTCAGGGGAGCATTTTCAAGCTTCTGGCACCATTTTTGAGTGAATTGCCAAAAGTCAGATTTTTGCTGAAATTGTGACCCCGGGGCTTAGGGATTTTTTCAAAAAAATATTTTCTGCCGGTGAAGTTTTTGAGAGCTGATTTCTTGTCCTGTGATAAAAAGCCTTCTGTTTCGAGTGCCAAACCTTTCAGGGGAGCATTTTCAAGCTTCTGGCACCATTTTTGAGTCAATGTCCAAAAGTCAGATTTTTGCTGCAATTGTGACCCCGGGGCTTAGGGATTTTTTCAAAAAAATATTTTCTGCCGGTTAAGTTTTTGAGGGCTGATTTCTTGTTCTGTGATAAAAAGCCTTCTGTTTCGAGTGCCAAACCTTTCAGGAGAGCATTTTCAAGCTTTAGGCACCATTTTTGAGTGAATTGCCAAAAGTCAGATTTTTGCTGAAATTGTGACCCCGGGGCTTAGGGATTTTTTCAAAAAAATATTTTCTGCCGGTGAAGTTTTTGAGGGCTGATTTCTTGTTCTGTGATAAAAAGCCTTCTGTTTTGAGTGCCAAACCTTTCAGGAGAGCATTTTCAAGCTTCTGGCACCATTTTTGAGTGAATTGCCGAAAGTCAGATTTTTGCTGAAATTGTGACCCCGGGGCTTAGGGATTTTTTCAAAAAAATATTTTCTGCCAGTTAAGTTTTTGAGAGCTGATTTCTTGTCCTGTGATAAAAAGCCTTCTGTTTCCATCGCCAAAGCTTTCAGGGGAGCATTTGCAAGCTTCTGGCACCATTTTTGAGTGAATTGCCAAAAGTCAGATTTTTGCTGAAATTGTGACCCCGGGGCTTAGGGATTTTTTCAAAAAAATATTTTCTGCCGGTTAAGTTTTTGAGGGCTGATTTCTTGTCCTGTGATAAAAAGCCTTCTGTTTCCATCGCCAAAGCTTTCAGGGGAGCATTTGCAAGCTTCTGGCACCATTTTTGAGTGAATTGCCAAAAGTCAGATTTTTGCTGAAATTGTGACCCCGGGGCTTAGGGATTTTTTCCAAAAAATATTTTCTCTCCGTTAAGTTTTTGAGGGCTGATTTCTTGTCCTGTGATAAAAAGCCTTCTGTTTCGAGTGCCAAACCTTTCAGGGGAGCATTTGCAAGCTTTTGGCACCATTTTTGAGTGAATTGCCAAAAGTCAGATTTTTGCTGAAATTGTGACCCCGGGGCTTAGGGATTTTTTCAAAAAAATATTTTCTGCCGGTGAAGTTTTTGAGGGCTGATTTCTTGTTCTGTGATAAAAAGCCTTCTGTTTCGAGTGCCAAACCTTTCAGGAGAGCTTTTTCAAGCTTTAGGCACCATTTTTGAGTGAATTGCCAAAAGTCAGATTTTTGCTGAAATTGTGACCCCGGGGCTTAGGGATTTTTTCAAAAAAATATTTTCTGCCGGTGAAGTTTTTGAGGGCTGATTTCTTGTTCTGTGATAAAAAGCCTTCTGTTTCGAGTGCCAAACCTTTCAGGAGAGCATTTTCAAGCTTCTGGCACCATTTTTGAGTGAATTGCCAAAAGTCAGATTTTTGCTGAAATTGTGACCCCGGGGCTTAGGGATTTTTTCAAAAAAATATTTTCTGCCAGTTAAGTTTTTGAGAGCTGATTTCTTGTCCTGTGATAAAAAGCCTTCTGTTTCCATCGCCAAAGCTTTCAGGGGAGCATTTGCAAGCTTCTGGCACCATTTTTGAGTGAATTGCCAAAAGTTAGATTTTTGCTGAAATTGTGACCCCGGGGCTTAGGGATTTTTTCAAAAAAATATTTTCTGCCGGTGAAGTTTTTGAGAGCTGATTTCTTGTCCTGTGATAAAAAGCCTTCTGTTTCGAGTGCCAAACCTTTCAGGGGAGCATTTTCAAGCTTGCGGCACCATTTTTGAGTCAATGTCCAAAAGTCAGATTTTTGCTGCAATTGTGACCCCGGGGCTTAGGGATTTTTTCAAAAAAATATTTTCTGTCCGTTAAGTTTTTGAGGGCTGATTTCTTGTCCTGTGATAAAAAGCCTTCTGTTTCGAGTGCCAAACCTTTCAGGGGAGCATTTGCCAGCTTTTGGCACCATTTTTGAGTGAATTGCCAAAAGTCAGATTTTTGCTGAAATTGTGACCCCGGGGCTTAGGGATTTTTTCAAAAAAATATTTTCTGCCGGTTAAGTTTTTGAGGGCTGATTTCTTGTTCTGTGATAAAAAGCATTCTGTTTCGAGTGCCAAACCTTTCAGGAGAGCATTTTCAAGCTTTAGGCACCATTTTTGAGTGAATTGCCAAAAGTCAGATTTTTGCTGAAATTGTGACCCCGGGGCTTAGGGATTTTTTCAAAAAAATATTTTCTGCCGGTGAAGTTTTTGAGAGCTGATTTCTTGTCCTGTGATAAAAAGCCTTCTGTTTCGAGTGCCAAACCTTTCAGGGGAGCATTTTCAAGCTTCTGGCACCATTTTTGAGTGAATTGCCAAAAGTCAGATTTTTGCTGAAATTGTGACCCCGGGGCTTAGGGATTTTTTCAAAAAAATATTTTCTGCCGGTGAAGTTTTTGAGGGCTGATTTCTTGTTCTGTGATAAAAAGCCTTCTGTTTCGAGTGCCAAACCTTTCAGGAGAGCATTTTCAAGCTTTAGGCACCATTTTTGAGTGAATTGCCAAAAGTCAGATTTTTGCTGAAATTGTGACCCCGGGGCTTAGGGATTTTTTCAAAAAAATATTTTCTGCCAGTTAAGTTTTTGAGAGCTGATTTCTTGTCCTGTGATAAAAAGCCTTCTGTTTCCATCGCCAAAGCTTTCAGGGGAGCATTTGCAAGCTTCTGGCACCATTTTTGAGTGAATTGCCAAAAGTCAGATTTTTGCTGAAATTGTGACCCCGGGGCTTAGGGATTTTTTCAAAAAAATATTTTCTGCCGGTTAAGTTTTTGAGGGCTGATTTCTTGTCCTGTGATAAAAAGCCTTCTGTTTCCATCGCCAAAGCTTTCAGGGGAGCATTTGCAAGCTTCTGGCACCATTTTTGAGTGAATTGCCAAAAGTCAGATTTTTGCTGAAATTGTGACCCCGGGGCTTAGGGATTTTTTCAAAAAAATATTTTCTGTCCGTTAAGTTTTTGAGGGCTGATTTCTTGTCCTGTGATAAAAAGCCTTCTGTTTCGAGTGCCAAACCTTTCAGGGGAGCATTTGCAAGCTTTTGGCACCATTTTTGAGTGAATTGCCAAAAGTCAGATTTTTGCTGAAATTGTGACCCCGGGGCTTAGGGATTTTTTCAAAAAAATATTTTCTGCCGGTGAAGTTTTTGAGGGCTGATTTCTTGTTCTGTGATAAAAGGCCTTCTGTTTCGAGTGCCAAACCTTTCAGGAGAGCATTTTCAAGCTTTAGGCACCATTTTTGAGTGAATTGACAAAAGTCAGATTTTTGCTGAAATTGTGACCCCGGGGCTTAGGGATTTTTTCAAAAAAATATTTTCTGCCGGTGAAGTTTTTGAGGGCTGATTTCTTGTTCTGTGATAAAAAGCCTTCTGTTTCGAGTGCCAAACCTTTCAGGGGAGCATTTTCAAGCTTCTGGCACCATTTTTGAGTCAATTGCCAAAAGTCAGATTTTTGCTGAAATTGTGACCCCGGGGCTTAGGGATTTTTTCAAAAAAATATTTTCTGCCGGTGAAGTTTTTGAGGGCTGATTTCTTGTTCTGTGATAAAAAGCCTTCTGTTTCGAGTGCCAAACCTTTCAGGAGAGCATTTTCAAGCTTTAGGCACCATTTTTGAGTGAATTGCCAAAAGTCAGATTTTTGCTGAAATTGTGACCCCGGGGCTTAGGGATTTTTTCAAAAAAATATTTTCTGCCAGTTAAGTTTTTGAGAGCTGATTTCTTGTCCTGTGATAAAAAGCCTTCTGTTTCCATCGCCAAAGCTTTCAGGGGAGCATTTGCAAGCTTCTGACACCATTTTTGAGTGAATTGCCAAAAGTTAGATTTTTGCTGAAATTGTGACCCCGGGGCTTAGGGATTTTTTCAAAAAAATATTTTCTGCCGGTGAAGTTTTTGAGAGCTGATTTCTTGTCCTGTGATAAAAAGCCTTCTGTTTCGAGTGCCAAACCTTTCAGGGGAGCATTTTCAAGCTTCTGGCACCATTTTTGAGTCAATGTCCAAAAGTCAGATTTTTGCTGCAATTGTGACCCCGGGGCTTAGGGATTTTTTCAAAAAAATATTTTCTGCCGGTGAAGTTTTTGAGGGCTGATTTCTTGTTCTGTGATAAAAAGCCTTCTGTTTCGAGTGCCAAACCTTTCAGGAGAGCATTTTCAAGCTTTAGGCACCATTTTTGAGTGAATTGCCAAAAGTCAGATTTTTGCTGAAATTGTGACCCCGGGGCTTAGGGATTTTTTCAAAAAAATATTTTCTGTCCGTTAAGTTTTTGAGGGCTGATTTCTTGTCCTGTGATAAAAAGCCTTCTGTTTCCATCGCCAAAGCTTTCAGGGGAGCATTTGCAAGCTTCTGGCACCATTTTTGAGTGAATTGCCAAAAGTCAGATTTTTGCTGAAATTGTGACCCCGGGGCTTAGGGATTTTTTCAAAAAAATATTTTCTGTCCGTTAAGTTTTTGAGGGCTGATTTCTTGTCCTGTGATAAAAAGCCTTCTGTTTCGAGTGCCAAACCTTTCAGGGGAGCATTTGCAAGCTTTTGGCACCATTTTTGAGTGAATTGCCAAAAGTCAGATTTTTGCTGAAATTGTGACCCCGGGGCTTAGGGATTTTTTCAAAAAAATATTTTCTGCCAGTTAAGTTTTTGAGAGCTGATTTCTTGTCCTGTGATAAAAAGCCTTCTGTTTCCATCGCCAAAGCTTTCAGGGGAGCATTTGCAAGCTTCTGGCACCATTTTTGAGTGAATTGCCAAAAGTTAGATTTTTGCTGAAATTGTGACCCCGGGGCTTAGGGATTTTTTCAAAAAAATATTTTCTGCCGGTGAAGTTTTTGAGGGCTGATTTCTTGTTCTGTGATAAAAAGCCTTCTGTTTCGAGTGCCAAACCTTTCAGGAGAGCATTTTCAAGCTTTAGGCACCATTTTTGAGTGAATTGCCAAAAGTCAGATTTTTGCTGAAATTGTGACCCCGGGGCTTAGGGATTTTTTCAAAAAAATATTTTCTGCCAGTTAAGTTTTTGAGAGCTGATTTCTTGTCCTGTGATAAAAAGCCTTCTGTTTCCATCGCCAAAGCTTTCAGGGGAGCATTTGCAAGCTTCTGGCACCATTTTTGAGTGAATTGCCAAAAGTCAGATTTTTGCTGAAATTGTGACCCCGGGGCTTAGGGATTTTTTCAAAAAAATATTTTCTGCCGGTTAAGTTTTTGAGGGCTGATTTCTTGTTCTGTGAAATAAAGCCTTCTGTTTCGAGTGCCAAACCTTTCAGGAGAGCATTTTCAAGCTTTAGGCACCATATTTGAGTGAATTGCCAAAAGTCAGATTTTTGCTGCAATTGTGACCCCGGGGCTTAGGGATTTTTTCAAAAAAATATTTTCTGCCGGTGAAGTTTTTGAGGGCTGATTTCTTGTCCTGTGATAAAAAGCCTTCTGTTTCGAGTGCCAAACCTTTCAGGGGAGCATTTTCAAGCTTGTGGCACCATTTTTGAGTCAATGTCCAAAAGTCAGATTTTTGCTGCAATTGTGACCCCGGGGCTTAGGGATTTTTTCAAAAAAATATTTTCTGTCCGTTAAGTTTTTGAGGGCTGATTTCTTGTCCTGTGATAAAAAGCCTTCTGTTTCGAGTGCCAAACCTTTCAGGGGAGCATTTGCAAGCTTTTGGCACCATTTTTGAGTGAATTGCCAAAAGTCAGATTTTTGCTGAAATTGTGACCCCGGGGCTTAGGGATTTTTTCAAAAAAATATTTTCTGCCGGTTAAGTTTTTGAGGGCTGATTTCTTGTTCTGTGATAAAAAGCATTCTGTTTCGAGTGCCAAACCTTTCAGGAGAGCATTTTCAAGCTTTAGGCACCATTTTTGAGTGAATTGCCAAAAGTCAGATTTTTGCTGAAATTGTGACCCCGGGGCTTAGGGATTTTTTCAAAAAAATATTTTCTGCCGGTGAAGTTTTTGAGAGCTGATTTCTTGTCGTGTGATAAAAAGCCTTCTGTTTCGAGTGCCAAACCTTTCAGGGGAGCATTTTCAAGCTTCTGGCACCATTTTTGAGTGAATTGCCAAAAGTCAGATTTTTGCTGAAATTGTGACCCCGGGGCTTAGGGATTTTTTCAAAAAAATATTTTCTGCCGGTGAAGTTTTTGAGGGCTGATTTCTTGTTCTGTGATAAAAAGCCTTCTGTTTCGAGTGCCAAACCTTTCAGGAGAGCATTTTCAAGCTTTAGGCACCATTTTTGAGTGAATTGCCAAAAGTCAGATTTTTGCTGCAATTGTGACCCCGGGGCTTAGGGATTTTTTCAAAAAAATATTTTCTGCCGGTTAAGTTTTTGAGGGCTGATTTCTTGTTCTGTGATAAAAAGCCTTCTGTTTCGAGTGCCAAACCTTTCAGGGGAGCATTTGCAAGCTTCTGGCACCATTTTTGAGTGAATTGCCAAAAGTCAGATTTTTGCTGAAATTGTGACCCCGGGGCTTAGGGATTTTTTCAAAAAAATATTTTCTGTCCGTTAAGTTTTTGAGGGCTGATTTCTTGTCCTGTGATAAAAAGCCTTCTGTTTCGAGTGCCAAACCTTTCAGGGGAGCATTTGCAAGCTTTTGGCACCATTTTTGAGTGAATTGCCAAAAGTCAGATTTTTGCTGAAATTGTGACCCCGGGGCTTAGGGATTTTTTCAAAAAAATATTTTCTGCCGGTTAAGTTTTTGAGGGCTGATTTCTTGTTCTGTGATAAAAAGCCTTCTGTTTCGAGTGCCAAACCTTTCAGGAGAGCATTTTCAAGCTTCTGGCACCATTTTTGAGTGAATTGCCAAAAGTCAGATTTTTGCTGAAATTGTGACCCCGGGGCTTAGGGATTTTTTCAAAAAAATATTTTCTGCCGGTGAAGTTTTTGAGGGCTGATTTCTTGTTCTGTGATAAAAAGCCTTCTGTTTCGAGTGCCAAACCTTTCAGGAGAGCATTTTCAAGCTTCTGGCACCATTTTTGAGTGAATTGCCAAAAGTCAGATTTTTGCTGAAATTGTGACCCCGGGGCTTAGGGATTTTTTCAAAAAAATATTTTCTGCCGTTGAAGTTTTTGAGGGCTGATTTCTTGTCCTGTGATAAAAAGCCTTCTGTTTCCATCGCCAAAGCTTTCAGGGGAGCATTTGCAAGCTTCTGGCACCATTTTTGAGTGAATTGCCAAAAGTCAGATTTTTGCTGAAATTGTGACCCCGGGGCTTAGGGATTTTTTCAAAAAAATATTTTCTGTCCGTTAAGTTTTTGAGGGCTGATTTCTTGTCCTGTGATAAAAAGCCTTCTGTTTCGAGTGCCAAACCTTTCAGGGGAGCATTTGCAAGCTTTTGGCACCATTTTTGAGTGAATTGCCAAAAGTCAGATTTTTGCTGAAATTGTGACCCCGGGGCTTAGGGATTTTTTCAAAAAAATATTTTCTGCCGGTGAAGTTTTTGAGGGCTGATTTCTTGTTCTGTGATAAAAAGCCTTCTGTTTCGAGTGCCAAACCTTTCAGGAGAGCATTTTCAAGCTTTAGGCACCATTTTTGAGTGAATTGCCAAAAGTCAGATTTTTGCTGAAATTGTGACCCCGGGGCTTAGGGATTTTTTCAAAAAAATATTTTCTGTCCGTTAAGTTTTTGAGGGCTGATTTCTTGTCCTGTGATAAAAAGCCTTCTGTTTCGAGTGCCAAACCTTTCAGGGGAGCATTTGCAAGCTTTTGGCACCATTTTTGAGTGAATTGCCAAAAGTCAGATTTTTGCTGAAATTGTGACCCCGGGGCTTAGGGATTTTTTCAAAAAAATATTTTCTGCCGGTGAAGTTTTTGAGGGCTGATTTCTTGTTCTGTGATAAAAAGCCTTCTGTTTCGAGTGCCAAACCTTTCAGGAGAGCATTTTCAAGCTTCTGGCACCATTTTTGAGTGAATTGCCAAAAGTCAGATTTTTGCTGAAATTGTGACCCCGGGGCTTAGGGATTTTTTCAAAAAAATATTTTCTGTCCGTTAGGTTTTTGAGGGCTGATTTCTTGTCCTGTGATAAAAAGCCTTCTGTTTCGAGTGCCAAACCTTTCAGGGGAGCATTTGCAAGCTTTTGGCACCATTTTTGAGTGAATTGCCAAAAGTCAGATTTTTGCTGAAATTGTGACCCCGGGGCTTAGGGATTTTTTCAAAAAAATATTTTCTGCCGGTGAAGTTTTTGAGGGCTGATTTCTTGTTCTGTGATAAAAAGCCTTCTGTTTCGAGTGCCAAACCTTTCAGGAGAGCATTTTCAAGCTTTAGGCACCATTTTTGAGTGAATTGCCAAAAGTCAGATTTTTGCTGAAATTGTGACCCCGGGGCTTAGGGATTTTTTCAAAAAAATATTTTCTGCCGGTGAAGTTTTTGAGGGCTGATTTCTTGTTCTGTGATGAAAAGCCTTCTGTTTCGAGTGCCAAACCTTTCAGGAGAGCATTTTCAAGCTTTAGGCACCATTTTTGAGTGAATTGCCAAAAGTCAGATTTTTGCTGAAATTGTGACCCCGGGGCTTAGGGATTTTTTCAAAAAAATATTTTCTGCCGGTGAAGTTTTTGAGGGCTGATTTCTTGTTCTGTGATAAAAAGCCTTCTGTTTCGAGTGCCAAACCTTTCAGGAGAGCATTTTCAAGCTTTAGGCACCATTTTTGAGTGAATTGCCAAAAGTCAGATTTTTGCTGAAATTGTGACCCCGGGGCTTAGGGATTTTTTCAAAAAAATATTTTCTGTCCGTTAAGTTTTTGAGGGCTGATTTCTTGTCCTGTGATAAAAAGCCTTCTGTTTCGAGTGCCAAAGCTTTCAGGGGAGCATTTGCAAGCTTTTGGCACCATTTTTGAGTGAATTGCCAAAAGTCAGATTTTTGCTGAAATTGTGACCCCGGGGCTTAGGGATTTTTTCAAAAAAATATTTTCTGCCGGTGAAGTTTTTGAGGGCTGATTTCTTGTTCTGTGATAAAAAGCCTTCTGTTTCGAGTGCCAAACCTTTCAGGAGAGCATTTTCAAGCTTTAGGCACCATTTTTGAGTGAATTGCCAAAAGTCAGATTTTTGCTGAAATTGTGACCCCGGGGCTTAGGGATTTTTTCAAAAAAATATTTTCTGCCGGTGAAGTTTTTGAGGGCTGATTTCTTGTTCTGTGATAAAAAGCCTTCTGTTTCGAGTGCCAAACCTTTCAGGAGAGCATTTTCAAGCTTTAGGCACCATTTTTGAGTGAATTGCCAAAAGTCAGATTTTTGCTGAAATTGTGACCCCGGGGCTTAGGGATTTTTTCAAAAAAATATTTTCTGCCGGTGAAGTTTTTGAGGGCTGATTTCTTGTTCTGTGATAAAAAGCCTTCTGTTTCGAGTGCCAAACCTTTCAGGAGAGCATTTTCAAGCTTTAGGCACCATTTTTGAGTGAATTGCCAAAAGTCAGATTTTTGCTGAAATTGTGACCCCGGGGCTTAGGGATTTTTTCAAAAAAATATTTTCTGCCAGTTAAGTTTTTGAGAGCTGATTTCTTGTCCTGTGATAAAAAGCCTTCTGTTTCCATCGCCAAAGCTTTCAGGGGAGCATTTGCAAGCTTCTGACACCATTTTTGAGTGAATTGCCAAAAGTTAGATTTTTGCTGAAATTGTGACCCCGGGGCTTAGGGATTTTTTCAAAAAAATATTTTCTGCCGGTGAAGTTTTTGAGAGCTGATTTCTTGTCCTGTGATAAAAAGCCTTCTGTTTCGAGTGCCAAACCTTTCAGGGGAGCATTTTCAAGCTTCTGGCACCATTTTTGAGTGAATTGCCAAAAGTCAGATTTTTGCTGAAATTGTGACCCCGGGGCTTAGGGATTTTTTCAAAAAAATATTTTCTGCCGGTTAAGTTTTTGAGGGCTGATTTCTTGTTCTGTGATAAAAAGCCTTCTGTTTCGAGTGCCAAACCTTTCAGGAGAGCATTTTCAAGCTTTAGGCACCATTTTTGAGTGAATTGCCAAAAGTCAGATTTTTGCTGAAATTGTGACCCCGGGGCTTAGGGATTTTTTCAAAAAAATATTTTCTGCCGGTGAAGTTTTTGAGAGCTGATTTCTTGTCGTGTGATAAAAAGCCTTCTGTTTCGAGTGCCAAACCTTTCAGGGGAGCATTTTCAAGCTTCTGGCACCATTTTTGAGTGAATTGCCAAAAGTCAGATTTTTGCTGAAATTGTGACCCCGGGGCTTAGGGATTTTTTCAAAAAAATATTTTCTGCCAGTTAAGTTTTTGAGAGCTGATTTCTTGTCCTGTGATAAAAAGCCTTCTGTTTCCATCGCCAAAGCTTTCAGGGGAGCATTTGCAAGCTTCTGACACCATTTTTGAGTGAATTGCCAAAAGTTAGATTTTTGCTGAAATTGTGACCCCGGGGCTTAGGGATTTTTTCAAAAAAATATTTTCTGCCGGTGAAGTTTTTGAGGGCTGATTTCTTGTTCTGTGATAAAAAGCCTTCTGTTTCGAGTGCCAAACCTTTCAGGAGAGCATTTTCAAGCTTTAGGCACCATTTTTGAGTGAATTGCCAAAAGTCAGATTTTTGCTGAAATTGTGACCCCGGGGCTTAGGGATTTTTTCAAAAAAATATTTTCTGCCGGTGAAGTTTTTGAGGGCTGATTTCTTGTTCTGTGATAAAAAGCCTTCTGTTTCGAGTGCCAAACCTTTCAGGAGAGCATTTTCAAGCTTTAGGCACCATTTTTGAGTGAATTGCCAAAAGTCAGATTTTTGCTGAAATTGTGACCCCGGGGCTTAGGGATTTTTTCAAAAAAATATTTTCTGCCGGTGAAGTTTTTGAGGGCTGATTTCTTGTTCTGTGATGAAAAGCCTTCTGTTTCGAGTGCCAAACCATTCAGGAGAGCATTTTCAAGCTTTAGGCACCATTTTTGAGTGAATTGCCAAAAGTCAGATTTTTGCTGAAATTGTGACCCCGGGGCTTAGGGATTTTTTCAAAAAAATATTTTCTGCCGGTGAAGTTTTTGAGGGCTGATTTCTTGTTCTGTGATAAAAAGCCTTCTGTTTCGAGTGCCAAACCTTTCAGGAGAGCATTTTCAAGCTTTAGGCACCATTTTTGAGTGAATTGCCAAAAGTCAGATTTTTGCTGAAATTGTGACCCCGGGGCTTAGGGATTTTTTCAAAAAAATATTTTCTGTCCGTTAAGTTTTTGAGGGCTGATTTCTTGTCCTGTGATAAAAAGCCTTCTGTTTCGAGTGCCAAAGCTTTCAGGGGAGCATTTGCAAGCTTTTGGCACCATTTTTGAGTGAATTGCCAAAAGTCAGATTTTTGCTGAAATTGTGACCCCGGGGCTTAGGGATTTTTTCAAAAAAATATTTTCTGCCGGTGAAGTTTTTGAGGGCTGATTTCTTGTTCTGTGATAAAAAGCCTTCTGTTTCGAGTGCCAAACCTTTCAGGAGAGCATTTTCAAGCTTTAGGCACCATTTTTGAGTGAATTGCCAAAAGTCAGATTTTTGCTGAAATTGTGACCCCGGGGCTTAGGGATTTTTTCAAAAAAATATTTTCTGCCGGTGAAGTTTTTGAGGGCTGATTTCTTGTTCTGTGATAAAAAGCCTTCTGTTTCGAGTGCCAAACCTTTCAGGAGAGCATTTTCAAGCTTTAGGCACCATTTTTGAGTGAATTGCCAAAAGTCAGATTTTTGCTGAAATTGTGACCCCGGGGCTTAGGGATTTTTTCAAAAAAATATTTTCTGCCGGTGAAGTTTTTGAGGGCTGATTTCTTGTTCTGTGATAAAAAGCCTTCTGTTTCGAGTGCCAAACCTTTCAGGAGAGCATTTTCAAGCTTTAGGCACCATTTTTGAGTGAATTGCCAAAAGTCAGATTTTTGCTGAAATTGTGACCCCGGGGCTTAGGGATTTTTTCAAAAAAATATTTTCTGCCAGTTAAGTTTTTGAGAGCTGATTTCTTGTCCTGTGATAAAAAGCCTTCTGTTTCCATCGCCAAAGCTTTCAGGGGAGCATTTGCAAGCTTCTGACACCATTTTTGAGTGAATTGCCAAAAGTTAGATTTTTGCTGAAATTGTGACCCCGGGGCTTAGGGATTTTTTCAAAAAAATATTTTCTGCCGGTGAAGTTTTTGAGAGCTGATTTCTTGTCCTGTGATAAAAAGCCTTCTGTTTCGAGTGCCAAACCTTTCAGGGGAGCATTTTCAAGCTTCTGGCACCATTTTTGAGTGAATTGCCAAAAGTCAGATTTTTGCTGAAATTGTGACCCCGGGGCTTAGGGATTTTTTCAAAAAAATATTTTCTGCCGGTTAAGTTTTTGAGGGCTGATTTCTTGTTCTGTGATAAAAAGCCTTCTGTTTCGAGTGCCAAACCTTTCAGGAGAGCATTTTCAAGCTTTAGGCACCATTTTTGAGTGAATTGCCAAAAGTCAGATTTTTGCTGAAATTGTGACCCCGGGGCTTAGGGATTTTTTCAAAAAAATATTTTCTGCCGGTGAAGTTTTTGAGAGCTGATTTCTTGTCGTGTGATAAAAAGCCTTCTGTTTCGAGTGCCAAACCTTTCAGGGGAGCATTTTCAAGCTTCTGGCACCATTTTTGAGTGAATTGCCAAAAGTCAGATTTTTGCTGAAATTGTGACCCCGGGGCTTAGGGATTTTTTCAAAAAAATATTTTCTGCCAGTTAAGTTTTTGAGAGCTGATTTCTTGTCCTGTGATAAAAAGCCTTCTGTTTCCATCGCCAAAGCTTTCAGGGGAGCATTTGCAAGCTTCTGACACCATTTTTGAGTGAATTGCCAAAAGTTAGATTTTTGCTGAAATTGTGACCCCGGGGCTTAGGGATTTTTTCAAAAAAATATTTTCTGCCGGTGAAGTTTTTGAGAGCTGATTTCTTGTCCTGTGATAAAAAGCCTTCTGTTTCGAGTGCCAAACCTTTCAGGGGAGCATTTTCAAGCTTCTGGCACCATTTTTGAGTCAATGTCCAAAAGTCAGATTTTTGCTGCAATTGTGACCCCGGGGCTTAGGGATTTTTTCAAAAAAATATTTTCTGCCGGTTAAGTTTTTGAGGGCTGATTTCTTGTTCTGTGATAAAAAGCCTTCTGTTTCGAGTGCCAAACCTTTCAGGAGAGCATTTTCAAGCTTTAGGCACCATTTTTGAGTGAATTGCCAAAAGTCAGATTTTTGCTGAAATTGTGACCCCGGGGCTTAGGGATTTTTTCAAAAAAATATTTTCTGCCGGTGAAGTTTTTGAGGGCTGATTTCTTGTCCTGTGATAAAAAGCCTTCTGTTTCGAGTGCCAAACCTTTCAGGGGAGCATTTGCAAGCTTCTGGCACCATTTTTGAGTGAATTGCCAAAAGTCAGATTTTTGCTGAAATTGTGACCCCGGGGCTTAGGGATTTTTTCAAAAAAATATTTTCTGCCGGTGAAGTTTTTGAGGGCTGATTTCTTGTCCTGTGATAAAAAGCCTTCTGTTTCGAGTGCCAAACCTTTCAGGGGAGCATTTGCAAGCTTCTGGCACCATTTTTGAGTGAATTGCCAAAAGTCAGATTTTTGCTGAAATTGTGACCCCGGGGCTTAGGGATTTTTTCAAAAAAATATTTTCTGTCCGTTAAGTTTTTGAGGGCTGATTTCTTGTCCTTTGATAAAAAGCCTTCTGTTTCGAGTGCCAAACCTTTCAGGGGAGCATTTGCAAGCTTTTGGCACCATTTTTGAGTGAATTGCCAAAAGTCAGATTTTTGCTGAAATTGTGACCCCGGGGCTTAGGGATTTTTTCAAAAAAATATTTTCTGCCGGTTAAGTTTTTGAGGGCTGATTTCTTGTTCTGTGATAAAAAGCCTTCTGTTTCGAGTGCCAAACCTTTCAGGAGAGCATTTTCAAGCTTCTGGCACCATTTTTGAGTGAATTGCCAAAAGTCAGATTTTTGCTGAAATTGTGACCCCGGGGCTTAGGGATTTTTTCAAAAAAATATTTTCTGCCGGTGAAGTTTTTGAGGGCTGATTTCTTGTTCTGTGATAAAAAGCCTTCTGTTTCGAGTGCCAAACCTTTCAGGAGAGCATTTTCAAGCTTCTGGCACCATTTTTGAGTGAATTGCCAAAAGTCAGATTTTTGCTGAAATTGTGACCCCGGGGCTTAGGGATTTTTTCAAAAAAATATTTTCTGCCGTTGAAGTTTTTGAGGGCTGATTTCTTGTCCTGTGATAAAAAGCCTTCTGTTTCCATCGCCAAACCTTTCAGGGGAGCATTTTCAAGCTTCTGGCACCATTTTTGAGTGAATTGCCAAAAGTCAGATTTTTGCTGAAATTGTGACCCCGGGGCTTAGGGATTTTTTCAAAAAAATATTTTCTGCCGGTGAAGTTTTTGAGGGCTGATTTCTTGTTCTGTGATAAAAAGCCTTCTGTTTCGAGTGCCAAACCTTTCAGGGGAGCATTTGCAAGCTTCTGGCACCATTTTTGAGTGAATTGCCAAAAGTCAGATTTTTGCTGAAATTGTGACCCCGGGGCTTAGGGATTTTTTCAAAAAAATATTTTCTGCCGGTTAAGTTTTTGAGGGCTGATTTCTTGTTCTGTGATAAAAAGCCTTCTGTTTCGAGTGCCAAACCTTTCAGGAGAGCATTTTCAAGCTTCTGGCACCATTTTTGAGTGAATTGCCAAAAGTCAGATTTTTGCTGAAATTGTGACCCCGGGGCTTAGGGATTTTTTCAAAAAAATATTTTCTGCCGGTGAAGTTTTTGAGGGCTGATTTCTTGTTCTGTGATAAAAAGCCTTCTGTTTCGAGTGCCAAACCTTTCAGGAGAGCATTTTCAAGCTTCTGGCACCATTTTTGAGTGAATTGCCAAAAGTCAGATTTTTGCTGAAATTGTGACCCCGGGGCTTAGGGATTTTTTTAAAAAAAATATTTTCTGCCGTTGAAGTTTTTGAGGGCTGATTTCTTGTCCTGTGATAAAAAGCCTTCTGTTTCCATCGCCAAAGCTTTCAGGGGAGCATTTGCAAGCTTCTGGCACCATTTTTGAGTGAATTGCCAAAAGTCAGATTTTTGCTGAAATTGTGACCCCGGGGCTTAGGGATTTTTTCAAAAAAATATTTTCTGTCCGTTAAGTTTTTGAGGGCTGATTTCTTGTCCTGTGATAAAAAGCCTTCTGTTTCGAGTGCCAAACCTTTCAGGGGAGCATTTGCAAGCTTTTGGCACCATTTTTGAGTGAATTGCCAAAAGTCAGATTTTTGCTGAAATTGTGACCCCGGGGCTTAGGGATTTTTTCAAAAAAATATTTTCTGCCGGTGAAGTTTTTGAGGGCTGATTTCTTGTTCTGTGATAAAAAGCCTTCTGTTTCGAGTGCCAAACCTTTCAGGAGAGCATTTTCAAGCTTTAGGCACCATTTTTGAGTGAATTGCCAAAAGTCAGATTTTTGCTGAAATTGTGACCCCGGGGCTTAGGGATTTTTTCAAAAAAATATTTTCTGCCGGTGAAGTTTTTGAGGGCTGATTTCTTGTTCTGTGATAAAAAGCCTTCTGTTTCGAGTGCCAAACCTTTCAGGAGAGCATTTTCAAGCTTTAGGCACCATTTTTGAGTGAATTGCCAAAAGTCAGATTTTTGCTGAAATTGTGACCCCGGGGCTTAGTGATTTTTTCAAAAAAATATTTTCTGCCAGTTAAGTTTTTGAGAGCTGATTTCTTGTCCTGTGATAAAAAGCCTTCTGTTTCCATCGCCAAAGCTTTCAGGGGAGCATTTGCAAGCTTCTGACACCATTTTTGAGTGAATTGCCAAAAGTTAGATTTTTGCTGAAATTGTGACCCCGGGGCTTAGGGATTTTTTCAAAAAAAAATTTTCTGCCGGTGAAGTTTTTGAGAGCTGATTTCTTGTCCTGTGATAAAAAGCCTTCTGTTTCGAGTGCCAAACCTTTCAGGGGAGCATTTTCAAGCTTCTGGCACCATTTTTGAGTCAATGTCCAAAAGTCAGATTTTTGCTGAAATTGTGACCCCGGGGCTTAGGGATTTTTTCAAAAAAATATTTTCTGCCGGTTAAGTTTTTGAGGGCTGATTTCTTGTTCTGTGATAAAAAGCCTTCTGTTTCGAGTGCCAAACCTTTCAGGAGAGCATTTTCAAGCTTTAGGCACCATTTTTGAGTGAATTGCCAAAAGTCAGATTTTTGCTGAAATTGTGACCCCGGGGCTTAGGGATTTTTTCAAAAAAATATTTTCTGCCGGTGAAGTTTTTGAGAGCTGATTTCTTGTCGTGTGATAAAAAGCCTTCTGTTTCGAGTGCCAAACCTTTCAGGGGAGCATTTTCAAGCTTCTGGCACCATTTTTGAGTGAATTGCCAAAAGTCAGATTTTTGCTGAAATTGTGACCCCGGGGCTTAGGGATTTTTTCAAAAAAATATTTTCTGCCAGTTAAGTTTTTGAGAGCTGATTTCTTGTCCTGTGATAAAAAGCCTTCTGTTTCCATCGCCAAAGCTTTCAGGGGAGCATTTGCAAGCTTCTGACACCATTTTTGAGTGAATTGCCAAAAGTTAGATTTTTGCTGAAATTGTGACCCCGGGGCTTAGGGATTTTTTCAAAAAAATATTTTCTGCCGGTGAAGTTTTTGAGAGCTGATTTCTTGTCCTGTGATAAAAAGCCTTCTGTTTCGAGTGCCAAACCTTTCAGGGGAGCATTTTCAAGCTTCTGGCACCATTTTTGAGTGAATTGCCAAAAGTCAGATTTTTGCTGAAATTGTGACCCCGGGGCTTAGGGATTTTTTCAAAAAAATATTTTCTGCCGGTTAAGTTTTTGAGGGCTGATTTCTTGTCCTGTGATAAAAAGCCTTCTGTTTCGAGTGCCAAACCTTTCAGGAGAGCATTTTCAAGCTTTAGGCACCATTTTTGAGTGAATTGCCAAAAGTCAGATTTTTGCTGAAATTGTGACCCCGGGGCTTAGGGATTTTTTCAAAAAAATATTTTCTGCCGGTGAAGTTTTTGAGAGCTGATTTCTTGTCGTGTGATAAAAAGCCTTCTGTTTCGAGTGCCAAACCTTTCAGGGGAGCATTTTCAAGCTTCTGGCACCATTTTTGAGTGAATTGCCAAAAGTCAGATTTTTGCTGAAATTGTGACCCCGGGGCTTAGGGATTTTTTCAAAAAAATATTTTCTGCCAGTTAAGTTTTTGAGAGCTGATTTCTTGTCCTGTGATAAAAAGCCTTCTGTTTCCATCGCCAAAGCTTTCAGGGGAGCATTTGCAAGCTTCTGACACCATTTTTGAGTGAATTGCCAAAAGTTAGATTTTTGCTGAAATTGTGACCCCGGGGCTTAGGGATTTTTTCAAAAAAATATTTTCTGCCGGTGAAGTTTTTGAGAGCTGATTTCTTGTCCTGTGATAAAAAGCCTTCTGTTTCGAGTGCCAAACCTTTCAGGGGAGCATTTTCAAGCTTCTGGCACCATTTTTGAGTCAATGTCCAAAAGTCAGATTTTTGCTGCAATTGTGACCCCGGGGCTTAGGGATTTTTTCAAAAAAATATTTTCTGCCGGTTAAGTTTTTGAGGGCTGATTTCTTGTTCTGTGATAAAAAGCCTTCTGTTTCGAGTGCCAAACCTTTCAGGAGAGCATTTTCAAGCTTTAGGCACCATTTTTGAGTGAATTGCCAAAAGTCAGATTTTTGCTGAAATTGTGACCCCGGGGCTTAGGGATTTTTTCAAAAAAATATTTTCTGCCGGTGAAGTTTTTGAGGGCTGATTTCTTGTCCTGTGATAAAAAGCCTTCTGTTTCGAGTGCCAAACCTTTCAGGGGAGCATTTGCAAGCTTCTGGCACCATTTTTGAGTGAATTGCCAAAAGTCAGATTTTTGCTGAAATTGTGACCCCGGGGCTTAGGGATTTTTTCAAAAAAATATTTTCTGCCGGTGAAGTTTTTGAGGGCTGATTTCTTGTCCTGTGATAAAAAGCCTTCTGTTTCGAGTGCCAAACCTTTCAGGGGAGCATTTGCAAGCTTCTGGCACCATTTTTGAGTGAATTGCCAAAAGTCAGATTTTTGCTGAAATTGTGACCCCGGGGCTTAGGGATTTTTTCAAAAAAATATTTTCTGTCCGTTAAGTTTTTGAGGGCTGATTTCTTGTCCTGTGATAAAAAGCCTTCTGTTTCGAGTGCCAAACCTTTCAGGGGAGCATTTGCAAGCTTTTGGCACCATTTTTGAGTGAATTGCCAAAAGTCAGATTTTTGCTGAAATTGTGACCCCGGGGCTTAGGGATTTTTTCAAAAAAATATTTTCTGCCGGTTAAGTTTTTGAGGGCTGATTTCTTGTTCTGTGATAAAAAGCCTTCTGTTTCGAGTGCCAAACCTTTCAGGAGAGCATTTTCAAGCTTCTGGCACCATTTTTGAGTGAATTGCCAAAAGTCAGATTTTTGCTGAAATTGTGACCCCGGGGCTTAGGGATTTTTTCAAAAAAATATTTTCTGCCGGTGAAGTTTTTGAGGGCTGATTTCTTGTTCTGTGATAAAAAGCCTTCTGTTTCGAGTGCCAAACCTTTCAGGAGAGCATTTTCAAGCTTCTGGCACCATTTTTGAGTGAATTGCCAAAAGTCAGATTTTTGCTGAAATTGTGACCCCGGGGCTTAGGGATTTTTTCAAAAAAATATTTTCTGCCGTTGAAGTTTTTGAGGGCTGATTTCTTGTCCTGTGATAAAAAGCCTTCTGTTTCCATCGCCAAACCTTTCAGGGGAGCATTTTCAAGCTTCTGGCACCATTTTTGAGTGAATTGCCAAAAGTCAGATTTTTGCTGAAATTGTGACCCCGGGGCTTAGGGATTTTTTCAAAAAAATATTTTCTGCCGGTGAAGTTTTTGAGGGCTGATTTCTTGTTCTGTGATAAAAAGCCTTCTGTTTCGAGTGCCAAACCTTTCAGGGGAGCATTTGCAAGCTTCTGGCACCATTTTTGAGTGAATTGCCAAAAGTCAGATTTTTGCTGAAATTGTGACCCCGGGGCTTAGGGATTTTTTCAAAAAAATATTTTCTGTCCGTTAAGTTTTTGAGGGCTGATTTCTTGTCCTGTGATAAAAAGCCTTCTGTTTCGAGTGCCAAACCTTTCAGGGGAGCATTTGCAAGCTTTTGGCACCATTTTTGAGTGAATTGCCAAAAGTCAGATTTTTGCTGAAATTGTGACCCCGGGGCTTAGGGATTTTTTCAAAAAAATATTTTCTGCCGGTTAAGTTTTTGAGGGCTGATTTCTTGTTCTGTGATAAAAAGCCTTCTGTTTCGAGTGCCAAACCTTTCAGGAGAGCATTTTCAAGCTTCTGGCACCATTTTTGAGTGAATTGCCAAAAGTCAGATTTTTGCTGAAATTGTGACCCCGGGGCTTAGGGATTTTTTCAAAAAAATATTTTCTGCCGGTGAAGTTTTTGAGGGCTGATTTCTTGTTCTGTGATAAAAAGCCTTCTGTTTCGAGTGCCAAACCTTTCAGGAGAGCATTTTCAAGCTTCTGGCACCATTTTTGAGTGAATTGCCTAAAGTCAGATTTTTGCTGAAATTGTGACCCCGGGGCTTAGGGATTTTTTCAAAAAAATATTTTCTGCCGTTGAAGTTTTTGAGGGCTGATTTCTTGTCCTGTGATAAAAAGCCTTCTGTTTCCATCGCCAAAGCTTTCAGGGGAGCATTTGCAAGCTTCTGGCACCATTTTTGAGTGAATTGCCAAAAGTCAGATTTTTGCTGAAATTGTGACCCCGGGGCTTAGGGATTTTTTCAAAAAAATATTTTCTGTCCGTTAAGTTTTTGAGGGCTGATTTCTTGTCCTGTGATAAAAAGCCTTCTGTTTCGAGTGCCAAACCTTTCAGGGGAGCATTTGCAAGCTTTTGGCACCATTTTTGAGTGAATTGCCAAAAGTCAGATTTTTGCTGAAATTGTGACCCCGGGGCTTAGGGATTTTTTCAAAAAAATATTTTCTGCCGGTGAAGTTTTTGAGGGCTGATTTCTTGTTCTGTGATAAAAAGCCTTCTGTTTCGAGTGCCAAACCTTTCAGGAGAGCATTTTCAAGCTTTAGGCACCATTTTTGAGTGAATTGCCAAAAGTCAGATTTTTGCTGAAATTGTGACCCCGGGGCTTAGGGATTTTTTCAAAAAAATATTTTCTGCCGGTGAAGTTTTTGAGGGCTGATTTCTTGTTCTGTGATAAAAAGCCTTCTGTTTCGAGTGCCAAACCTTTCAGGAGAGCATTTTCAAGCTTTAGGCACCATTTTTGAGTGAATTGCCAAAAGTCAGATTTTTGCTGAAATTGTGACCCCGGGGCTTAGTGATTTTTTCAAAAAAATATTTTCTGCCAGTTAAGTTTTTGAGAGCTGATTTCTTGTCCTGTGATAAAAAGCCTTCTGTTTCCATCGCCAAAGCTTTCAGGGGAGCATTTGCAAGCTTCTGACACCATTTTTGAGTGAATTGCCAAAAGTTAGATTTTTGCTGAAATTGTGACCCCGGGGCTTAGGGATTTTTTCAAAAAAAAATTTTCTGCCGGTGAAGTTTTTGAGAGCTGATTTCTTGTCCTGTGATAAAAAGCCTTCTGTTTCGAGTGCCAAACCTTTCAGGGGAGCATTTTCAAGCTTCTGGCACCATTTTTGAGTCAATGTCCAAAAGTCAGATTTTTGCTGAAATTGTGACCCCGGGGCTTAGGGATTTTTTCAAAAAAATATTTTCTGCCGGTTAAGTTTTTGAGGGCTGATTTCTTGTTCTGTGATAAAAAGCCTTCTGTTTCGAGTGCCAAACCTTTCAGGAGAGCATTTGCAAGCTTCTGGTACCATTTTTGAGTGAATTGCCAAAAGTCAGATTTTTGCTGAAATTGTGACCCCGGGGCTTAGGGATTTTTTCAAAAAAATATTTTCTGCCGGTGAAGTTTTTGAGGGCTGATTTCTTGTCCTGTGATAAAAAGCCTTCTGTTTCGAGTGCCAAACCTTTCAGGGGAGCATTTGCAAGCTTCTGGCACCATTTTTGAGTGAATTGCCAAAAGTCAGATTTTTGCTGAAATTGTGACCCCGGGGCTTAGGGATTTTTTCAAAAAAATATTTTCTGTCCGTTAAGTTTTTGAGGGCTGATTTCTTGTCCTGTGATAAAAAGCCTTCTGTTTCGAGTGCCAAACCTTTCAGGGGAGCATTTGCAAGCTTTTGGCACCATTTTTGAGTGAATTGCCAAAAGTCAGATTTTTGCTGAAATTGTGACCCCGGGGCTTAGGGATTTTTTCAAAAAAATATTTTCTGCCGGTTAAGTTTTTGAGGGCTGATTTCTTGTTCTGTGATAAAAAGCCTTCTGTTTCGAGTGCCAAACCTTTCAGGAGAGCATTTTCAAGCTTCTGGCACCATTTTTGAGTGAATTGCCAAAAGTCAGATTTTTGCTGAAATTGTGACCCCGGGGCTTAGGGATTTTTTCAAAAAAATATTTTCTGCCGGTGAAGTTTTTGAGGGCTGATTTCTTGTTCTGTGATAAAAAGCCTTCTGTTTCGAGTGCCAAACCTTTCAGGAGAGCATTTTCAAGCTTCTGGCACCATTTTTGAGTGAATTGCCAAAAGTCAGATTTTTGCTGAAATTGTGACCCCGGGGCTTAGGGATTTTTTCAAAAAAATATTTTCTGCCGGTTAAGTTTTTGAGGGCTGATTTCTTGTCCTGTGATAAAAAGCCTTCTGTTTCCATCGCCAAAGCTTTCAGGGGAGCATTTGCAAGCTTCTGGCACCATTTTTGAGTGAATTGCCAAAAGTCAGATTTTTGCTGAAATTGTGACCCCGGGGCTTAGGGATTTTTTCAAAAAAATATTTTCTGTCCGTTAAGTTTTTGAGGGCTGATTTCTTGTCCTGTGATAAAAAGCCTTCTGTTTCGAGTGCCAAACCTTTCAGGGGAGCATTTGCAATCTTTTGGCACCATTTTTGAGTGAATTGCCAAAAGTCAGATTTTTGCTGAAATTGTGACCCCGGGGCTTAGGGATTTTTTCAAAAAAATATTTTCTGCCGGTGAAGTTTTTGAGGGCTGATTTCTTGTTCTGTGATAAAAAGCCTTCTGTTTCGAGTGCCAAACCTTTCAGGAGAGCATTTTCAAGCTTTAGGCACCATTTTTGAGTGAATTGCCAAAAGTCAGATTTTTGCTGAAATTGTGACCCCGGGGCTTAGGGATTTTTTCAAAAAAATATTTTCTGCCGGTGAAGTTTTTGAGGGCTGATTTCTTGTTCTGTGATAAAAAGCCTTCTGTTTCGAGTGCCAAACCTTTCAGGAGAGCATTTTCAAGCTTCTGGCACCATTTTTGAGTGAATTGCCAAAAGTCAGATTTTTGCTGAAATTGTGACCCCGGGGCTTAGGGATTTTTTCAAAAAAATATTTTCTGTCCGTTAAGTTTTTGAGGGCTGATTTCTTGTCCTGTGATAAAAAGCCTTCTGTTTCGAGTGCCAAACCTTTCAGGGGAGCATTTGCAAGCTTTTGGCACCATTTTTGAGTGAATTGCCAAAAGTCAGATTTTTGCTGAAATTGTGACCCCGGGGCTTAGGGATTTTTTCAAAAAAATATTTTCTGCCGGTGAAGTTTTTGAGGGCTGATTTCTTGTTCTGTGATAAAAAGCCTTCTGTTTCGAGTGCCAAACCTTTCAGGAGAGCATTTTCAAGCTTTAGGCACCATTTTTGAGTGAATTGCCAAAAGTCAGATTTTTGCTGAAATTGTGACCCCGGGGCTTAGGGATTTTTTCAAAAAAATATTTTCTGCCGGTGAAGTTTTTGAGGGCTGATTTCTTGTTCTGTGATACAAAGCCTTCTGTTTCGAGTGCCAAACCTTTCAGGAGAGCATTTTCAAGCTTTAGGCACCATTTTTGAGTGAATTGCCAAAAGTCAGATTTTTGCTGAAATTGTGACCCCGGGGCTTAGGGATTTTTTCAAAAAAATATTTTCTGCCAGTTAAGTTTTTGAGAGCTGATTTCTTGTCCTGTGATAAAAAGCCTTCTGTTTCCATCGCCAAAGCTTTCAGGGGAGCATTTGCAAGCTTCTGACACCATTTTTGAGTGAATTGCCAAAAGTTAGATTTTTGCTGAAATTGTGACCCCGGGGCTTAGGGATTTTTTCAAAAAAATATTTTCTGCCGGTGAAGTTTTTGAGAGCTGATTTCTTGTCCTGTGATAAAAAGCCTTCTGTTTCGAGTGCCAAACCTTTCAGGGGAGCATTTTCAAGCTTTAGGCACCATTTTTGAGTGAATTGCCAAAAGTCAGATTTTTGCTGAAATTGTGACCCCGGGGCTTAGGGATTTTTTCAAAAAAAAAATTCTGCCGGTGAAATTTTTGAGAGCTGATTTCTTGTCGTGTGATAAAAAGCCTTCTGTTTCGAGTGCCAAACCTTTCAGGGGAGCATTTTCAAGCTTCTGGCACCATTTTTGAGTCAATTGCCAAAAGTCAGATTTTTGCTGAAATTGTGACCCCGGGGCTTAGGGATTTTTTCAAAAAAATATTTTCTGCCGGTGAAGTTTTTGAGGGCTGATTTCTTGTTCTGTGATAAAAAGCCTTCTGTTTCGAGTGCCAAACCTTTCAGGAGAGCATTTTCAAGCTTTAGGCACCATTTTTGAGTGAATTGCCAAAAGTCAGATTTTTGCTGAAATTGTGACCCCGGGGCTTAGGGATTTTTTCAAAAAAATATTTTCTGCCGGTGAAGTTTTTGAGGGCTGATTTCTTGTTCTGTGATAAAAAGCCTTCTGTTTCGAGTGCCAAACCTTTCAGGAGAGCATTTTCAAGCTTCTGGCACCATTTTTGAGTGAATTGCCAAAAGTCAGATTTTTGCTGAAATTGTGACCCCGGGGCTTAGGGATTTTTTCAAAAAAATATTTTCTGCCAGTTAAGTTTTTGAGAGCTGATTTCTTGTCCTGTGATAAAAAGCCTTCTGTTTCCCTCGCCAAAGCTTTCAGGGGAGCATTTGCAAGCTTCTGGCACCATTTTTGAGTGAATTGCCAAAAGTTAGATTTTTGCTGAAATTGTGACCCCGGGGCTTAGGGATTTTTTTAAAAAAAATATTTTCTGCCGGTGAAGTTTTTGAGAGCTGATTTCTTGTCCTGTGATAAAAAGCCTTCTGTTTCGAGTGCCAAACCTTTCAGGGGAGCATTTTCAAGCTTCTGGCACCATTTTTGAGTCAATGTCCAAAAGTCAGATTTTTGCTGCAATTGTGACCCCGGGGCTTAATCCCTAAGCCCCGGGGTCACAATTGCAGCAAAAATCTGACTTTTGGACATTGACTCAAAAATGGTGCCATTTTTCAAAAAAATATTTTCTGTCCGTTAAGTTTTTGAGGGCTGATTTCTTGTCCTGTGATAAAAAGCCTTCTGTTTCGAGTGCCAAACCTTTCAGGGGAGCATTTGCAAGCTTTTGGCACCATTTTTGAGTGAATTGCCAAAAGTCAGATTTTTGCTGAAATTGTGACCCCGGGGCTTAGGGATTTTTTCAAAAATATATTTTCTGCCAGTTAAGTTTTTGAGGGCTGATTTCTTGTTCTGTGATAAAAAGCATTCTGTTTCGAGTGCCAAACCTTTCAGGAGAGCATTTTCAAGCTTCTGGCACCATTTTTGAGTGAATTGCCAAAAGTCAGATTTTTGCTGAAATTGTGACCCCGGGGCTTAGGGATTTTTTCAAAAAAATATTTTCTGCCGGTGAAGTTTTTGAGAGCTGATTTCTTGTCGTGTGATAAAAAGCCTTCTGTTTCGAGTGCCAAACCTTTCAGGGGAGCATTTGCAAGCGGTGGGCACCATTTTTGAGTGAATTGCCAAAAGTCAGATTTTTGCTGAAATTGTGACCCCGGGGCTTAGGGATTTTTTCAAAAATATATTTTCTGCCAGTTAAGTTTTTGAGGGCTGATTTCTTGTTCTGTGATAAAAAGCATTCTGTTTCGAGTGCCAAACCTTTCAGGAGAGCATTTTCAAGCTTCTGGCACCATTTTTGAGTGAATTGCCAAAAGTCAGATTTTTGCTGAAATTGTGACCCCGGGGCTTAGGGATTTTTTCAAAAAAATATTTTCTGCCGGTGAAGTTTTTGAGAGCTGATTTCTTGTCGTGTGATAAAAAGCCTTCTGTTTCGAGTGCCAAACCTTTCAGGGGAGCATTTGCAAGCGGTGGGCACCATTTTTGAGTGAATTGCCAAAAGTCAGATTTTTGCTGAAATTGTGACCCCGGGGCTTAGGGATTTTTTCAAAAAAATATTTTCTGCCGGTTATGTTTTTGAGAGCTGATTTCTTGTCCTGTGATAAAAAGCCTTCTGTTTCCATCGCCAAAGCTTTCAGGGGAGCATTTGCAAGCGGTGGGCACCATTTTTGAGTGAATTGCCAAAAGTCAGATTTTTGCTGAAATTGTGACCCCGGGGCTTAGGGATTTTTTCAAAAAAATATTTTCTGCCGGTGAAGTTTTTGAGGGCTGATTTCTTGTTCTGTGATAAAAAGCCTTCTTTTTCGAGTGCCAAACCTTTCAGGAGAGCATTTTCAAGCTTCTGGCACCATTTTTGAGTGAATTGCCAAAAGTCAGATTTTTGCTGAAATTGTGACCCCGGGGCTTAGGGATTTTTTCAAAAAAATATTTTCTGCCGGTTAAATTTTTGAGGGCTGATTTCTTGTCCTGTGATAAAAAGCCTTCTGTTTCCATCGCCAAAACTTTCAGGGGAGCATTTGCAAGCTTCTGGCACCATTTTTGAGTGAATTGCCAAAAGTCAGATTTTTGCTGAAATTGTGACCCCGGGGCTTAGGGATTTTTTCAAAAAAATATTTTCTGCCGGTTAAGTTTTTGAGGGCTGATTTCTTGTTCTGTGATAAAAAGCCTTCTGTTTCGAGTGCCAAACCTTTCAGGAGAGCATTTTCAAGCTTCTGGCACCATTTTTGAGTGAATTGCCAAAAGTCAGATTTTTGCTGAAATTGTGACCCCGGGGCTTAGGGATTTTTTCAAAAAAATATTTTCTGCCGGTGAAGTTTTTGAGGGCTGATTTCTTGTTCTGTGATAAAAAGCCTTCTGTTTCGAGTGCCAAACCTTTCAGGAGAGCATTTTCAAGCTTCTGGCACCATTTTTGAGTGAATTGCCAAAAGTCAGATTTTTGCTGAAATTGTGACCCCGGGGCTTAGGGATTTTTTCAAAAAAATATTTTCTGCCAGTTAAGTTTTTGAGAGCTGATTTCTTGTCCTGTGATAAAAAGCCTTCTGTTTCCATCGCCAAAGCTTTCAGGGGAGCATTTGCAAGCTTCTGGCACCATTTTTGAGTGAATTGCCAAAAGTTAGATTTTTGCTGAAATTGTGACCCCGGGGCTTAGGGATTTTTTCAAAAAAATATTTTCTGCCGGTGAAGTTTTTGAGAGCTGATTTCTTGTCCTGTGATAAAAAGCCTTCTGTTTCGAGTGCCAAACCTTTCAGGGGAGCATTTTCAAGCTTGTGGCACCATTTTTGAGTCAATGTCCAAAAGTCAGATTTTTGCTGAAATTGTGACCCCGGGGCTTAGGGATTTTTTCAAAAAAATATTTTCTGTCCTTTAAGTTTTTGAGGGCTGATTTCTTGTCCTGTGATAAAAAGCCTTCTGTTTCGAGTGCCAAACCTTTCAGGGGAGCATTTGCAAGCTTTTGGCACCATTTTTGAGTGAATTGCCAAAAGTCAGATTTTTGCTGAAATTGTGACCCCGGGGCTTAGGGATTTTTTCAAAAAAATATTTTCTGCCGGTTAAGTTTTTGAGGGCTGATTTCTTGTTCTGTGATAAAAAGCATTCTGTTTCGAGTGCCAAACCTTTCAGGAGAGCATTTTCAAGCTTTAGGCACCATTTTTGAGTGAATTGCCAAAAGTCAGATTTTTGCTGAAATTGTGACCCCGGGGCTTAGGGATTTTTTCAAAAAAATATTTTCTGCTGGTGAAGTTATTGAGGGCTGATTTCTTGTCCTGTGATAAAAAGCCTTCTGTTTCGAGTGCCAAACCTTTCAGGGGAGCATTTGCAAGCTTCTGGCACCATTTTTGAGTGAATTGCCAAAAGTCAGATTTTTGCTGAAATTGTGACCCCGGGGCTTAGGGATTTTTTCAAAAAAATATTTTCTGTCCGTTAAGTTTTTGAGGGCTGATTTCTTGTCCTGTGATAAAAAGCCTTCTGTTTCGAGTGCCAAACCTTTCAGGGGAGCATTTGCAAGCTTTTGGCACCATTTTTGAGTGAATTGCCAAAAGTCAGATTTTTGCTGAAATTGTGACCCCGGGGCTTAGGGATTTTTTCAAAAAAATATTTTCTGCCGGTTAAGTTTTTGAGGGCTGATTTCTTGTTCTGTGATAAAAAGCCTTCTGTTTCGAGTGCCAAACCTTTCAGGAGAGCATTTTCAAGCTTCTGGCACCATTTTTGAGTGAATTGCCAAAAGTCAGATTTTTGCTGAAATTGTGACCCCGGGGCTTAGGGATTTTTTCAAAAAAATATTTTCTGCCGGTGAAGTTTTTGAGGGCTGATTTCTTGTTCTGTGATAAAAAGCCTTCTGTTTCGAGTGCCAAACCTTTCAGGAGAGCATTTTCAAGCTTCTGGCACCATTTTTGAGTGAATTGCCAAAAGTCAGATTTTTGCTGAAATTGTGACCCCGGGGCTTAGGGATTTTTTCAAAAAAATATTTTCTGCCAGTTAAGTTTTTGAGAGCTGATTTCTTGTCCTGTGATAAAAAGCCTTCTGTTTCCATCGCCAAAGCTTTCAGGGGAGCATTTGCAAGCTTCTGGCACCATTTTTGAGTCAATGTCCAAAAGTCAGATTTTTGCTGAAATTGTGACCCCGGGGCTTAGGGATTTTTTCAAAAAAATATTTTCTGTCCTTTAAGTTTTTGAGGGCTGATTTCTTGTCCTGTGATAAAAAGCCTTCTGTTTCGAGTGCCAAACCTTTCAGGGGAGCATTTGCAAGCTTTTGGCACCATTTTTGAGTGAATTGCCAAAAGTCAGATTTTTGCTGAAATTGTGACCCCGGGGCTTAGGGATTTTTTCAAAAAAATATTTTCTGCCGGTTAAGTTTTTGAGGGCTGATTTCTTGTTCTGTGATAAAAAGCATTCTGTTTCGAGTGCCAAACCTTTCAGGAGAGCATTTTCAAGCTTTAGGCACCATTTTTGAGTGAATTGCCAAAAGTCAGATTTTTGCTGAAATTGTGACCCCGGGGCTTAGGGATTTTTTCAAAAAAAAATTTCTCCCGGTGAAATTTTTGAGAGCTGATTTCTTGTCGTGTGATAAAAAGCCTTCTGTTTCGAGTGCCAAACCTTTCAGGGGAGCATTTTCAAGCTTCTGGCACCATTTTTGAGTCAATTGCCAAAAGTCAGATTTTTGCTGAAATTGTGACCCCGGGGCTTAGGGATTTTTTCAAAAAAATATTTTCTGCCGGTGAAGTTTTTGAGGGCTGATTTCTTGTTCTGTGATAAAAAGCCTTCTGTTTCGAGTGCCAAACCTTTCAGGAGAGCATTTTCAAGCTTTAGGCACCATTTTTGAGTGAATTGCCAAAAGTCAGATTTTTGCTGAAATTGTGACCCCGGGGCTTAGGGATTTTTTCAAAAAAATATTTTCTGCCGGTGAAGTTTTTGAGGGCTGATTTCTTGTTCTGTGATAAAAAGCCTTCTGTTTCGAGTGCCAAACCTTTCAGGAGAGCATTTTCAAGCTTTAGGCACCATTTTTGAGTGAATTGCCAAAAGTCAGATTTTTGCTGAAATTGTGACCCCGGGGCTTAGGGATTTTTTCAAAAAAATATTTTCTGCCGGTGAAGTTTTTGAGGGCTGATTTCTTGTTATGTGATAAAAAGCCTTCTGTTTCGAGTGCCAAACCTTTCAGGAGAGCATTTTCAAGCTTCTGGCACCATTTTTGAGTGAATTGCCAAAAGTCAGATTTTTGCTGAAATTGTGACCCCGGGGCTTAGGGATTTTTTCAAAAAAATATTTTCTGCCAGTTAAGTTTTTGAGAGCTGATTTCTTGTCCTGTGATAAAAAGCCTTCTGTTTCCATCGCCAAAGCTTTCAGGGGAGCATTTGCAAGCTTCTGGCACCATTTTTGAGTGAATTGCCAAAAGTTAGATTTTTGCTGAAATTGTGACCCCGGGGCTTAGGGATTTTTTTAAAAAAAATATTTTCTGCCGGTGAAGTTTTTGAGAGCTGATTTCTTGTCCTGTGATAAAAAGCCTTCTGTTTCGAGTGCCAAACCTTTCAGGGGAGCATTTTCAAGCTTCTGGCACCATTTTTGAGTCAATGTCCAAAAGTCAGATTTTTGCTGCAATTGTGACCCCGGGACTTAATACCTAAGCCCCGGGGTCACAATTGCAGCAAAAATCTGACTTTTGGACATTGACTCAAAAATGGTGCCATTTTTCAAAAAAATATTTTCTGCCAGTTAAGTTTTTGAGGGCTGATTTCTTGTTCTGTGATAAAAAGCATTCTGTTTCGAGTGCCAAACCTTTCAGGAGAGCATTTTCAAGCTTCTGGCACCATTTTTGAGTGAATTGCCAAAAGTCAGATTTTTGCTGAAATTGTGACCCCGGGGCTTAGGGATTTTTTCAAAAAAATATTTTCTGCCGGTGAAGTTTTTGAGGGCTGATTTCTTGTTATGTGATAAAAAGCCTTCTGTTTCGAGTGCCAAACCTTTCAGGAGAGCATTTTCAAGCTTCTGGCACTATTTTTGAGTGAATTGCCAAAAGTCAGATTTTTGCTGAAATTGTGACCCCGGGGCTTAGGGATTTTTTCAAAAAAATATTTTCTGCCAGTTAAGTTTTTGAGAGCTGATTTCTTGTTCTGTGATAAAAAGCCTTCTGTTTCGAGTGCCAAACCTTTCAGGAGAGCATTTGCAAGCGGTGGGCACCATTTTTGAGTGAATTGCCAAAAGTCAGATTTTTGCTGAAATTGTGACCCCGGGGCTTAGGGATTTTTTCAAAAAAATATTTTCTGCCGGTGAAGTTTTTGAGAGCTGATTTCTTGTCGTGTGATAAAAAGCCTTCTGTTTCGAGTGCCAAACCTTTCAGGGGAGCATTTGCAAGCGGTGGGCACCATTTTTGAGTGAATTGCCAAAAGTCAGATTTTTGCTGAAATTGTGACCCCGGGGCTTAGGGATTTTTTCAAAAAAATATTTTCTGCCGGTTATGTTTTTGAGAGCTGATTTCTTGTCCTGTGATAAAAAGCCTTCTGTTTCCATCGCCAAAGCTTTCAGGGGAGCATTTGCAAGCGGTGGGCACCATTTTTGAGTGAATTGCCAAAAGTCAGATTTTTGCTGAAATTGTGACCCCGGGGCTTAGGGATTTTTTTAAAAAAAATATTTTCTGCCGGTGAAGTTTTTGAGAGCTGATTTCTTGTCCTGTGATAAAAAGCCTTCTTTTTCGAGTGCCAAACCTTTCAGGAGAGCATTTTCAAGCTTCTGGCACCATTTTTGAGTGAATTGCCAAAAGTCAGATTTTTGCTGAAATTGTGACCCCGGGGCTTAGGGATTTTTTCAAAAAAATATTTTCTGCCGGTTAAATTTTTGAGGGCTGATTTCTTGTCCTGTGATAAAAAGCCTTCTGTTTCCATCGCCAAACCTTTCAGGGGAGCATTTGCAAGCTTCTGGCACCATTTTTGAGTGAATTGCCAAAAGTCAGATTTTTGCTGAAATTGTGACCCCGGGGCTTAGGGATTTTTTCAAAAAAAAATTTCTCCCGGTGAAATTTTTGAGAGCTGATTTCTTGTCGTGTGATAAAAAGCCTTCTGTTTCGAGTGCCAAACCTTTCAGGGGAGCATTTTCAAGCTTCTGGCACCATTTTTGAGTCAATTGCCAAAAGTCAGATTTTTGCTGAAATTGTGACCCCGGGGCTTAGGGATTTTTTCAAAAAAATATTTTCTGCCGGTGAAGTTTTTGAGGGCTGATTTCTTGTTCTGTGATAAAAAGCCTTCTGTTTCGAGTGCCAAACCTTTCAGGAGAGCATTTTCAAGCTTTAGGCACCATTTTTGAGTGAATTGCCAAAAGTCAGATTTTTGCTGAAATTGTGACCCCGGGGCTTAGGGATTTTTTCAAAAAAATATTTTCTGCCGGTGAAGTTTTTGAGGGCTGATTTCTTGTTCTGTGATAAAAAGCCTTCTGTTTCGAGTGCCAAACCTTTCAGGAGAGCATTTTCAAGCTTTAGGCACCATTTTTGAGTGAATTGCCAAAAGTCAGATTTTTGCTGAAATTGTGACCCCGGGGCTTAGGGATTTTTTCAAAAAAATATTTTCTGCCGGTGAAGTTTTTGAGGGCTGATTTCTTGTTCTGTGATAAAAAGCCTTCTGTTTCGAGTGCCAAACCTTTCAGGAGAGCATTTTCAAGCTTCTGGCACCATTTTTGAGTGAATTGCCAAAAGTCAGATTTTTGCTGAAATTGTGACCCCGGGGCTTAGGGATTTTTTCAAAAAAATATTTTCTGCCAGTTAAGTTTTTGAGAGCTGATTTCTTGTCCTGTGATAAAAAGCCTTCTGTTTCCATCGCCAAAGCTTTCAGGGGAGCATTTGCAAGCTTCTGGCACCATTTTTGAGTGAATTGCCAAAAGTTAGATTTTTGCTGAAATTGTGACCCCGGGGCTTAGGGATTTTTTTAAAAAAAATATTTTCTGCCGGTGAAGTTTTTGAGAGCTGATTTCTTGTCCTGTGATAAAAAGCCTTCTGTTTCGAGTGCCAAACCTTTCAGGGGAGCATTTTCAAGCTTCTGGCACCATTTTTGAGTCAATGTCCAAAAGTCAGATTTTTGCTGCAATTGTGACCCCGGGGCTTAATCCCTAAGCCCCGGGGTCACAATTGCAGCAAAAATCTGACTTTTGGACATTGACTCAAAAATGGTGCCATTTTTCAAAAAAATATTTTCTGCCAGTTAAGTTTTTGAGGGCTGATTTCTTGTTCTGTGATAAAAAGCATTCTGTTTCGAGTGCCAAACCTTTCAGGAGAGCATTTTCAAGCTTCTGGCACCATTTTTGAGTGAATTGCCAAAAGTCAGATTTTTGCTGAAATTGTGACCCCGGGGCTTAGGGATTTTTTCAAAAAAATATTTTCTGCCGGTGAAGTTTTTGAGAGCTGATTTCTTGTCGTGTGATAAAAAGCCTTCTGTTTCGAGTGCCAAACCTTTCAGGGGAGCATTTGCAAGCGGTGGGCACCATTTTTGAGTGAATTGCCAAAAGTCAGATTTTTGCTGAAATTGTGACCCCGGGGCTTAGGGATTTTTTCAAAAAAATATTTTCTGCCGGTTATGTTTTTGAGAGCTGATTTCTTGTCCTGTGATAAAAAGCCTTCTGTTTCCATCGCCAAAGCTTTCAGGGGAGCATTTGCAAGCGGTGGGCACCATTTTTGAGTGAATTGCCAAAAGTCAGATTTTTGCTGAAATTGTGACCCCGGGGCTTAGGGATTTTTTCAAAAAAATATTTTCTGCCGGTGAAGTTTTTGAGAGCTGATTTCTTGTCGTGTGATAAAAAGCCTTCTGTTTCGAGTGCCAAACCTTTCAGGGGAGCATTTGCAAGCGGTGGGCACCATTTTTGAGTGAATTGCCAAAAGTCAGATTTTTGCTGAAATTGTGACCCCGGGGCTTAGGGATTTTTTCAAAAAAATATTTTCTGCCGGTTATGTTTTTGAGAGCTGATTTCTTGTCCTGTGATAAAAAGCCTTCTGTTTCCATCGCCAAAGCTTTCAGGGGAGCATTTGCAAGCGGTGGGCACCATTTTTGAGTGAATTGCCAAAAGTCAGATTTTTGCTGAAATTGTGACCCCGGGGCTTAGGGATTTTTTCAAAAAAATATTTTCTGCCGGTGAAGTTTTTGAGGGCTGATTTCTTGTTCTGTGATAAAAAGCCTTCTTTTTCGAGTGCCAAACCTTTCAGGAGAGCATTTTCAAGCTTCTGGCACCATTTTTGAGTGAATTGCCAAAAGTCAGATTTTTGCTGAAATTGTGACCCCGGGGCTTAGGGATTTTTTCAAAAAAATATTTTCTGCCGGTTAAATTTTTGAGGGCTGATTTCTTGTCCTGTGATAAAAAGCCTTCTGTTTCCATCGCCAAACCTTTCAGGGGAGCATTTGCAAGCTTCTGGCACCATTTTTGAGTGAATTGCCAAAAGTCAGATTTTTGCTGAAATTGTGACCCCGGGGCTTAGGGATTTTTTCAAAAAAATATTTTCTGCCGGTTAAGTTTTTGAGGGCTGATTTCTTGTTCTGTGATATAAAGCCTTCTGTTTCGAGTGCCAAACCTTTCAGGAGAGCATTTTGAAGCTTTAGGCACCATTTTTGAGTGAATTGCCAAAAGTCAGATTTTTGCTGAAATTGTGACCCCGGGGCTTAGGGATTTTTTCAAAAAAATATTTTCTGCCGGTGAAGTTTTTGAGGGCTGATTTCTTGTTCTGTGATAAAAAGCCTTCTGTTTCGAGTGCCAAACCTTTCAGGAGAGCATTTTCAAGCTTCTGGCACCATTTTTGAGTGAATTGCCAAAAGTCAGATTTTTGCTGAAATTGTGACCCCGGGGCTTAGGGATTTTTTCAAAAAAATATTTTCTGCCGGTGAAGTTTTTGAGGGCTGATTTCTTGTTCTGTGATAAAAAGCCTTCTGTTTCGAGTGCCAAACCTTTCAGAAGAGCATTTTCAAGCTTCTGGCACCATTTTTGAGTGAATTGCCAAAAGTCAGATTTTTGCTGAAATTGTGACCCCGGGGCTTAGGGATTTTTTCAAAAAAATATTTTCTGCCAGTTAAGTTTTTGAGAGCTGATTTCTTGTCCTGTGATAAAAAGCCTTCTGTTTCCATCGCCAAAGCTTTCAGGGGAGCATTTGCAAGCTTCTGGCACCATTTTTGAGTGAATTGCCAAAAGTTAGATTTTTGCTGAAATTGTGACCCCGGGGTTTAGGGATTTTTTCAAAAAAATATTTTCTGCCGGTGAAGTTTTTGAGAGCTGATTTCTTGTCGTGTGATAAAAAGCCTTCTGTTTCGAGTGCCAAACCTTTCAGGGGAGCATTTTCAAGCTTCTGGCACCATTTTTGAGTCAATGTCCAAAAGTCAGATTTTTGCTGCAATTGTGACCCCGGGGCTTAGGGATTTTTTCAAAAAAATATTTTCTGCCGGTTATGTTTTTGAGAGCTGATTTCTTGTCGTGTGATAAAAAGCCTTCTGTTTCGAGTGCCAAACCTTTCAGGGGAGCATTTGCAAGCGGTGGGCACCATTTTTGAGTGAATTGCCAAAAGTCAGATTTTTGCTGAAATTGTGACCCCGGGGCTTAGGGATTTTTTCAAAAAAATATTTTCTGCCGGTTATGTTTTTGAGAGCTGATTTCTTGTCCTGTGATAAAAAGCCTTCTGTTTCCATCGCCAAAGCTTTCAGGGGAGCATTTGCAAGCGGTGGGCACCATTTTTGAGTGAATTGCCAAAAGTCAGATTTTTGCTGAAATTGTGACCCCGGGGCTTAGGGATTTTTTCAAAAAAATATTTTCTGCCGGTTATGTTTTTGAGAGCTGATTTCTTGTCCTGTGATAAAAAGCCTTCTGTTTCCATCGCCAAAGCTTTCAGGGGAGCATTTGCAAGCGGTGGGCACCATTTTTGAGTGAATTGCCAAAAGTCAGATTTTTGCTGAAATTGTGACCCCGGGGCTTAGGGATTTTTTCAAAAAAATATTTTCTGCCGGTGAAGTTTTTGAGGGCTGATTTCTTGTTCTGTGATAAAAAGCCTTCTTTTTCGAGTGCCAAACCTTTCAGGAGAGCATTTTCAAGCTTCTGGCACCATTTTTGAGTGAATTGCCAAAAGTCAGATTTTTGCTGAAATTGTGACCCCGGGGCTTAGGGATTTTTTCAAAAAAATATTTTCTGCCGGTTAAATTTTTGAGGGCTGATTTCTTGTCCTGTGATAAAAAGCCTTCTGTTTCCATCGCCAAACCTTTCAGGGGAGCATTTGCAAGCTTCTGGCACCATTTTTGAGTGAATTGCCAAAAGTCAGATTTTTGCTGAAATTGTGACCCCGGGGCTTAGGGATTTTTTCAAAAAAATATTTTCTGCCGGTTATGTTTTTGAGGGCTGATTTCTTGTCGTGTGATAAAAAGCCTTCTGTTTCGAGTGCCAAACCTTTCAGGGGAGCATTTGCAAGCGGTGGGCACCATTTTTGAGTGAATTGCCAAAAGTCAGATTTTTGCTGAAATTGTGACCCCGGGGCTTAGGGATTTTTTCAAAAAAATATTTTCTGCCGGTTATGTTTTTGAGAGCTGATTTCTTGTCCTGTGATAAAAAGCCTTCTGTTTCCATCGCCAAAGCTTTCAGGGGAGCATTTGCAAGCGGTGGGCACCATTTTTGAGTGAATTGCCAAAAGTCAGATTTTTGCTGAAATTGTGACCCCGGGGCTTAGGGATTTTTTCAAAAAAATATTTTCTGCCGGTGAAGTTTTTGAGGGCTGATTTCTTGTTCTGTGATAAAAAGCCTTCTTTTTCGAGTGCCAAACCTTTCAGGAGAGCATTTTCAAGCTTCTGGCACCATTTTTGAGTGAATTGCCAAAAGTCAGATTTTTGCTGAAATTGTGACCCCGGGGCTTAGGGATTTTTTCAAAAAAATATTTTCTGCCGGTTAAGTTTTTGAGGGCTGATTTCTTGTCCTGTGATAAAAAGCCTTCTGTTTCGAGTGCCAAACCTTTCAGGAGAGCATTTTCAAGCTTTAGGCACCATTTTTGAGTGAATTGCCAAAAGTCAGATTTTTGCTGAAATTGTGACCCCGGGGCTTAGGGATTTTTTCAAAAAAATATTTTCTGCCGGTGAAGTTTTTGAGGGCTGATTTCTTGTCCTGTGATAAAAAGCCTTCTGTTTCGAGTGCCAAACCTTTCAGGGGAGCATTTTCAAGCTTCTGGCACCATTTTTGAGTGAATTGCCAAAAGTCAGATTTTTGCTGAAATTGTGACCCCGGGGCTTAGGGATTTTTTCAAAAAAATATTTTCTGTCCGTTAAGTTTTTGAGGGCTGATTTCTTGTCCTGTGATAAAAAGCCTTCTGTTTCGAGTGCCAAACCTTTCAGGAGAGCATTTTCAAGCTTTAGGCACCATTTTTGAGTGAATTGCCAAAAGTCAGATTTTTGCTGAAATTGTGACCCCGGGGCTTAGGGATTTTTTCAAAAAAATATTTTCTGCCGGTGAAGTTTTTGAGAGCTGATTTCTTGTCGTGTGATAAAAAGCCTTCTGTTTCGAGTGCCAAACCTTTCAGGGGAGCATTTTCAAGCTTCTGGCACCATTTTTGAGTCAATTGCCAAAAGTCAGATTTTTGCTGAAATTGTGACCCCGGGGCTTAGGGATTTTTTCAAAAAAATATTTTCTGCCAGTTAAGTTTTTGAGAGCTGATTTCTTGTCCTGTGATAAAAAGCCTTCTGTTTCCATCGCCAAAGCTTTCAGGGGAGCATTTGCAAGCTTCTGGCACCATTTTTGAGTGAATTGCCAAAAGTTAGATTTTTGCTGAAATTGTGACCCCGGGGCTTAGGGATTTTTTCAAAAAAATATTTTCTGCCGGTGAAGTTTTTGAGAGCTGATTTCTTGTCGTGTGATAAAAAGCCTTCTGTTTCGAGTGCCAAACCTTTCAGGGGAGCATTTTCAAGCTTCTGGCACCATTTTTGAGTCAATGTCCAAAAGTCAGATTTTTGCTGAAATTGTGACTCCAGGGCTTAGGGATTTTTTCAAAAAAATATTTTCTGTCCGTTAAGTTTTTGAGGGCTGATTTCTTGTCCTGTGATAAAAAGCCTTCTGTTTCGAGTGCCAAACCTTTCAGGAGAGCAT